>NC_090449.1:1040746087-1041057174 GCF_031143425.1 Pleurodeles waltl
TGTTGTTGTGGATTCTACTCTGTCTACCACCAGTGCCTCTTTACCACTTAATGTGGACCAGACCAATGTGTGAACAGATTTCATACATTGAAGGCTTGACATAATTTCCTCCAGCATTGTGCCTTCAACAGGTTCACATGCTTGAATCATTCACAGTTGTCAAGTTTGGAGTCTCACAATAATTTGCAACAGCAATAAAGAGCATTGAAATGCTTAGAGTCAATATTTGTTTAGTAGCATGTTCGTCTCATTGAAAGGAGGAGAAGGTATTTTGACCTTCGCTCCCTGTCAAACACCAATCTTCTAATGATGGTTCCTGATCGTCTTTTTTTCTCCAAGGTAAGGCCTTTATCTCTTAAAGACTTTTTCCTGATCCAGAACTGATAGTGACTGGAACACGAGGAGGCCAATTAGGGATTCAGAGGGGAAAAAAACAATTTCTGAAAAAAACCTCTTGAAACAGGCAAAGATGAAAGCATGAAAAATTAGCTGGCAAACCGGACCTTGGAAGAAAAGAAAAAGAAGTCAAGAGTACACAAATGAGCAACCCAAACAGATATAAATATTGTGATGCATCAAATTTCTTTCGCAGCTGATTTAAATACTAAAATATCATATCATTACCTGGAAGCAGTTTCTCCATCTTGGTCTGGTTTGGGAATCAAAAAGTAAGAAGAATCCCTTCCCCAAAGTAAAAAATGAAAAGGATCTGCATTTGTTTAAAAAGACTGGATTGGGAGCTGTAGGAAGTTGGCTCTGTATGCACTATTTCAAAGTAAGGAATAGTATGCACAGAGTGCAAGGGTTCCCCTTAGAGGTAAGATAGTGGCAAAAAGAGATAATTCTAATGCTCTATTTTGTGGTAGTGTGGTCGAGCAGTAGGCTTATCAAAGGGGTAGTGTTAAGCATTTGTTGTACATACACAAGCAATAAATGAGGAACACACACTCAGAGTCAATTCCAGGCCAATAAGTTTTTGTATAGAAAAATATCTTTTCTTAGTTTATTTTAAGAACCACAGGTTCAAGATTTACATGTAATACTTCAAATGAAAGGTATAGCAGGTAGGTACTTTAGGAACTTTGAATTGGCAAAATAGCATATACACTTTTCACATAAATCACATATAGCTATTTTAAAACTAGACACAGTGCAATTTTCAACAGTTCCTAGGGTGAGTAAGAGTTTGTTAGTTTTTGCAGGTAAATAAACCACCTATGGGGTTCAAGTTTGGGTCCAAGGTAGCCCACCGTTGGGGGTTCAGAGCAACCCCAAAGTTACCACACCAGCAGCTCAGGGCCGGTCAGGTGCAGAGGTCAAAGTGGTGCCCAAAACGCATAGGCTTCAATGGAGAAGGGGGTGCCCCAGTTCCAGTCTGCCAGCAGGTAAGTACCCACGTCTTCGGAGGGCAGACCAGGGGGGTTTTGTAGGGCACCGGGGGGGACACAAGTCCACACAGAAAGTACACCCTCAGCAGCACGGGGGCGGCCGGCTGCATTATGCCAACACGCGTCAGGTTTTCAATAGGTTTCAATGGGAGACCAAGGGGTCTCTTCAGCGATGCAGGCAAGGGGGGGGGGGGTCCTCGGGGTAGCCACCACCTGGGCAAGGGAGAGGGCCTCCTGGGGGTCACTCCTGCACTGGAGTTCGGATCCTTCAGGTCCTGGGGGCTGCGGGTGCAGAGTCTTTACCAGGCGTCGGGATCTGAGAAGCAGGCAGTCGCGGTCAGGGGGAGCCTCGGGATTCCCTCTGCAGGCATCGCTGTCGGGGCTCAGGGTGGGCAACTCTGGCTACTCACAGTCTCGCAGTCGCTGGGGAGTCCTCCCTGAAGTGTTTGTTCTCCACAAGTCGAGCCGGGGGCGTTGGGTGCATAGTGGCAAGTCTCACGCTTCCGGCGGGAAACGCAAGTTGTTTCAAAGTTGCAGTCTTTGGTGAACAGGGCCGTTGTCCTCAGGAGTTTCTTGGTCCTTCTAGATCAGGGCAGTCCTCTGAAGATTCAGAGGTCGCTGGTCCCTGGGGGAAGCGTCGCTGGAGCAGTGTCTTTAGAAGTGGGGAGACAGGCCGGTAGAGCTGGGGCCAAAGCAGTTGGTGTCTCCCTCTTCTCTGCAGGGTTTTTCAGCTTAGCAGTTCTCTTCTTCTTAGGTTGCAGGAATCTGAGTTCCTAGGTTCTGGGAAGCCTTTAAATATTTAAGGGTGTGTTTAGGTCTGGGGGGTTAGTAGCCAATGGCTACTAGCCCTGAGGGTGGGTACACCCTCTTTGTGTTTCCTCCCAAGGGGAGGGGGGCACATTCCTTTCCCTATTGGGGGAATCCTCCATCTGCAAGATGGAGGATTTCTAAAAGTCAGAGTCCCCTCAGCTCAGGACACCTGAGGGGCTGTCCTGACTGGCCAGTGACTCCTCCTTGTTTTTCTCATTATCTCCTCCGGCCTTGCCGCCAAAAGTGGGGCCGTGGCCGAAGGGGGCGGGCAACTCCACTAGCTGGAGTGCCCTGTGGTGCTATAAAAAAGGGGGTGAGCCTTTGAGGCTCACCGCCAGGTGTTACAGTTCCTGCAGGGGGAGGTGTGAAGCACCTCCACCCAGTACAGGCTTTGTTACTAGCCACAGAGTGACAAAGGCACTCTCCCCATGTGGCCAGCAACATGTCTCTAGTGTGGCAGGCTGCTAAAACCAGTCAGCCTACACGGATAGTCGGTTTAGGTTTCAGGGGGCACCTCTAAGGTTCCCTCTGGGGTGTTTGTTACAATAAAATGTACACTTGCATCAGTGTGCATTTATTGTGCTGAGAAGTTTGATACCAAACTTCACAGTTTTCAGTGTAGCCATTATGGTGCTGTGGAGTTCGTGTTTGACAGACTCCCAGACCATATACTCTTATGGCTACCCTGCATTTACAATGTCTAAGGTTTTGCGTAGACACTGTAGGGGCACAGTGCTCATGCAATGGTGCCCTCACCTATGGTATAGTGCACCCTGCCTTAGGGCTGTAAGGCCTGCTAGTGGGGTGACTTATCTATACTGCATAGGCAGTGTGAGGTTGGCATGGCACCCTGAGGGGAGTGCCATGTTGACTTACTCATTTTGTCCTCACTAGCACACACAAGCTGGCAAGCAGTGTCTGTGCTGAGTGAGGGGTCCCCAGGGTGGCATAAGTCATGCTGCATCCCTTAGAGACCTTCCCTGGCATCAGGGCCCTTGGTACCAGGGGTACCAGTTACAAGGGACTTATCTGGATGCCAGGGTGTGCCAATTGTGGAAACAAAAGTACAGGTTAGGGAAAGAACACTGGTGCTGGGGCCTGGTTAGCAGGCCTCAGCACACTTTCAAATCAAAACTTAGCATCAGCAAAGGCAAAAAGTCAGGGGGTAACCATGCCAAGGAGGCATTTCCTTACACAAGCCAAGAATGTCAAACTGGTAAATCAAGTGCAGGGAGGACCCTGTGAGTGAGGCCGGATACGCAGCACTGAGTGTTCTTGGTGCTGGGCTTGCATTGCCACCTGTGTCAGAACTGGGCAGACACCTAAGCAGATCAAGCTGGGCAATATAAGAGAATTTGTGACACTCCCACTAGAAGACCACATCTTGAAAGAATCTGTTAGGACTGCCATGCCTGCACCCTCTAAAGCACACAACAAAGTGTAATTTGAATACTACTAGATCAAAAATGCCCCTGAACTCGCCTTCTGTTGAAGATCTGCCATCAACTTCATTGGAACCCTCACAGAAGAACTCAAAAATTCTACACAAATTTCAAAAACCTCATCTGAGGATAAGGAAAAGCAAGCTTTCCAGTCAAAGAGGTGTTGATGACTGAACCCATCATCCAGCTCATTGTTGGACTCTGTTGACGGGATCCTTGTCAGTGGCTACACCAATGTCAAGTCATTGACCTAGGATGCCCTCATCTGCAAAAGCTCTGCAGCCTCTGCATGGATAATGACACTACTGTTGATGACCTGTCCTTCAAAGTCATTGTTCATCTCTTCATTATTGGCACTGTGGATATCGATAGTGATGTGGATGCCAGTCTACACAGCACCATCAACATCCAACCTGCCATTGAGCAGATCATGTTTTGTTGTAAGTTTAGGGTGAAGGTTCAAATCAGAATCTTTAGCATCTCCTTTGATGGCTCAACTTGTATCACAAGGGTGACACCCTGCGGAACATGAAATATCGTACAGAGACTAGTCAATATTCCACAGTTTTGCTATCAGCAACCTTGTCATGGTATTATGCGTCTCAGAAAGACCGCGATCAGCAGACTTTACTAACTATACCAGTACTAGCAGATGCAGCTGCAACAACCTTACTTTTATTAGTTGCTCTATCCCCAGTTGCTTTCCAGATCAACATCCAAGTTGTCCTACTCCAAACAACTAAGCATCAGTTCCAAGACTCTATCACAGGACACATCTAGAAGACACTAACAAGTCACCAAATGCCCCATCACTAACGATTGTATTTCCACCTGTTCCAGTAAACAACGTTCCGTCATATCTGACATGGTGGATAGGACCTTATCCAGCAAAGACACACTCTCACCTTAATTGAGAGCATCTTCAAACTCTCCTCAAAGTGAGATCATACCGGTGCATCACTCTTCTTCTGACTGAGTTCCTCAACATGCTCTAGAGCAGTGCATCCCAAATCTTTTAGAACCACATCCCAGTTTTTAGAACAGCAAATGTTTGTGACCCACCTAGCTGTAATGGGCATTAGGTGGGGTAATTTTTTAATATAACTGCAATTGTTTGTAAATGTCACAACCTTGACTATGCCCAAGATATTGATCTGCCCATAAAAGTGGCAGGTGATGAACAGCACTGGAGTCTGGACCTGAAACATTTTTCAGAGTGAGATACTGGCCTGTGGCATCCGTTCAGTAAAATCAGAGGGCTTCTGAAAAATATTGGTGTCGATAATAGATAGTTTAGCAAGTTTGAGAAACCCATTCTGCACTAGGGTGTGGGGTAAGGAGTAATATCATTTTTTTGTGTTAAATTAAGGCCCAGTGTGCATTTTGGGCTTCATATGAATATATATGTTTTACAGTTTTTTTTAGCATGAACCAGGCAGCAACAAATACTTAAAGGTTTAGCCAGGGTCTTGCTTGGGAATACTTGCAAGGATTTGTTTTAAAACTAAACTTAGGGACTTTTGTCAGAAACTTTGCGTTCATGCACAAACAGGGCTAATCATTTTAAATATATTACTTTCATACTGACAAGGAATTTTGTGACCCATCAGTGGATCTCGAGACAGTTTGGGGAAAAATGCTGCTCTAGAAAGTTATCCTTGGGGGCATGCCTATATTGCAGCAAAACAAATGGTTCTGTTCAAGATTTTATCCTGTCAAGAAAAAATTAAGGAGATTGGTTTCTAATCGTAAACTGGATCAACTGAACCAGTGTCTAAAGGGACAATTTTTTTGTTTTTTTGTTGCATAAACGTCTCTAGCTACTTCAAGACAAACAAAATAATAACATCACTGGATTTGCTGGATATATAGTTTTATACTCCCAAATATCCAGGCACTGCCCATTGCAACGGTCCGAGTGGCCCGTTAGCATTGTTAATTGAAGCTGTTCAGAATAAAGTCCACTGCACAAAGGTAAGAATAGTGCTTGGTGTCGGTGGCTGCCTTTCTGACATGTTAAGACCACCAGGTCTCCCTTTACCCGTCTGATTGTTTGGTCAACAGCAAGTCAATTTGTGTGCTGGAGTTGTCCCAGATGGCTTGTCTCCAGCTGTTAATAGACCAAGGCTAACTCTGAAGGAAGAAACATTATTTATAGACCTTGGGCCTTCCCTCTGGGCATCTCCTAATGGTTCAATCTACTGTGCAACAGCTCCAGAACATGGCATCGAATTTGGTCTGGTTCTACTAGTCGCTCTCTGAGATGATGGACTCCTGAATTCTGCTGATTCCATTTCCCCACCTCTGCATGTGACCGCTACATGAAAAACTTGGGAAAAATGCCTTCATAGTTCAGACTCCTTCAACAGCAAGATCCAGATAATTTTCCAGATAAAAAGATCGTTCTCATGGTGGTCTAGAGGCGCCACATTTCAACAGGAGATCCTATTCCAGGTACCAGATGTTCATTTCATTTTGAGGACGGATGCATTGATGGAGGTTTGGAGTATAACCTGCCAAAGCTGTTTACTAAGCAATGGTGGCTGACGCATGAAGGGCAGCTCCACATTAGTGTTCTAAAACTCAGATCCCTCCTGGGCCTGCAAGCATTCTTTCCAAGAATTTGAGACTCATTGGTGTTGAAAGGGACTGACATCACTGTCTTGATGTTCTATGTCAGCATAGCTGAAGAAACATAATCCCTGATCCTGTTAGAGGAAATCCATCAGCTTTGTAACTGGGGCACTGATGGTGGAACACTTGTCAGCTGTTGGGAACAATTGAGCCAGTACATTCAGCAGGTTAAGAGGAGCGTGCTCAAGTGGATGCTGAATCTGAAGCATCCGGGCAAGATGTTGTGCTGCAGGAGGAATCCACTACTGGGTCTTTATGCCCTAGTGAACAAAATACTAGTTCTACTCCAGCAGGCCTTGGCAACTGGGATCAGTGTTTGCCTTTTCAGCCACATGGTACTGGATATTTACACATGATGTTCTCTCGTTTCCCTTTATTCTGGGGACGATCAGTAAATTATACTAGTATCTTGTAGAATCATTTTGAACTCCCCTTTGTGGTCAAACCTATACTGGTTCAGTGACCTGCAACAGCTGGAAGCTCCATACACACTTCTGGTCACATAAAACCCCCTTCTCTGCAAATGCCAAGGCCAACCCCTCCATCACAACCCAACATCATTGAACTTGACAGGTTGGCTCAAGACACCTCAAGTTTCAGAACTAGACACTCTGGGGGTGATTCTGACCTTGGCGGTCTTTTCGCAAGACCGCCGAGTTACCGCCGCGGTAAAGACCGCCGACCGCGGCGGTATGCCGCGGCGCGTATTCCGACCGCTGGGAGCGTTCCGCCGGAAAACCGCCAGCAGCCACACTGGCGGTCGGCGGGAAAGTGGAGACTGGTCAACCTCCACCGCCACGCCAGCAGAACACCGCCCACAGAATTACGACCCACATTTCTGTGTGGCGGTCTTCTGTTGGCGGTCACGTCCCTATGGCTCCCGTCGCCTCCCGGAGGACCAACGCAAGGTAAGTTGATCGTCCGTGAGGGGAGGGGGTGGGGGGGGTGTTGTGTGATGTGTGCGTGCATGGGGGTGTGTAGAGGGGGTGTGTGAGTGCGTGCATGCGGGCGGGGGGTGCTGCTGTGCCTATGGGCAATGTGTGTAGTTCGGCGGGTGCGCATGTTGGCATGTATGTGTGCGGGTATGTGCCCCCGTTGTGTATGTGTGTGTGTAGGGGGTGTGCATATGTGCATGTTGGGGGTGCGTGCATGTCAGGGTGCGTGTATGTGCATGTCGGGGTGGGGGGGGCAGGGGGTTTGTAACATCTCTGGGGGGTGGCAGGGGGTGGAGGGTGTGGGGGGGGGACTCGTGGGGGGTGGGGGAGACCCCTATCAGTGCCAGGGATGGAATTCCCTGGCCCCGATAGTGCCTACCGCCATGGTTCGCATGGCGGTTCCCGACCGCCAAAAACCGCGGCGGTAAGCAGGGTCATGATGCGGTTGGCGGTCTTGGGTCGACCGCCGGGCCGGAGTGCGCAAACTCCAGCCCGTCGGTCATGACCGCCGTGGCGGTCGGAGTGGGAAAGTGGCGGTCGATCGCGGCGGTGACCGCCGCGGTCAGAATGCCATTTTTTGGACCGCCGGTCTGTTCGCGGTCCGACCGCCGCCTCTCCGCCGACCGCCGGGGTTAGAATGAGGGCCTCTGTGTTAGCAAATTCTAAACTAGGGAAGACTCTCATCCACAATTAAAACACACCAAGCCAAATGGAAGATATTCTGGGTAGGTTCTCCTTGCAGGGCTTGCACACAATATTGTCCGAACTACACCAGGTATTGCCTTAATTACTTGATCTTTTGTAACTGGGACTCAAATACAGCGCTGTCAGAATTTAGTTTGCAGAAAATGTAGGTTTGTTAAACATGCCTTCACAGAATTGTCTTTAAGAGTTTAAATCCTGTTTAGGGATTATCCATGGGTGTTTCAACTTCCCTGTATGTGGAAGATTAATACAGTCCTGTTGCAACTAATGAGGAGCCCGTTTGAACTGCTTCATCTGGTGAAGCTGAAATATGTCTTTTTAAAGTGAGTAGCCCTGCTGGTGCTCATGTCAGCTGGGAGGGTCAACAAGCTGTAGCCCTTAATTTTCAAGTAACCTTCCTCATGTTTCACAAGGAGTGATTCTATATATTTATGCCAAATTCATGCCTATGGTACCTATTGACTTCCACCTAAATAAGCCAGGGTCTTTCTTCTAGAATCCTACTAGTGTGTTGAAAAGGTCACAACACTTATTGGACATTTACAGGTGCTTAACCTACTTCATTAAGTAACCTGAATCATTTAGGTGCACAGACCAGCTCTTCATCTCTTTTGTAGATCCAAGTAGAAGTTGTCCCCTTTCTACTCAGGGATTGTGAGCTGGATAGCGAGTGCGGCGAACGTTTAGCCTCACTGAAGCCAAGCATCCCACCTAGTGGTTAGAGCTCATTCAGTAAGAACTGTGGCAGTTATGGCAGTCCTCTAAACTAGGGTATTGCTAGTGGACATCTGCAGAGCAGCGACATGGAAGAGATGTCACACCGTTACAAATCATTACTGTTTCAAAGTAAACCTTATTGGATACATTTGGAGTACTTTTCAATAAGGGGTATATGCTAATGTTAGGCCTGACAGCCTTAGGGTGGTCTCCCCCCCCCCAACTTTTTGCCTATCTCCTCCACTTTTCTGACTTGGATGTTGCTGGTATTAGGACTTGGTGTACTTTACCCCAGCTAACCAGTGTTAAAGTGCTTGTGCTCCCTCCCCTAAACATGGTAATATTGGCATCTCTCCAGTTGGCATATTTAATTTACTTAAGTCCCTAGTAAATTGTACTATGTGTACCCAGGGCCTGTAAATTAACTGCTAACAGTGGGTCTGCAGCACTGATTGTACCACCCACTTAAGTAGCTCCTTAACCATGTCTCAGGCCTGCAATTTACAGAACCTGTGTGTGCAGATTTACACTGCCTTGTCGACCTGGCAAAATGACTTTTTTTTGCCAGGACTAAATGTTCCCTTTTGATACATATAAGTCACCTCTAAGGTAGGTCCTGAGCAACCTAGGTGGCAGGGTGCTGTGTATTTAAAAGACAGGACATGTACTTTATAAAGGTAGTGAGAAACCCTAAAGTTGTTTTTCACTAGTGCTAGGTTTCTCTCTCCCATAGGATAATATTGTGATTACCATGTTATATTTTATTAGTGTAATTTCTAATTGTGAATGATAGACTTTCAAATGTGGTGTCTCTAGAATCGCAATTTTAAAACCAAACTTAAGGTGACGTCAGATTTTAATTTTAAATTGCAATTCTGAAAATGGCACTTTTAGAAAGTTGGCATTTTCCCACTTTAGTCATTTGATGCCTTCTGCCTGTCTCTGATCACATGTCTGAGGTGGGTGACACCTGGGCTTTGTGTGTTCTCCCTACACAACCACACACAGTGGTAGCTTAGGTGTGACTTCATGGGCCATCCTGGCAGGATGGGAGGGAGAAGCTGGACCCAGTCTCATGCCTGAAAAGGCTTTGTTCTGTCCCCAAATTAAGGGCTACGTACACCCCTACCGTGAATCTGGAGCCAGGGCAGGAAGGACAGGGCTTCTGTGAACTCCAATGGCCTGTCTTCGAAGTCTCCCCCACTTCAAAGGCACCACTGGGAATAAGAACTGGACCTCATACACCACTACTTCATTACACTTCTGGACCTGTGGATACTCTGCCAGGGAGAAGGATTGCTGTGCTGCTGAAGGACTTCCTCTCTGCTGGATTGCAGTCTGCTGGACCCCTGCTTTTCTGACCTGCTGCCCTCTGCCTGGGTGAGAAGGACTGAATCCACACAGCGCTCCACAACCAGAATTTAAGGTACTTTGGTTCAGTGGGCCCAAACTATGTCCCTGTAGCTGGCCCACGTTTCAGCAAGGTCGGCTTGAAAGTTTGACTTTGTTCCGGTCCGGCGCGACCAGATATCCCCATAGCACTTTTTGCTCCTTGGAGCTGTTTTTATCTAAAACATTGAAATTCAATATCTCCAGTTCTGCTTACTGTATTTTTGTCATTTTTGTCTTATTTTATTTATTAAATTCAGATTTATTTTTCTAACCTGGTGGGGTGTTTTCATTGTTTTACTGTTTGAAGTGTTGCACAAATAATTTACACATTGCCTCTAAGTCAAGTCTCACTGTTCTGTGCCAAGCTACCCCAGGGTGAGCACAGGTTAATTTAGGGTTTGCTTGTGCCGTACCCCGACTAGGATTGTGGTTGCTGCTTGGCCAGGACTTACACCTGTCTCAACCAACAACCGAATTTCTAACAGCTACTAAACACTGGTTTTAAACATTTAGGGGCAGAGTTATCATCATCCCAGTTTGCATTTCCTAAATAGCTATTTTTAAGAAATCGCTTTTTAAGAAATGCAAAATGAGGTGTATGAAAATTGCGATTCGGTAATAGCAAATTTCTTAAAAATTGAAATCTCTATTAACGAATCGCAATTAGGGAATGGGACTCCATTCATCCCTATGTGCCTGTAGGACCGTAGGTGCGAATGGTTTTGCATTAACTAATTTGCGAATTCCTGTTAGGAATTTGCAAATTACGTAATGCAAACCTCAGGGTGCTGGGGGCCTAAGGCCCCCTATGATGCACCCCCAAAAAATATTTGTGGACATGTAGGGCATGTGTGCACTACATGTCATTCTTAAAAATGCATTTACCATGCATTTTTAAAAATTGCACATGTTTACCACCAAACTGGATTTGGTGGTAATTGCATTTCCTAAATGCCCAATTCACATTTAGGAACTGCATGATACATGTGCTTTGGAAATCGCAAATAGGAATTCCCTATTTGCGATTTCCTATTTAGAGAGTCCCAATTTGCGATTCCCTAAATGGAGTCACAATTTCAGGGAATCCCTATTTTTGCTATTCTTTGAAATTGCACTACGAATGCCTTTCATAAATCTTGAAAGGCATTTTTGCATTCGCAAACGGTCGAATTTTGCATTTCGTACCGTTTGCAAATGCAAAATTGTTTGATACATCTGGCCTTTAATGTTGTTTACTGCCATTGGAGTCCTCTTGGAACTTCACTGTCCAACGACTGAGAATGACTCGGGCATGTGACAATATGAAGGATGTCAATACTTGGAGGGGTAGAGTTATATTATAGTTCAGTAACATATTTCATCAGGAACTCAACCTGAGAATGTGTGGACAACCTACCTGTGCCCTCTGTCCTCCTCTCCCACTGTCCTTCATGTAGATCATCAATTTCTAGACATTTCGCATTAGTCTATATTTCGCCTTCTTCTCTTGAATTTCTAAAGCCATAACACACTAAACCAGAACTAAATACGCAAAGTCACCAAGAAAAGGGTAGTAAAGGAAGGCAGTGAGAAACCTTGAGGACGTGATCATGAGCAGAAAATAAACAGTACAGGGAAAAAGTTGGCTGTAAGTTCTATGTTCTTCATAAAATCGTCTGCTTGAATTCTAAAGCTGCTTTAGGTTTATGAGTGAACACTTATAGATCAGTCGCAGATTACCAGACCTCGTAGTGCATATTGTAACAACTTCTTAGCCTTGTTAGCCTTGCAGGTGGTGAAATCTTGCACCAATTCTACTGAATGTAGCTGTCATCTTTTAGAGATTTCCATGTTAAATGGGTGCTTTATGGTGAGTAAAACGAAGATCTAAGAGCTCTCATTCTCCTAGGTTTTGTGCACTAATTTGTCTTGAAGAAATTATTTCAGGTCTTGATAAAGCTAATTTTCTGCAAATGCTTTTCCAGGGGTCTTAAACTTTTGAGAGCAGCCCCCCGGAAGCTGGTTTAGTCACTCAGAGTACCCCAGTAAACAACTTCATTCATTTATTTATTATATACTGATCCACCGATTCAACAACATTGGGCTGTTGTCCCTAAATCCTTGTACAGTGGCCAGTGACTTTATTGGCCTCCTTAAAAGGTCTTGTTAAAGCAAATTTAACTTGAGCTACTTTTGAGTATTATAGACAGTTAATTTGAAAATTTCCTGTCACACACTAACTATTGGGCATGCTACAGCTTATGCTGCACTTAATAAAATTGACATAATGTAGTCAGTTTCCTTGCCGCTTGTACTTGTGAAGTAGTCTGGGATATCACCTAGTAATGTATTTGAGAGCAGTTTAAAATGTGTGTATCTCGGTGCACGCTTGATGAGGGCTAATGGTTTGGATACACATAATCGGATAATAGATGAGAAAATTCTCACCACCATAATAACAGAAATGTGTCTGGATGGAGCCCAAAGCCACAGATTAACAGAACCCCATCAACAAATGAAAGCATTATATCTAAGAACAGATGGGTCCCTAACTATGTAGGTTGGGCAGCAGTGATCTTCAGATCACACCTAATGCATCACCAAGACTCTGAGGTAAGTCCCTCTGAACGCATGAGTGAAACCAATACATTTTGATAGAGCCCTCTTACTGTAGGGAGTTGAGGAACCTCTTATACTGCGTCAGGAGAAATGGGCATGACCCCTCTGATAATCCACCCCACCTTTATTTGCTGCTTTTACCAGTGATGCTGTGGGTGACACCAGCCTCTGTGACCAGCTATCAGCAATATTAGGAAGATCAACAAGTGTGATCAGTGAAGGGGACTGAAGCAGGCTGTGGCCATCACAGAAGTGCCTGAGTCGGCTGGTGGCTGGTAGAGAGTTGCAGAGGTGATGGTGAAGGGGGTACAGCAACCCTAAATCTGGTGCAAGAGTCGGATGGTGCCAGCAAGGGTTTGAGGCCTTCTTAAGGGGGTTGCTCCCCACGGTGGCTTAGGCCTGTGGCCATTGTGACTGTAAGCAGGGCTCGTCCCCTGCCAGCAGATTCAAGGAACTTGGCCTCAGTTGTGGGTGTGGTCCATTTCATTAATGAATTTAAAGGCTGAATAGGCCAGAGCATGTGGTGTTGGATTCTTTTATTAGTAAAATGAGTGGTCTTTTTAGTGTTGGGCAGGAGTGGTTATTGCCTCATAATGCATTCACTAATTGTAATGTTTTAGCGTTTTGTTATTGTTTTAGTTTGACTAATATGTATGTTGTCTTTATTGATGTGTTTATATTTTTATTAAAATTGTACATTTTGTAGAGTCTCATTTCCCAGCTAACTTCGATTGTTGCTGCTTAATAGCGTGGTCTTATAGACGGAAGGTTAATGCCATCCCTATGTGTTTAAGAACGTGTTATAAAAACGTACGTGCCTGGTGATTGGTTAAATCAAAGGTGTGCAGTGTTTAAAACTTTAACAATGTCTTTATACTATTACTTTGACATTAAAAACGAAAAAGCCACCGGACGGGCTAATTTCATTTGGAAATGAGTGGATGGAAATCACCTCTAGGCCTCAGTAATGGCACAATGAGCACTGTGCAAATCTCACGGACAAAATAAAGCATAACTTATTTTTTAAAGAAGTATCTTTTTCCATAAACGGTGTGTGTGCTGCAGCATATGAAACCACACACCACCCAAGTCACTCCATTTATTCCCACAGCAGCCAGACCATCCTCTGAGCAACGAACTGCGTCCAGGTTAAACCAAGTGTTGTGAAAGGCTCTGCAGTTGAATACCTTACTCGGCTCCATCCGCCTCCGAAAAACTCTGGATTCCTAGCTGTGTCCTCTTTGCATCTTTCCAAACCCGTAGGGTTCTTTCTATCAAACATATTTTTATTAAGTTTTCACAGGAGCAATAGTAACGGGCAGTATGGCTTGGATGTGCGCTAATTAGTGGTCCAGAAATTACAGAACAGAGTGCCTTCATATCCAATCGATTACCCCCACACCCCGGGTAATACTCTGCTTCCCTCCCCTCATCATCAAAATACCTCCCACGCAGTAGCATCAAGACATGAGTACTATATGTAGTTGCAATTTAAGCCACTGCGTCTCTATATTGTCTGCAGCAGCCTCTTCTGATGTTCATTGAGAAAGTAGATTCAAACTAAATCCAAAAAAGTTCTTTTTATGGAAAGTCCACAGTTATTCGTGTTAATGGTGATGAGGTTTACTAGGAATCACTACATTTCTGATTGATTGATCTTTGCCACACTAATCTATCAAAGCATTTGTAAAGTGCACTACTCATCCATGAGGGTTTCAAGGTGCTGGGGGGGAGGGGGCACTGCTGCTGCTCGAACAGCCAAGTCTTGAGGTGTCGCCTGAAGGTAAGTAGGTCCTGTGTCTGTCGCAGGTGGGTGGGAAGAGTGTTCCATGACGTGTTGGCGGTGAGGTGGGAGAATGATCTTCCACCAGCAGTTGTTCTGTGGATGCTTGGGATGGTGGGCAAGGTCAGGGGAGCGAAGCTTTCGGGTCGGGGTATAGAAGGAGAACCGCCTATTGAGGTATTCGGTTCCGGTGATGTGCAGTGCCTTGTGAGCATAGGGGAGGAGTTTGAACGTGTTTATCTTGTTGACGGGGAGCCAGTGCAGGTCTCGCAGGTGGGCTGTGATGTGGCTGTGGCGGGGATGTCCAGGATGAGGCGCGCTGAGGCGTTCTGTATGCATTTCAGTCTTTTCTGGAGCTTGCCCGTGGTTCCTGCGTAGAGGGCATTGCTGTAGTCCAGTCTGCTGCTTACATCGGCTTGGGTGACCGTCCTTCTGGTTCCAGTGGGGATCCATATGTAGATCTTCCGAAGCATGCAAAGGGTGTTGAAGCAGGAGGAGGAGACGACGTTGACTTGCTGGGTCATTGATAGCGATGAGTCCAGGATGAATCCCAGGTTGCGTGCGTGGTCGGTGGGTGTCAGTGCGGTTCCCAGTGTGGCAGGCCACCAGGAGTCGTCCTAGACAGAGGGAGTGGAGCTGAGGATGAGGACCGCAGTTTTATCAGAATTCAGTTTCAGGCAGGTGTTCTTCATCCATTCGGCGATGGCCTTCATTCCTTTGTGGAGGTTGGTTTTGGCAGTGGCGGGGTCCTTCGTGAGCGAGAGGATCAGCTGGGTGTCACCGCCGTATGAGATGATGTTGAGGTTGTGAGATCGGATGATGTTTGCGAGCAGAGCCATGTAGACGTTAAAGAGGGTCGGGCTGAGGGATGATCCCTGGGATACACTGAAGATGATTTTGGTGGCTTCAGAGTGGAATGGAGGGAGGTGGACTCTCTCGGTTCTGCAAGTGAGGAAGGAGGTGATCCACTCCAGGGCTCTGTTGCGGATCCCTGCATCGTTGAGGCGTGTGTGTAGGGTGTGGTGGCAGACGGTGTTAAACGCACCCGAGAGGTTCGAGAGGATGAGGCAACACATGTTTTGGACCCTAGTTGGAGCGCAGGCCTGGGCTTTTTCAAGGCTTTACATCATAAAAAGGAACTAATCAACAGCATAAAGAATTATAGATTCAAAAATGTTTATAAGTAAGAAAGGAATTCATAGTTAGTCCCATATGTAGAACAAAGTGAAATTTACAATAACAGAAATCACAATACACAAATGGGAGAGCGTGACACAATATTTTTAAATAAGAACACCAACCGAAAAAAAAAAAAGAAAAAAAAACTAAATATTAGAGAAAAAGAAAAAAAGAAGGAAGAAAAAAAAAATACAATTACTTATACTTTTGCAATGTTTTTGGCATGTTCCTTCACTGGTATTTAAAAAATGTAACAATGTTCCTTATTCAAAATAGCTTGTTTTTGTTACATAAACCCAATGTGTAGTACATTAACAGTCATGTAAAAGTAAAATACTTCTACTTTTCAGTTTGTTTTTGCAAAGAGACCTATGAGTCACCATCTGGGTGCCTGCAGAGTGGTTGAACACATCTGGAGAGGTCTTACAATTGATCTTCAAAATGCAAGTGTCCACAGTGAGCTTTTCCATTGTGAGTACTGACCAAAGTTTGGAACCACTGAGAGAGCGATGGGGGGACTGATCTCTTCCATTGAAATGCTATCACTAACTTCGCAGCCCCCCTAAGATTGCAGAGTTATGTCCCATTCTGCATGCGCCCAGGATGAACACTCTTGGACTGAAGGGTAGCCGAAGCGTTCCCTGCAGAGTCCTTGCTGCTTCCAACTACAATGATGACCGCTTCAGTCTTTCCCACCACATCTGCATGGAGACTCCTAGCATCCCACATCCCCTCCAGAAATATTGTGAAGCTGAAGATGTACCTTCTCTGGTGTGTAGTGCCAGTTATGTGGTAGCTCAGCAAGAATCAATCGGTTTTTAAATCTCCTAGAGCTTTTATGAATGCCTTCCCTTAACAAGTCCCATTCTCATAAGGAGATTGGGGGGCCCAAGGTTTGTTTCCCATTGTTTCATCAGAACAGTTTTTAATGATAACTACACATTTTAAAACGTTGTATATTTTTGTAATAAAATGCATCTTCCTATGGGTAGGTTGCCATTTTGTTGACGGGGCTGGCTTTAGGGCAGTGCCACTGCGGTGGCCGCACTGGGCGCGGACCGTGGGAGTGGGGCGGTGACCTCAAAGGGGGGGGGAGCGCTGTGTTTAGCAATAACTTACACCTGATGCAGAGTTCTTTGTGCTCTAGTTTCAGGCAGCAATAAAAATGTCAAGGTAACTCTTGCGATAAATGTTCCTGCTAGAGAGAGACAGATCAGAGATGTGTCTAGTGGCAGTTCTGACTCACCATAAAGTAGCACAGAGGGTTAATATGCCTGCTGCAAAGAACGTGTACCATGCAGATCACAGATCTGTATTTTACGTGGATAGCTCAGTGGATTACTGCTTTTGTCCTAGAGATTCTTTTTTACTATAGTTCATAAGATACAACCCTCATACAGACATTGACTGTTATGAACTGTCATCAAAGAGCTGCATGCAAACTGCATAAAATATGTTAGAACGTTAGGTTCTTCTCCCCAAGTCTTTCATTTTCTATTCCTAATGTTGCTAAATACAGTTAATTTGGGTATTTGGGTAGATAGGCATTCTTATTAGTAAAGCTAGCCTTTACCAGTGCTTTAAAACAAATGAAATGTAGGTGAGAGAGAGGCTATGGAGAAATGAGGGGAACTTTGGCCCGGTGCTAGTGAGTTATGCCTCGCAGGAGGAAAAAGGGGTGGGGCGGCATGTGGCGTGGAAGATGGGGTGGGGAACCCAAAAACATAATTAAAAAAAAAAAACCTTTTTTCCGCGCTGCGCCATCTGCTCTGCTCTGTCTCCTCAGGCTGCAGGCACAGGCTCCCAGCCAATCCTGATGTTGCTCAAAGTAGCATCAGGATTGGCTGGGAGTGCCCAGCCAGGGTGCTCCCAGGCAGACTGGGAGCCTGTGCAAGCTCTCTCCAGCCCGATAGAGCACACTGCGCATGTATGTTTGGCCGGCCCGAGACGGCAGGCCAAACATACATGCTCAGTGACAGAGAGTGCTGTGCACCCCTCCTCCGTCCACGTGATGCCCATGGCCCCGCCCACTTTTATAGAAACAAAAAAAAAAGCCACCCCTGTGGTAGTGAGGGAATCTGAGGAGGAGGTCCTTAGGTGGGTGCCTAAAATGATATTTGCACCAGGCTCCACCAGTGCTATCACACTTAATCATCCCACTCCCCATTAATTTCTGTGAAATCACTCCCTTGCCTACGAATCCAGATGTTTACAGGCCTTACTTCTTTGAACCGCCTCCGTTTCCTGCACTGGCTACTGGCACTAACTACGGACCATTTTCTAACGCCCTTGCTGTCCACCAGGTGATGTCTTGACTACAAGGACCAGCGAGCGGAGTGCCAAGACTCTCACCCGGCGCTCCATTGACTATGGGCTATTTTGAAAAAAAAACCTCTTTCTTTTCGCAAAGAGCGACGACTGTGTGAGCGTGATGCCTGCGCTTTATTTGACCTGTGTATATACAGGTCCATGGCTGCTGTATTCGCTGCAGGGTTTTGATTCAGGTGCTTCTCTCTTCCAATGTCTTGAGGAGGCCTATAAGTTTTAGGTGCCGAAACACGTCGACATCTTTTCCGGGGGAGTTTTTTTTGGACCCAGTAGCAATCTCTACCCTATACGACTTGCACAGACTTACTGTGGACATGAATGTCCCTGTGCTGCGGGTGCTTACGTAACTACCTCCTTTGTGGACTGCGCTTTTAAAGCAGGACTTACCGCCACGCTGCTTATAATATGTTGGAAGGATGGAGTTCGGCTGTTTCTCCGCCATATTTTATGGAGATACCTTGGCATATTGTTTTTGCGTTGCAATGTAATCGTTCTTTTGTCTATATTGATGTTCTGTAACTTTGTATGATTGGTGTTTCAGGAGCCATCATTTTGAGGTGTGGGTTATTTTATGGTTCGTTTTAATCAGTGCTTGAAATGGAAAATAGAAGTGCAGGTACTCCCTGTCTGAGTACCTGCTTGCTTCTAAGAAGTGCCGGTACTCCCTAATTAAAAGTATTACGTTTATCTTGAGAAGTGGAGGTACTCTGCCTCTCAAAATAAAAAAAAGTGCCGGTACTCAGTAATGGACAGTACCGGCCCCTTTAAAGCACTGGTTTTAATTATATTAAAAAAGTTCTTTGTCCAAAGCAATATAGGACAGTTTCAGTAACTAATTCACGTTTTTCACTGGTATAATAACCATAGGGAGATTCTTTCCTGCTATATACCACCTGTTGTGGTTGCTACAGGTCATCCTGCAGCATCCGAGGATGGAAATGTCAGACAGTTGGTCATGGACGTATCCTGGCTCTTGCTTAAGACACAACCCGCCTTTTCTGTTAACATAAGTATTTATTTATTGGGCATTGGGGTACTTTTCTGTGTTGTATGGTTCCGTTTTGAAAAGTGGTTGAAATTAACGTGGGTGTTTTGTAACTGTGCGGTTTGTAACTCTGAATCTCTCCTTTCTGATTGGTAAAGGCAAACAATGGTAACGCGGGGGATTTGACGAATTAAAATGCCGGATCTGGACAAGAAGGGGAAGAAAAACGGAAAGTCGACAGAAAAGAAAAATCCAGCATCTCCCAGGTACGGCAAGCACACCCCTAAGGTGAACATGGTGACGCAGTTTTATAAAGAACACATACTGAATGAGACGGTGAAATTCACACTGTGTGGTTACAGGATCTATAGCTACAAAAGGCAGGTGCAGAAAAGTTTATTCAAATTTGCATATACTTCTCTTTGAGGGCGGGGCTTAATTGTTTGTATGCCCTAATAATTTTTTTTAAAAAAAGCATTTATGCATGCACACAAGCTTACGTTTGCACATTAAAGTGCATTTGCACATACACAATTGTTTCTGAACATATTTATTTGCTCTCAGGGCCAGGGACTGAGAGTTTGCGCCCTTCCCTGCTCCACAGGTTATCTAGGGAGACATAATCACCCTCACGTGTTTGGCCGGTTCCTGTCTGTGGCCCCGAGTAATTACCAGTGGCTGAGATTATTTCAGATAAACCACTCGCCACTTTTTTTTTCTTCACTTTTGTGTTTTCCTCACTTTTTTATTTTCCTTTTTCTGTTTTCCTCGTTTAGTTCTTAATTTGAGTCTTCTTGGCGCCACGACATTTTTTTTTTTAAATTATTGATTACTATACAGTGGCCAAGCATTCCTCTCAGATCCCCAGCAACGGAATTATATATACTTTACAGGTTGTAATTAATTAAACATGAACAGTAGTCCTGGAAAAAGGCAAACATGCACCTTTCGTGAAATGGGAGACCGCAAAATATCAGTCCAGCCCTGCTTTACCCACCTCCACCCCACTAAGCCTCAAGATCCAGCCCACGAGGCAGTGATCACTCCCAGGGGTGCCTCTGAGCCCATGGCCTGAGCTGCTGCTGGTCACCTTTCACATTACCATGTTATCAGAAGGCTGCTCAGAGCCGGACTGGGAACCCACAGCAGCCCCCATAGGGTGCAGAGCAAGCGAGCCTGACCACTGCAATGGGGCTTGAGGGGGTTCTCCTGCCAAGAAAATGTGGGCAAAAATGGTGCATTTTTGCAATACTTTTTTTATTATATATTCAATTGTGTTAGCTTCTCAAGCATAGTAAATGATGACCTTACAGTGCACTAGTTTACAGCAATCTTTATTGGGGCTATTCAATGATTTCCTCACATCACCCTCTAACAGTGCCCTAAACACTGCTTAATTTGAGCTGGTTTCCGATGGGGGGACTGGCACTTATTTTTGGGGACTGGCATTTATATTTCTGCAGCAAGCATTTACTGCAAGCAAAAGACACATATAGGAAAGATGGAGAAAGAGAAAAAATAAGAAGCGTCACAATGGGAGAAAGCTGCACAACTGAGCTGAAGGGGCAGGGAGTGGCTGTAAATAGATTAGAGGCCCGAGATGGCTTTAGGATTACGCTGCCTCAGTTGGTAAATACTAGGGAAGAGATGCCATCCCAAACAAGTACCAGCGATTCACTCTGGGCTGGTTTCTAAAGTGGTCTTCATCTTTTAGTTGTACAGACTGCCCATTTTCTGGAAACCCAGAGTTGAGACTTGGTAGGCTTTGATTCCAGCAGACAGAATCCTTCAGGCTGTGATCTACCTCTTGCTCCACCTTATAATGCAACTGTGTTCAACTGACCCATGCGCAATCAAAATTGGCAGTCAGAAAATCACCTGCATTTCATATATAGTTTCTTGTGATCAAAGGGCAGACAAGTTAGACTAAGGTCTGGTACATATGTGTCATACTTGGACATTGGACCTACAAGCGACTTTCACCGGTAAGTAGACATCTTCCGCCTTGGAAGCCTACACAAGGCAAGCCCTTGTCTATTCAAAGCATTCATGTTCTTTGTCTACACGCACATTTACTCACATCCACTTTATGTACACAGCGAATACTTTTGTCTATGCAAAAGCATTAACCTTTGTGTACATGGTGCATTTCTAAAATGGCAAAGTCTTGCAAAGGATTCTTTGTGGCAAGGTTAACGCAAGGTGGGAGACCAGCATACTTCCAGGATAAAGGGTTGGGTAGGAGTCGGTCAGCCCTGATAGTGGTCAGATAAAAGCAGCAAGCGAAGGACTCCTTGCTTGCAAGGTTTCTCTTGTGGATAGTTAGACCGTGGCAGTACTGGTGCCTCGTGCCAGGATGTTTCAACTACTGCATCCGTCCTGTGTCAATACTGTGGATGTTCTGTCTCTGTGTCACTTGTGGTGGTGACTGTTAGCAATCTTTCCCATCTGCAGGGGTTCCCTCATTTCAGTTGTGGTTGTTCTTACCATCAATGAGAAGCACAAGCAAAAAATCAGGTACCAGAAGTTTCAACTACAGGTTTGTAGATTGTATGTTTTTTACATTCATGGAAAACATGTCTATGTGGGGTGTATAAGTAGACTGATATTCTTTTTGACTTCACATTTGACAGTGGCATTCTGTATTCATAACATGTGGAGTCTAAGCAGCAGGCATGTTGACCACCAGAAACAGGATCGGTGGTTGCTGGCAGTTCTGCTAGGTCAGCAAGGCTTCTCTTGCAAGAGAGAAGATCTCTCTAAGAATTCTCTTTCAGATTCAGTGGCTTCTACAAGACTTCTGAGCTCAACGTGCCTTTTTTTGAATTGTGCAGTCCATACCCTGTTTCAGATTTTAAACCATTATGTTACCAAATGTAAACACTTAATAAATGTCCCCCCTTTCCCACAGCTTGTAACAAACAATTCATAAGAGCCTTTACTTGGGGCTGCCCAAATCCTGGAGATGAATTTGTTTCCTTTTATTCAAGGGGTGGGAGTCTCTATTTGCTGCCCCTAGCATCAGTAGCCTGATCTTCTCCCTTAAGAACACAGATCCTACCACTTTGACTCATTGGTAAGTTAAGTCAGTTTAGTGTGGGATAGCTGTGACATTCCAGGCAGATCTGGCCAAACAAGTGCATTTGCATATGAATCCTCCTATTCAAGCCGGTCCCAAGCAAGAATTCATGTTTAGCTAGCTGAATTAAGGTAATAGTGCATTTACTTGTAAGAATATGATTTAGAAGCACGGTTCGACAAATCAATTTCAGATTTGTAATTTTTAAGGAAACATAATCTTTCTGTAGATAACAGTGCAGGTAGGTACTACTACTGTGAAACTATTTCTAAATATATTTAGAGTTTCAGAATCGTTGCCTCTAGCAAGTGTGTCACATATGCTGACTGAGCTCAGCACAAAGGCAGACAAGACACATGATCACTTTCCAATCTAATGCCATAAATCATTGCATTAATTGCAGCCATGCTTTTTCCCTGGAAACTAATTTAAGGAAGAACCTGATGTAAGACACCAAGGCCATTCTCAAGTATTGTTAGGTATTGTACCACAGAGGTAGTGGATTGGTACATCTGATACTAAACCACACCCATGACTAAATTACCATTTGGATTGCCGTTTTATTATTTACAGTCCTCTACTAATGATCTCTCGTGGCACCCACCAGGGAAGTAACTAAGAACAGAAGTATACGTATTTCAGAGCCAATGAAATACTCAAACGGGCCAGTAGGGGGTGCTGGTCAGCTTTATCATCAGCAGTACCTAGACCTAATGTGTGTGTGGTGGAGGACATGAAGTTGGAGGGGCCAAACCACTTTTTAAAAGCCAGTTTGTTTGTATACACCTACACACCATGGTTATTTTGGCTGGGCTCTTTGCCCAGTTGCAAAGGTACTGTTGGCTCAGATGTGCACGTTTTGCGTTTTCAATCCCACCCTCAGTCCAGTGCGGGAATATTCAGGCAGACGGCTACTTTCCAGAAATGGGCTCCTATTCCATTTTTTCAAAAGAAACCTTCTCACTACACAGTCTTGGTGGAGTTGAGTTTAAATACTTGAAATAGTTCCTCCCACTCTGGAATAGTGCCTGTATGATGTGGATCAGAGTCAAGAGTCAATGAAAGCAGTGTGATTGAATGCCTTGATATTACCACCTCGTTTGCCCAGTATTGCTAAATCTCCTGAAAATCAAAATTTTGGGCTACTGTACAATGCACGACAAACGCAGTCTGTCCAAGTTGCTGCCTTTGCCATTTAATTCTGTTTTACAATTTATTTTGCATTCTGCTAATCAATTGTACAATCTTCTATTCAAATCCAGAGACCACTCAGACATCAGAAAATTGTGCGCCCTTCTAAATGTTCAAGCAAGCAAACAGCAGGTAAGAACTGATGCTGAATACCATGTTTCATTTGAATGATATATTTAATCACATCAATCAAAAAACTGCCTAAAATTATAGAAATGTGCATTTTATAAATACATTTGCACATCACCACTTGTAGTACCTAAATTATAAGTCTGAATACTCATTGCAAGACTTTTTCGCCTGATCTTTGCATCCACAGGGATCCCTCAGTACTAGGAAAAGTAAGAAAGCAAATGTTCCCAACAAACAGACTAGGTGCTCATCCTGTAGTGGAAAGCTAGCCTTCAAAGCTCGTCGACTCTCTGGAGTAGCTTGTTCGAACAGTTAAGCCCTACTTCAAATGAGGTTGTGTGATGGATTAGACTAGACACAGTGCAATACAGTCATACAAGTCATAGTAAAGATACAGGGCCTCAGTCACAAACTGCACTTTGTTGTACGGTTTGTAGTACTACAAAGTGCTATTCCAAAACTCTACTTTTGTAGTAACTTGTGTAATAACTTACTCGTTTGTAGTCGTCTTGTATTGCTGTTACAGAAGGAAAGGGCTTCCACAATTCTGGCAGTGGGTCAAATAAAGGTGTCAGTGCTATATCTGAAAGCTCTGTGGTTTGCATTCTTTTCTTTCTGCTTAAAGCCAGCAATCTTTGGTCCACACCTTTGTATTAACAGGGTTGAACTATAAACATTAGTTATGCTCAGCTTCCCTTTGGATTGGTGGAAAGGCTTCCTCCCACTGAAATTAATCTCCTTAAGTGCTTAGGCATTTCAGCAGCACTAGGCATGCAGCAATCATTCCATTGAAATTCTACAATCAAATCAAAGGCTAATTTGTGATATCTCAGAAATGACATCACCAGATTTCTAATATGCAGCACTCAGAAAGGTACTGGTTGAATATAAAATAGTTGGTTTAAGACGTTGGGCTCTTATGCCACAGTTACCACAAACCCTAGGCTCATCCAGTCACAATCAAATCTGACAGAACATCTGTTAGTGTGAGCTTGTTGCTTGACTCCAAATACCGAATGAGAGAGTCCGAAAGCAAGAACAATCTGATACTTAGATTTCCTACCTCCTGCCTCTCAAACGCCTACCTGCTCCTTCCCTCAATCCCCCTTCCTTCCATATTTGCTTCCTGCTTTCTTCTTTTGTTCAGTCTCTCCCCTGCGTTCCAGCTTCCCAATGCTTCTCCTACTGGTTCGGTCATCTCTTATTCCTTGTTATGTTTTCTTCTTTTTGTTCTTTTTATTGCACTTTTCTTTCCCCGTTCCTATTCTCTTTTACCACATTTTCATTGTGCTTCCTGTTCTTCTGTGTTCTACAATGTCTCAGTGGTAGTTTAAGTCAACTTTCAGTTACCTAAAGAATATAGGCAGTGAGTTGACATTAACTACTGACCAAGGCCAGCTCAGAATTCCAGCCTTCCAAGACTGGTTAAATGAATACCAGTAAAATTGGATTTTGGGATTATATTATTTCTGATAGATACTTCTTAACGCAGATTCCTCACCTAGAGAATATTTCCAAGGCGTCAGACTGGATAGAGAAACTTAAAAGCAGGATTTGCCTCCACGCCGATATCGTTCCTCTCCAGGGGTGAAGAATGGAGATGCATATAAGCACCTCCCATACGCGCTGACATTAGTTTTTCTTTTCATGCCTTCAGCTACTCCTTGGTCCTATCAAACCTTTTTTTTCAATTTCTATCCAGTGCGCAAAGGAAAATGTCACCCCCTAAAACAGTTCAAGCCTTGTAGGGACTGTTGCAAACATATGTCTGTGTTGGACCCTCACAAAGTATTATTGTGGTGCCTGGGATTGGAGCATGATTCCGGGGCCTGTGATTACTTCACTCAGATGAATCTGAGGGCCATTCAGGACTGCAGAAGGTGTATGCCACCAAACTCCATGCCATGACAAGCTGAAAGGAAGATCCCTTTTCCACTCCTGAAGACATTCCCACAGTAATTCCTTGTAGCCGGTAAAGTCTTTGGGTAAGTTCAAAAAGAAATATAAGGAATTGAATTGGAAATTCTCCCCTTCCTGCCACTCTCAAATTCCAGAGAAGGCAAAAGGGTGTCAACAAGCCTCCCAGTCTCCACTGCTGCAGATATCAAGTCTAGTCCCGATGCACCCAGACTTTCCACGTCCATCTGCGAAATCGCAGCAAGTGGCAGACATCAGTTCCAGTGCCACCCGCTATGCAGGTTACCTTTGCTTCGATGCTGGTGCCCAAGCCAGAGGAGGATTTACAGACCGTTGTGCTTCCCAACTCTCAGCATAATCCACCATGACCTCAACCAAGACAGCACTTTGTTCCAACCAGAGTACAGTCAGCAGGCAATCTCTCTGATTCTGCTACTTTGCTATTACCATGAGGTGGGGTCCAGAGTTTGCACAATCATGTCAGTGCTGATTCAGACAATGACAATTTTGAAGAGGGGGTGATTTTGTCCTCTAAAATGATGAAGAGAATTAATATGAAGAACTCTAACCTACTAGTGGCCTAGATACTTCTCCAGATACTGGCATAGTTTGATCTCCTGGTCCTGCCACTGAAGAAAGTGCTTCTTTCGATGTCATTATGCTAAGGATGGCAGAAGTACTAGACCTACAATGTGTCACTATAGATGTGAAGACCATTATTTTGACATATTCCCCAGCCTGGTCCGGCACCTAGAGAATCTACTGCAATTTTTTAATGAAGCGCTTATGGATACCCTCTAGGACACTTGGGTGAAACCATTTTCCGGGCTGCCAGTTAATAGGTGTGTCACCCTGTACCATGGCCCAACACCAGGCCACACTGCTTTTCATACACAACATCCTACAACAAAGAGTTTGTTGGTGCAGTCCCCTGATCATGAGTTTAAAAGAATAGAATAGAAACTTTTGGCAAATGTATCTTTTTTTTCCACAAGCTTTGCTCTGCGTTCAGTGAATGCCAGCTCTCTTCTAGGTCTGTCCTCCCATTCTCTATGGGACACAGTGACTCAAGTATTGCCTGCAGTGTCAGATGTCCTTGGTGCATTCCTGACCCAAGTTATCCAGCATGGCCTCAGCAAAGCAAAGTTTGTAATATGGTCTGGTTTGGACACGACTGATGGGTATGATTGGGGCACTTTGGCATCATGCCTGGATGAGATCTATGGGCTTGTTCCAGGATGTCTAGGAATCTTTGATGGACATGGAGTTCAATGGTGTTTGATTTTTTGGCAACTAAGCAGATTCAATACTGGAATGGTTTTAAAAAAGGGTAATCGGACGTCCTGGGTCTTTTCTCTCCAGATCATTGTACCTCCCACACCCCCATCAGAGTGGCTGGCAGAGGACGACTTGCCTGCCTTACAGCAGGAAATACAGGCCCTTTTGGCCAAAGGGGGCATACAGAGAGTTCTGTCCTTGGATGTGGGAACGTGGTGTTACTACTACTACTACTTCCATGTGCCAAAGAAGAACTGAGGCCTCTGTCTTATTTTAAATCTTCACCCTCTCAACATCATCCTGCAGAAGGACAAATTCATGATGCTCACACTAGCTTGGGTCCTCTCTTCCCTAGACCCCAGAGACTGCACGGTGGTGCTGGACCTGCCGTACGCTTATTTGTTATTAAAAACAAAACAAAACTGTTATGTAGTCTCACGGCTGCTACCTGTAGTTCACAGTGGCCCAGGAGCGTTTTCAGTTTTAGTGCTACCTTTTGGCCTCACCAGTACTCCTGGGATGTTCACGAAAATTATGGCAGTGGCCGCAGCACACTTTGCACAGTCTTTGAGGTTTTGAATGCTCCAATCTTCCCCTTCATTGATGACTAGCTGTAGAAGGCAGGCTTGCCCCAGGCAGTCATCCAGACAATGGCAAATGTCCTCATATCAATGTGGTTCACCATCAGTGTGCCAAAGTCACACATGGCTCCTTCACAGAGGCCCCCTTTCATTGGAGCGATTCTGGATACCGTACGGTTTTGTGCCTTTCCTCTGGATCAGAGAGTCCAGGACATTCAGGTTATGTTTCTGTCTCTGTCTTAGATCTTAATGTGAATGGCCTTGAGTTTACCAGGATTGTTGGCTTCCTGCATTCTGCTGGTGAAGCATAAAAGATGGCATATGTGGGCTCTGCAGTGAGTGCTGAAGACCCAGTGGACACAGGATATGGGAATTCTGCATATGGTAGCCCTTTTCTTTACTTCACTCAGGATTGACAGTGGTTGCAGATGCATT
This sequence comes from Pleurodeles waltl, assembly GCF_031143425.1. Classification (NCBI taxonomy): domain Eukaryota; kingdom Metazoa; phylum Chordata; class Amphibia; order Caudata; family Salamandridae; genus Pleurodeles; species Pleurodeles waltl. The sequence goes on from NC_090449.1 coordinate 1,040,773,597, forward strand.
GCTTTTGGTTAGTGGAGGTTATCTGAGAGAGGTGGAGATCAGGGGCTTCTGGTCTCTGGTGGAAGGTCAACTCCACATTAGTTTTTTGGAGTTGAGGACGACCCCTTTGACTTTGAAGGCCTACCTGCCTGCCATCAGGGGAAAGCTGGTGCAGGTGCTCATGGACAACACTACCATCAGGTCGTACTGCAACAAGCTGGGTGAGGTGTGGTCTTTGGTCCTGTGCAAGGAGGCTGTATGCCGCTGGAAGTGGCTGGACTGCCAGGACATTTCTCTGATGGTGAACCACCTAGTGCATTATCTAAATGCCAGAGTAGACAAAATCAGCTGCTATGCTTAGTGGATCATGAATGGCAGTTACCCCCGGCAGTGGCACAGGATGTCTTCAATCATTGGAAAGAACCAAACTCAACCTTTTCACTGCTTAATGTCAGCACTTTTGCACATTGGAGTTCCCAAGAAGTTTCTCTCACGAACTCACTATATCTAGGGTGGAGCTCAGTAATCTTGTGTGCCTTCCCGGTGCTGCCTCTCCTGCCCCGAGTTCTGAAGGATATCAGGAGCAATCTGGCCCATGGCATCTTAGTGGCACCAGATTGGGTTAGGGGATTGTGCTACCCTTAACTCCTGAGCATGAGCATCTGTCCTCCAATCAAGCTTCTAGAGGATCTTTGGTTGCAGCATAAGGACATGGTACTGCATCCGGTACTGAACAATTTGCATATCCATGATTTGAAGATTGAGCAGCAGTAGTTGGGAACTTCTCCTGCCTTCCTTCTGATGTCACTGATGTCCTCTTGGTGGTGAGGCATCCCTCCCCAAATTTCCTATATGCCCGTTGTTTGGATACATTTTTTGCTTGGTGCGGCACACAAAAATTGTCCCTTTACAAGCCAAATTGTCTGAAGGGTTACTGTTTTTGTCTCTGGCTGAGCAAGGCCTTGGTTTAGGCCAAAGGCTATTTATTGTCTCTCTTTACTTTTTTGCAGTTGCCGGATCAGCCTTCTTTATTTAAGTCATCTGAAAGGTTTGTAACAAATGTTTCATCCAACACCCTTCATGACGTCACAGTGGGACCTGAACTTAGTTCTCACATTTTATTTTATGTGCACCCTTGTTGAGCTGCTGCACAGTTGTCCATTAAGTTTTCTGACTTTGAAGATAGTCTTTCTTGTAATAATATTGAAAAGACATATGAGCCAGGTGTAGGTCTTTTTTGTCACCCCACTTTATACAACATTCTTTGCTGATAGGTTGCTGCTGAAGATCCAAGCTTCCTATCTGTCAAAAGTGGTCCACTCCATTTCATGTCAGACAGGCTATCACCCTTCTGGCATTCTTTTCCCTACCTCATCCCTCTAAGAAGGAAGTGAGACTCCCACGTCTGGACGTTAAGAGTGCACTAAACATTTATACAGACAGTACCAAAGAACACCCAGTGGACGATTAGCGCTTTGTGGGGGTTCTCCGGGACAAAGAATCGACACCAACGCTACTTGCACAGCAGCTCTTCAAGTACTTTGCAGAGATGTTTCTTCAATTGTCAAGAAGAATCTGGGACAGAGCCAAATACGCTGGTTTGTATCCCATGTTTATACACATTATCTGGACTGGGAATGTGGATTCACTGTCTCTAACTTCAGAGCCCGTTTATGAAGACTCTCTCAAGTGTTCTTCTGAGGCTGCTCTTCAGACACCGCATTTGTATAAAGTGATGCTTCTCATAGAGTGTAGCAATGGGGCTGCTTCCAAGCATGAATATCCAAAGCATGAGCACAATGAAGTGTGAGATCTCTGCACCTGGATTCACTAGCCTTCCTGAACCAGTAATCATTGTCAGTCGAAAAGGCAGCATTGGCCTAGAAACCTCATCACCTTGAACACCAGAAATTGCAGTCCCACACCTAAATACCTACCATCCACCAAATGGCAGCACTCAGGAAGTAGTAATCAGCAACTCTTTGCTGACAAAGTCTTCAAGGAACTTTTGAAGACATCCATGTCTCCATTCTCCTCACTTCAGGGTCTAGATTTTCAGCCACGGGAATGCAGGGTGTACACTTCCACTGTCTGGGGAAGGTGTGCTCTTCCTCAGTCCTATTATATGCCAAACCAGATTCATCCAAAATGAATCCCACTGTCTTTAGGGTACATACATACATACACACACACACACACACACACACACACACACACACACACACACACACACACACACACACACCACACACTCATACATGTGTATATGTACACACACCGTACACATGCTAAATACTCTCTATACACACACACCACATACTCACTGAACACACACAAGCACTGGACAGGGAATGGCAAATCTAAATTTTGGGTCTTTACTTAACAGTAGAATGTTACATGTGGGGGTCAGTTTTATTATTTGCCAAACCAGATTCATCCAAAATGAATCCCACTGTCTTTAGGGTACATACATACATACATACACACACACACACATACTCACACTCATACACATACATGTGTATATGTACACACACCGTACACATGCTAAATACTCTCTATACACACACACACACACCACATACTCACTGAACACACACAAGCACTGGACAGGGAATGGCAAATCTAAATTTTGGGTCTTAACTTAACAGTTGAATGTTACATGTGGGGGTCAGTGGACCATGCTCTGACTGTCACAGAGAAAAAAAGCGCTGTACACACCATAATCATAAAACACGTTACACTGCCACCACTGCTATACATGTTGCCCCTTGACAAAAACAGTAGTCCACTGCCTTCCATAAGAGCACTTTTGGTGCTACCCTCTAGGTCACAAGACGGGTCTTCGACTGCACATTGTTAGAGACAGGCATAGCCCTTTGTGCTCAAGCTAGAAAAGCATGACACTGGGGCAAAAAAGAAAAGTCAAACTAGCAGATTTGCATGAAAAGTCAAACTAGCAGATTTGCATGCAGTAGGGAAATCAGGGCAGGGGTGCACACCCATTCACCATGGAGGGGACATTTCCATTCCAAAAGAGTTTTTGGTCTTTACCTTAAAGGATACACATTACGGATCTGCGACAACTGCTTCAAACAGTTTGAAAGGGCCTGTCAGACCTATTTGGGAGACTTGGTATCTAACCAGTCTGACCCTCAGAATTTAGAGATTTGCTATGAGGAGGCCCCAGTGAAAGTGGTGCCCAAGTTAACAATAGATAACCTTATGTCAACATATACATGGATGATAATGCTGAACAGTTCAGAGGCGGCTCCCAGACCAACCTTACCAGGGCGTTAGAGGAAGATGTATGATTTACTAGAAATTCACCAGGCATTTGCAAAGAGGGTTAAGCTGACCTTCAGAGGAAGTATATGGCTTGTAAATAACACTACTGGACATCTACCTGATGATGGGATCTGATGCACTTAATTAAGTAGATTCAGATGGCTTTGGAGCCTGGAACATATTAGCTAATCAAGGCTTGGGGTTATTGATTCCCTAACTTGATCAGTGGCAATTTTTTTTGCTGTGGCAGAATATCTGTGCTTGTGTCATTTAACATTCCTCCAGATGCACTGACTAATGTCGTTGAGGTGTCATTATGTTAGGAAAAATACTTTGGTAAGGTAATTGACTCCAGAACAAAGAGGTGTCGGAAGTCCATACAGACCTCTTATTGATATCCCTGTTTGTGATGTGCCACATTGATGCATCCAGCATGATGCAGAGAACTGGCCAGGTGCTTTGACCCGTGCAAAGTGTTGTGTCGCAGATTGTCCAGTGATATGTCTGGCCCATCCCCAAGAACCAAATCCCACCTGATATGTGTGTTCTCCTGTATTTAGATTTCCTACTGGAGTGGAACTGAAATTGAAGCAAAGTATTTTTTTGGAATGATGAGCATATCTTATTTGCTTATTTAAATTGCAGAAAGTTGTTGAATGTGCATGAGGAATTGTAATGTTGTCAGATTTTCATGTTCTGCTATGTCCCTTGATACATGGTCAGTCACGGATGACCATGGTAATATTGTGTTTTTGACCATGCATGTATTTTTTTTGTCACTGTAAGTATCTGACTTCTTCTCACACGTGCAGCTGCCAGCTATTAACTTGGAGAGCACCTCGGGCAGTCCATCAAAGTCTGAGAAGCACCCAAGTGCAATAAGTGGAAGGAGAAACCGCAGTCTGAGGCCGGAGTCCACCGAAGCCATTGAACTTGAAACCTTTAGGTAAGGAACAACAAACACCCTCCTTGCCAATAACATTGTGTGCCCCATTAATCACCCCTCACAGTCTACAGGGAGAGTCTAAGCAGCCAATATGTTTACATGAATTCCTCTTGATGAAGTGAGGTCCTGAGAAAGAGTTGAGAAAAAACATAATTAAATACACACCTACTTCTCTTCTGTTGTGGAGAACACTTCCATGTGACTTACGTTTCACCTTGACTAGCCCAAACATGTTAGCTGCCTTTGATTCATTATAAACCTAGCAGCATACAATGCCTTTTCCCTGCTGAACTGTGGGCTTCTTGTCTCCACAGAACCCTTACAAGATGTCTGGGTTATTTGGTCATGACTCTGTGCCAGTGGTCTATGCCTTCTCTTCATACCTTCCAGTGTGCTGCTATGGCTGTGTCATTCCTTTATGTATCACAGTTTGCAAGGATATCCTTTGATTTCATAAACAATATTTTAGCTTCATTTTTTTTTGTTTCACTGGCAGCTTCACACCCATCAAGCCTTCCACTGATCTATGTCATTGTTAAACAGTACACAGAAGCTTTATTAGCTAGTCGCGTGTGGAACAAGCCCTGACAAAACCAAAAGGTTTGCTTTTTACAGGGAGTATGCACGCCATACCCACATAGACATAGATCATACATTCAAGCACATATTCATACGGCGTAGGCACACACACACACACACACACACACACACACACACACACACACACACACACACACACCCCCCCCCCCCCCCCCCCCCCCCCCCCCCCCCCCTGCCCCCCGGAGACACTAATGATTCTCAGAGGACACAGTTGTTAGTGAGCATCAATGGCCACAGCCAGTAATGAACAACAAGGATCCCAGGGTGTAAGAAACCTGAATAGTCTCAGGCAGCAATGGTCAGTGAACCCTGGCAAGCCTTGTTATCATCATCCGTGGCCCCTATGTGGCTGGATGAATAGGTGAGTGAATGGATTGATGAATGAGTGACAGAATGAGTGAAGAATCAGAGTGCATGCATCGATGAATGGTTGAAGGATTAATGAGGATGTGTTAATGATTACAGTGAAGGATGGATGAATGGATAGCTAAGTGATTGGATCAATGTTTTACACTGTGAGTGGGTATCCCTTAGTTCATGTTCGATTTGCACCATTATTCAGTAATTGTTGGTGCATCTTCAGATTTGCTCCAGCATTCATTTATCTGAGAGGCATGTCCCTATTTGCATCATCGCTCATTAATTCTGAACACATGCTCAGGACTGGCTGAAGGTTTCATGTCTAGTATCCGGCCACTCAGTAGTTATGATCAAGTCAGACATATTTAACATGAGCACTGGACGTACCAGCGCTACCAGTCTCTCTGTGGGCTTTCGCCTACATTTTTTGCCCCACACCTCTGAGGTATGCAGCTGTGTGCCACAATATCATTCTGTTCCTCCCTCTCACCTCTGTGTCCTTGGACACCTGGCCATGGTATTTCCCCAGAAACCATAGGCGGTGACCAAAGGCGTGGAAGTAGTAAAGACACCAAAAGGGCCGGTATTGGACCGGGCACATAGATAGTGCCAACGGACAATCAAGATTGAAGGCTAACCATAGAAGTAGACTCTGTTGACCTAAGGCATGATGCTCATTCACAAAGAACTGGAGCGAGAGATACACGGGCTTTAACATAAAATGAACAGGAATATGATCGCCAACACAGACCACAGATGGGCATGCACTGGCTATATAGGTATGCCATGCACAGGCTCCTGGTTAGATGCATGAATGTAGGAAGAACAAGAGGCCGACAAGGCCCTTGAAACCCACTCGTGCCAAGGTAAACATGGCAGACAAATTGGGAAGCAGGATCTTGCTCAGCATGACACTTGCTTTACTAATTATGTTCTTATGTGTCCTACATGACACAGAGAAATGATACATTCCCATCTTGCTTAGACTACCCCAGTGTGAGTGGGCCAAATTGGCGTCTCTACTAGCTTAAACTCGACCGCCAGTTGACCATGGAACTCAAGAGATAGTGATGTGTAGTGCTGAAGGTGACAGTACAGGAAGGATGGCCATCAGCACTAGACAGTGCTAGGAAACGCTGCTCCATTCACTCTCTGTGTGCTGGGGTGATGTGGTGTTTGCCACTTCACCATTCTTGACTTCCACAGCAGCACTACAGAGGGTCAATGTGTGGGAGGCCTTGACGGTCTTGGGTGATGGATGCCTTTGCCGTGCAGTGCTAGTGCCATCGACCAGATTCGTGCAACTGCTGTCCAGGGAATATCTAGGTGAGAATGAAATGAATCCATATGTCATGACCAACAATTGCAATGAAACAATGGCTGATGAATGTGGGTTGTTCAATATGTGAGTGAGACAACAATCAATGGATGTGGAACTGACCCTTCGCCCCTCACTCTGGGACAACTGTAATATCTCACAAGCACCATTAAATCAAACCTAAAAAGGAAACCATTCTGTATTTTGGATCTCAGAATCAGCACCATCTTTTGCCTTGCATGTCAATTACTCTCCAGTACCTGGGCAGACTAGGCTCTCGCCACTGTCCATTTGTGTTTTTTGCAGCTAGAGTTGATAATCATTTTTTTCCAACAGCATCTTTAACTGTGGCCTATAACTGTGGAGGGGGAAAGTAACCGCTTTTAAAGCCCTTAACAGAGGACAGTAATGCTGAAGTGGCACCCTCTATGGGATGCTTAGATTTGTTAGGTCCATCAGATCCCTTGAAGTCCCAGTTGCAGGCTCCAGGACTCACATGCCATCCCCTACCTCTGTCTTATTCCATATCTGTACGCGGAGGTGCTCAAAGATCTTATTACCTTCTCTAGAGAGTTGCAAGCTTTTTGATATTTATTTGTTAACTTGTGCAAAGTGCCTTAAATACATTTTGCTTACTTTTGCCAAAAATATACGACTAAGGCTCACCAGCAGCGCCACCATTTAAACCAGGAGAAGGGGAAATTTTCCATGGCTGCTACCATGTTGCGTGTAGTTGCCTTTGTCCGCCTGAATCAAAGTCCAGCTTCTGCAGGATGTGGTGCTGAGGGATCTGAAGAGACTAGTCCATAACTATATTTTGGAAAGTGTGTTCATTATTGCCAGTATAGAAAACGCCAACAACCCTGTCCTGGGGGGATCTGGGAAGAAGGTGATTAGTGGTGACAGGGCTCTCACTAACTAATCCCCCTCTTCCCCTGGGTCTGACAACGTGCACAAATTGAAAAGCAGTTGGGGATCTGTCATTCACAACACCTATACCTTCTATAAGTCTATCGAGCCCCAGGTGAGGTGGCAGGTAAGTGACTATCCTTCCATTGCTTCCCTTGGAGCTACCCAGGTGCATGCAAGGATCATGAAGAGGTCCCTCTCCTGCTTGGTGTCACCACAGCATAGCTTGTCAATACCGTGGTTTCAAATCTGACTTCAGGTTGATGGAAACCAAACACAACAATCAAAATGTTTGGTGGGCCGATAACAATGCTGGGGTTATTTTCCACTGAGGATTTTCAAGTGACCCTATAAAGAATGAGAGCAAAGCTTGAGTGGTCTGTATCTCACATGTCCTGTACATGTCTCTTCCACAAGCACCCTCATGCTGATACTGTGAATCAGATCTAAGCGGAGAGCGAGGTCATGGAGCCATTGGCATGATGGCCTTCCTAGAGTTCAGCTACAGACTTCAGACCACATTTTCTCTTTACACAAGTTAAAAATATATATAAATAGTATCCATCCACCCCAACCATCCTATGGTCATCCCTCCGAAAGGGTTGTGTTCTCTGTTCTTTGCCAGCCAGCAGGCTGAGGGCTGGTAGATGTTCTGTCATAGTATAGCGTGGGTGACATCTGGTGACTTACACGAGTCCGTGCAGAACCAGTTGAGCTAGTTCCTCTGGAGTCTCATGCGAGGCAGGAAAGATAACAGTTCATCATCCACCATTCCACCATCTCATTCACATCTGCGGAGACATTGGGATGTTGTCCTTTGCCAGTCTGAAGAGAGTAGTCCAGCTCCAGTCCTTCCACCGTTACTTTCGTATGTAAGGAGACCTGGGTAAGTCTGGGGGATACCTCTTTCTCGCACAGAGACATAACAGAAGCAAAAAACACTTTTGTTTTTTACTGTTTTGGCATCACCACAGTGAACAGAGAACAAAAATACCCTTGAAAAACAGTGTTTGATCCATTCGAGTGGAAATATAGGAATATACATGTCCCTTCTTACAGAATATAGATATATGGCTCACCTATGGGCCACACACACATGGATATTACTGATTCTTCCAGTCTGTGTTCGGTCTTTTCATATCGCTTGCCTAAAATGGCACTACAGTGTGTCCTGGGGTTAAGTTCACTAGCGACAAGTGCTCATCTGGAGGAAAAAGTATCTCCATGGAGAACACCAATGAGTGCCATGTCTGGCTACTTAAATGAGAAATTGTATAATTTCTAATGTATACTTCTAATAGGTGATTCCTCACCTTTAGAATATCCCCCTGGCACCAGACTGTGGGCCAGATGTATCAAAAAAGCCTTTTGCGAATCGGTGATAGCGAATTTTAAGAAATTGCTATTTCTGAGTCGCAAAATGCTATGTATCATATTTGCGATTCGGTAATAGTGATTTCTTAAAAATCGCAAATGCTATTACCGAATCGCAAATAGCGATACAGCCACCATTCGCACCTATGGGCATGTTGGCCCATATTTGTGAATTTTTTGTATTTCCCAAATAGCAAATTCCTAACTGGAATTCGCAGTTTTGGAAATGCAATACCACAGGGTGCTGGGGGCCTAAGGCCCCCTCTGCTGCACCCCAAAAGTTTTTTTGGGACATGTAAGGCGCACACATGCCAAATGGGCATGTGTGCGTTATGTCAATTTTAAAAATGCATTTTTAAAATTTGCACATTGTTACCACTAAGTTTTACTTGGTGGTAATTGTGATTCCTTAATGCCAAATTCGCATTAAGGAATTGCTTGATACATGTGGTTTAGAAATTGCAAATAAGGATTCCTTATATGCGATTTCTTATTTAGAGAATCGCAATTTGTGATTCTCTAAACGGGCTCGCAAATTTAAGGAATCGCAATTTTTGCGATTCCTTAAATTTGCGTTGCAAATGCCTTTCATACTGAAAGGCATTTTTGCATTCGCAAACGGGCATTCGCTCCATTTGTGAATGCAAAAAGGATTGATACATCTGGCCTTGTATCTCAAATCTTTTCTTCACATAGTGTTGCCTCATGCCAGTAGGTGGCGTTGTGGAGCTCTGCATTTACTTTGTTCTGTCCGGATGTGATGAACAGAGCCACATATATAACTCCCACCACATCGTCAGTTGCTTTCTTTCTGCACCTTCAAACTCAAATCCAGAGCTCCCTCCCTCTTTTTCTTACCAGTTGACAAGACTTTTTTCTTCCAAAATTCCCAACTATTGTCCTTGCCAAAAACTATAGCATTTATCCATGCCATGACTGTTACAAGTGAATATCTGTGACAGACCTGCACAAGGTATGCAGTTGATTTTTTGGCTTTTTGTGAAGAATGTATCCTCATGAATCCGAAGTCGAAACTGTATGTAACTGAAAGCAGAAGAAACCGCTCAACTCCTGCTAGGCGTAGAGAGTGCAGATTCATTCCTGCCCCCGAGCCAGTTCCTGCGACAGGTCCTCCTTGTGTTTGAAGCCTTTGGGTAAGCCCAAATCAAAGTAGAAAAGAAAATGCAAGAACACCAACTGGGACTGGTCCCCATCCCTTCACTTTCTATCTCCTAAGAAGTTTCAAGGGTGTCAAAGTGCCACTTAGTCTCGCTCCTCCTACACAAAAGAACAGATTCCGCAATTGGTCTAGAAGCACCAGGAGTTAATGGATCATTGGGGATGCCGCAACAAATCAAAACCTTCAGAGAGGCCATGTTGCACATCTTCCAGTTCCCTCTGCCGTGCCTTCGAATCCAGAGGGTCTGCAGGGTCCTTCAGGTGGATTACCGCTGTGAATCTAACCATGGCACCATCAGTACTTCTCGAACCCACTTGGATTCGGCATCAGCTTCAGTGCCAGTTTCCAATCTGATGCCAATCTCTGCACTGATCCCTTCAATGCTGGGGCAGGAGGAAGACCCTGTACCAATACTAGTCCCTCACTCTGAGCTGAACTCAGACATGCCAAATCTACTTTGATGTGAACCGCCCCGTACAATCGTATACCGACAGACCCCATACCTCTGGTTCTGACTCTGATCAGCCAGCCAGCCTTCAGAGAAGACAGTGGAGATGAAGAGGATTACTTGACCCCACATTGTGATGATGTCACTCCTAGCCATGCATCTGGCATTCTCAACCACACAAAGGCTTTACTGCTGGGGAAGTTGCTTTCATGGGAACTGACAGATTTTGGGCAGTGTAATTACCTTAGTTCAGTTAAAATTGAAGTTGCTGAGGTGCCCAGCTTCTAGCAGTGCTCCTGAAAGCAACTGTGTTTGGCTTTGGACCCCATGGACAGTTTTGCAGTTAGAACAGAGGACTTCACAAATAGTTCACAGTTCTCACTGTGAGAACTGCATGGAATTTTGCCTGCAGTTTGCTTTTTTACGCCATGTCAGGCTGATGTGCATCCTGCTAAATAAGTCAAAATTGCCCCGGGATTCAAATTCAATTTTCCACCTATTAAAATAAATCCCTATTTTCTGATAGGTTTCAAGTAGTGTTGATTCATGATGTCTCTAACCAGCAAAGGAAAGAAGGTGGATAGAGATTCTGATGCTTCCGATTCAGATTTAGAAGAATCTTTTGATATGCCATAACATCTCCCCTCTGTGGTCAAAACGAAATAGTCAGTAGACTTACTACCACCATGAAAACTGCTCTCCTCCAGCTTTTGTTTCTACATGTTTACTGTCTTCAGCTAGACGTCCCTTTGCTTAGTATGAACTTTTCCTTTGTAGTTCAGTCCAATATCATATGGGCTAAACTGCTGTCTAAGCTGTGCAATTCTGTGTAAGTCATTGTACTTGAAATATAGATCATCCCTCTCTCCTCCGCAACGGCAATATATTTTTTACACCAGGTAACCTTCCTGTATCAGTAACGATGGCTTTCAGTGTCTAAATTTAGAAACATTTGCTGAATAATTTCTGCAGGATGGTGCTGAAGAATCTCTTCCATCTGCTATATAGTAAACATGCACCTTTGCAGAACCTACAGGGCAGTAAAGAGCTTGGTGATACTACAGTTCAGCAAAACAGATGTGCTTGTATGTGCAAGGATGCAGAGGTTCACACGTCCACCACTGCCACACTAGGACTTACTGGGTGATCGAGAGACACGTTTTTCGCCTTCAACAGATGAGGCGCTAAAACAGTGTGAGATGGCTTGGCGACAACAAATTTTTGAAGTGCTTGAATTCCCACCTTCCTGAAGAATGGAACTTTTCAAAGATTTCAGGCCTTTATATATTTTAAAGCTAGACATGTAAAAAGGAACACAACAGGCCTCCTTATAAGAGGATAGAAACAGTTGCAGGATATCGTGCCTTCTCTTCTGCAAACTCTTCGAAGAGGTCATCCTAAAATCACTTGAAGATGCAGGATGCTTAGAAAATGACCATGCAGCATGTATGCATAATACTTTAATCCTCTTGCTTTGAAGTGATCTTTGCTTTCATATTAAGTTTCGTTCAACATTTTCAGGTTTATGAAATAGGGTTGCTTTACCTTGGCTGAACCATTCCCCTGTTGGACTTGCAATGGAATTATGGGACCATGGGCCTCATGTTCTGGTGTTTTGTGGTGATCTTAGAAAATAGAACCTGCTCCTCACTGGATGTCAAAGCCCTTGCCACTTTTCAGCAGGCTAGAGATGAAGCCTTACTTGAGATATCCTGGTGGCTCCAGATGAGCCTTTTTTCTCTATAAGTTCACTTTTAAAGAGTTGGCTATGTTGTGCCTCATGAATTGGTTGTGCAAGGTCCCTTTTGTGAAGGAATATCTTTACATGTATGTATAAAGCAAACCTAGCCAACAGGCAGCTGGAGCGGATATCAGGACCAAGATTGAGCATGGGAGAATTGTGCACATGTATTTTTTGTGTGTCAGGAACTGTACTCCATGAATCTTGCTAGTTTCCTTCTTGATTGCCTGAGGAAGCAAACTCTCCCAGTAGCCACAGCACCACTCTACACTTAATATACATGTGAAAAGTGTCAAGTACCTCTCTAAGAGGGTACCAGTTAGTAGAAAGAAAGCCACAGCGAGCAAAAACAACTCCTTGGCAATATTGGTGATTCTTGATTGTTGCTGTGGTTGATAGTTAACATAGAGGTCTAAAAGAAAGGTGTCAAAGCTACATTTAATCAGGGAAGAGAGCGAGAGAGTCCAGCACAAGGTTATCCAGAATAATCCAAAAGTAATCCTGCTGAAGAAAGAGCAAACATTCAGTGACAATAAGATTTCTCAATGGGTGATGAACACTACAAAATTAAAGGAACAAATGCTTGGCAGTTCATCCTACTCTGACAAAGCCTATCACAAGAAGAAAGTTAACACAATCTTGGATTGGGAATTTCAGGGAACACACACTGAAGAGATGAACATCTTAGACTGGCATAAAGCTAGGCATGCATGTTCTTCCTGTAAAATGTTTTTTGCAAGAAATGGCAGGCAAAGGTGGAAGGACCCCATGTTGGACATCCATCGTACCTCTGCATCCTTCCAGGCCACCTTCTCCACCCTGCACTCTATTTCGCACATAGAATTACCTACTGAGCTGTCCTTGATTGCGGAGACGCTGGTGCTTGCTGCACGGTGCAGAGCTAAACTCATCACCGAGCATGTGGATCAAAGACGTGCTGCCTTCTTCTTGAAAGAGACTTGGTCTGAGACATCAAAGCATGTCAAATGGTTAAGGTTTCGTCCAGGTGTTTTTTTTTTAGCCTATTCAGACCTGCTTACAGTTAAAGTAAGCAAACGTCACATACATGTATAACTCAATGAAAACAATTGAAGAATAACCATTACAGACATTTTGTTTCATATGGCCTGTGTTTCCTCTAATCTTTTTAAGGATATTGTTGAGTTAAGAATTATTTGTTGGACGTTTGGCCACACCAGTTCTCCTGTTTTCGTGGTTGCACATGGAGTCAGGTAGCTTTGGGTTCACCACCATTTTGATGACATATGGATTGGCACTTTTTGTGTGCACTGCGTTCCGTTCCTTTTGAGTATTTGAGAGGAGTGTTGCAGCAGACTGTTAAGAGCAGCCGCGGTAGCAGTTGCTGATTAAGCTGTGGTGGTCTCGTTTGTGTCTCATAGTCCTTACATCAGTGTTTTATTGGAAAACTTTGATGTTGGTTCAGCACCAAGATTCTTCCTATTGTGCTTGGTGCCTGGAATTCATATTGTCTCTTGGTCGGTTGTTGATTTGCTTGAAGCTGTCGGGTTAAGTAACTTGTGTTAACTGTGCCCTTGTGATTCTTGTTTTGACCATTGAGTGGACCTCTCTCTGTTCCAGGCTTGTCCTTTAGGTAAAAAGGGGAGGGGGTGTTTGTGTGTGTGTTCATTCGTTTGTGTGTTCATTCATTCCAAAATCCTTTTGTAGATGGTGGCCTCTGATCTTCTTTTTTAATGGTCAATGGGAGGGGTAGACGAGACCTTAAATCAGAGGTTCCCTTTACTGGTGTATTAACACAGTTGAGGCATCTTCACTCAGTAGGATGGATGAATGTGTTCCTGCTGATTTTCCTCTATTGGTAACACTGTCTTTCTGTGGGTGAATACTTTTGTGGTGTCAATATTTGGGTATTCAATGGCAGACTGCCGTGGTCATTGACTTCGTCAGACATTCACTTCATATGTGCTGCTTGGGAACTAGAGTCCAGGTTTGCACGTGGCTTGTGAGTGACTGTTGAGCCTGGTTGCTTGACTAAAGGCATTGTCTGATGCATCTTCATGATTCAGGATGAGAGATGGTGTTCTAGTGTTCTAATTACAGTAAATTTCTCTTCTCTGCCAAAGTCCCAGGCTGTTCCTCTGTCATTGACTGTTGTGCTAGGGCAAAAGGAGGAGCTCCATTTTTTGTTACATTTTAAGTGTTAGGCCTTTTACCTGTTTTCCACACTTGAAGCACACTCAGGCCCTCATTAGGAGTTTGGTGGGCGGAAAAGGCCGCCGCCAAACTCCCGCAGGTCAGGAGGCCGCCAGTGCAGCTGCCTTCTTGCTGGCTGTATTATGTGTTTCCTGCTGGGCCAGTTGGAAACGCACACCAACATTGACGCCAGCTCATAATAGAGCCGGCAGCAATGCTGTTGTGCATCGGGCAGTGATTTGCGCAACAGGGCTGGCCGGGGGGCCCCCTGCACTGCCCATCCCAAGTGCATGGGCAGTGTAGGGGCCTCCCTGAGGCCCTCGCACCCTGTCTCTGCCAATATTTATATGGCAGTTAAACCGCCATGTTAATGCCGGTGGAGAGAGCGGTCGTAATCCCCAGGGCAGCGTTGCTTGCAGCGCTGCCCTAGCGGATTGGGCCTGCCGGCACCACCAGGCTGCCTGGTGGCAAAATGTGGCAGTGCTGGCAGTCCGACTGTGGCGCTTTCGCCACAGTTGTAATATTGCGGCTGGAATGCAGCTTTGGTGGCGGTCCAACCGCAACCGTGACCCTGGCAGTCTGGTGACCACCAGGGTGATAATGAGGCCCTCAGTGTTAGGACAACGATGTGGATCATACTGTTCTGTGCACACAATCTTCAGATCTGAAGGCCTCTGTTACAGTGTAAAATGTTTCCTCTAAAGCGCTTTGTTTCTTCTTGGAGCTGTGTTCGATCTATGTGAAATATGCTCCCAACAAGAAAACATAGTATCCAAACAACATTAGTGTTCTTTGTTTTAAAAAAACGTGATTGTTGTGGGCCTTTTTCAAAGGTGTTCAATCCTGAACGACATTAAGGACCTGATTTAGATCTTGACAGATGGAATATTCTGTCACAAAAGTGGCGGATATCTGGTCCATCGTCTTACGACCTCTATAGAATATAATGGGATCGTAATACGGCGGACGGGATATCTGTCACGTTTCGGACGGAGTAGCCCGTCCACCAAACTCTAAATCAGGCCCTTAGTCTTGTGATACTCCCAGAAGGAAAGCAAAACTCCTATTTTAGGAGATGTTGGTAGGAATGACTTCTGTCTCAATGATGCGGATAACAATGAGTTGATTATTTTTCTACTATTAGTGTCAAGTACAAGAATGAACGGAATTTCAGCAAGCACCCTCATCATAAGCTCTTCCTGGACATCTTTACAGCCTTGGTGAAGAACAGGCTTTGCTGCAGGTATGTTGGATTACTTGAAGGACTGAAGGCCGTCACTAGTGTCCTTACCTTTGTGGTGTATTTTCATAGAACATCTATTCTGGGTTACATCTTAATTGTGTCTTTTCTGAATCTCAGTACTTGTTCTGGGCATGTGAATGAACTTTAACAGCATCACAGTTTTGCTCTGATTGTCTGCTTTTAGATAAGGTTCTGATTGGTGTATAAGGAAAACTCAGGTCTCATTTTTATAATGCAGCCCCTCTTATCTTGGTTCTCTGCCTATTTGCATCAGGGGATTTCAGCAGTGAGATAAATATCCAGACCTTGTAGATTAAAACCATAAACTTCACACGGCTTATTCAGGAAAACCTTTTTTGACATACACGTGCGGTTCTCGTGAGCAATATCTATTAAAGACACATACCTGTGCACAGAATATGATGCAAGGATACCCCATGTGCATTGGCTACACACAAAAAGTGAGCAGACCAACAGACTTTGTCAGTGTTATAATGAGCACATGGGTAATTTATAAAGAGGTGTTCTGACAGTGACAAAGATAATCGGTCTATGTTTCGGTCGCAAGCTGTGTGGTTGCAAAAGACCTATTGTGGGCTTACCATGTGCACGCAGGGGCTTGCAGCCCATCCATTGCTTAACAATGGTTGAATATATTGCCACGCCCATTTGCTTGTTTTCTATTGGATGACTTCCTTTGTTTCAGGCAGACCATCGTGTGTTCACCCCTCTCCTGCAGCATAGCCTCCTTACCATATATTTGGTTGCCTGGCATCTGTGGTTCTTCTGGTCTCTTTCAGAGAACTATTTTTTTATTTTTTGTTTGAGCACTCATGAGAATGGATGTTTTCAGCTGTCTCCCTCATGTGCTTTTCTCCCTCTTCCCACGTTCTCTCGCTCACCTATGTGCTTCTACCTCTCCTCCTCCCCCACGCTCAGGTTGCTCTCTTGTTGCGGTTTTGGCCGTGTTCTCTCCCCCCCCCTTGTGTTTTTTAACCCCCTGCTGGCCACCCTCTTTCTAACCTGAACCAGTTTATGTGTTTATAATTCTTTTTAAAGCTTTTTCGCACTATGTTTTAAAAGAGCGCTTTTGCACTACTTTTTAAAATTTGCTAATCCATCTCAGATAGGTATATCAAAAAAGGGCTGTGTCCTTCTGTAGGCGTACTTATGCGTATTGAATGCATGCATGGACTTGCATAATTAAGCGCTGTGTGCATCATCACAGTTTTTATTCAATGTTGCACAACAGCTGCAATGCTGTACAGAATGGCTAAAAACATTGACAAAGCCAATAGGTCTTATAGGCGAGACCTATTGGTTTTGCCAGTGCTTGTTGTGTTAGAGGAAGTGTTTGATAATAGTTGGGTAACTTTCTGTGCGTTGCTCCCAACTGTTCTAGAGCTAAAATGCTATGACGAAGAGTTAAGCTGTACCGTCAAAGAAGGGTGTTATAAAAAAAAAACATGAGTTAGAAGCTGGAGTTTGTGACTTTATTAGTGTAATTAAAAGGCATCAGCAGCAAAATATTGCATGGTAGATACTTTTAACAATTGGCCGTTCTTTTTTGCTGCAGCAGTAATATGTGAGTACACGTCTTTACTTTGTGAACAATAAAGCAGGTCAAGAAAGCAAAGGAAAACAAACAAAAAAACACATAACCAGTCAGTTAAAATGTTATCATGTCACCAAAGTAACTACGTCTAAAAGCGCGCACTGACTGAGTTACAAGCTACATGTAATTTTATTTCTGCAGTGTAACAGGGCTATTGAGCAACATCACTAAAAGGAACACAAACGGGACAATGTAACCACCCACGAAATGCCATGGCCTTGGTGAACAGTTCATCCAAGCAATGGAAAACCATGAAAAACACATGAAAACCACTGGCTGAATGGGTCTGACCCAAAACCCTTGCCCACTTTTTATTACATGTACCTTTAACGTTGAGCATAGCAGTGCGCAAGTGCTGCTTTTCTGACATGTTGGTAGGTATGTTGGCTTTTAACCACGCCCATCACTTTCACTCTTTCGTTGGCTTGCCGTTCAAAAATCCTTTTTTATCATTGGTAAATTCTTTAAGTTTGTCCCTCCTTGAGGCAGTTTTGTTACTGTATTGGCCATCAACCCGGTTACATGGATAATTGCACGTTTGGCGATATGTTTGACTGCGAGCGAACTTCTTTTTCCTTTTGTGTCTCTCCTTCGTGCTCAAGCTTATGGCAGCCGTGGCTCTTTGAATTGACACGCTTATGTCAACTGTTTTACTTTTCATTTTCTATTTATGTGGCCAGAAAAGTCCAGTTAGGAATTTACAACGCCAATAGCTCTAACTCGAGCAAATGCAAGATCCATAGCATTGTAAATGATTGTTTATAATATTAGTCACAGGAGGACTGCAGGCACCTTAAATTGTCTGTAACGAGACTTAAAAAGCCAATGCAGAACTCTAGTCAATGCATCGGCAAGGGTAGTAAGCACTTTATGAATGCAATTACAATAACTGAAGAAGCTTTCTGAACATCGGAAATCTTTTCAGTTTTGACTTAGAACAAAAAATTAGTTTTTTGAAGTTGCTGATGACTGTTTCTTGTTGCTTCTTTTTTGTTTTTGTTTTGTAAAGCTCAGTACCACCATCTATAATACTTAATGGTGAGAATTATCTTGTAAAGGTATCTATTCAGTTACGTTTTTATTGCCAGTAATCAATATGGAATTCCTCCACCTGGTAATTACTGATTACAGTGCATGGTGTGTTAATTACTGTGTGTAGGAATTCCTCCTCATTTCAAGTTTCAGTGTTTGAAATGAGGAGTAACCAGGGAAATATGAGTTTTGTGACCTGATTTCTGCCATTTCCCCATCATTCCAAATCACGTTTTTCCAATCTGATTTTCTCAGCTTTTGCTGATGAATTGTGAACAAGGACAATCCCACAGCCTTTCCAGCTGAAAGCGTTATCCCAGTTCGAGGTCCATCTTCTATTTGTAACTCGTCTGTGTTTTAGTCCAACCCCAGGATGAGCGTCCTACTATCTAAAATGCCATATCTTCAAGAGCTTGCAAATAGATTAGCCAATATTTTCAATTCAATATAAATGAGTTGCACAACAAGATACCATGCACAGCAAAACCACAGTCCCTCTTTCAGGATTTTGGCTGTCAGTGGGCAACCAGCAGAGCTTTGTCTGTTGACCATGCAAAGTTCCTGAAACCTCTATCTTTGCTAATAGGGGAGCCAATGGAGCTGTGCCAGAATGGCAATGACATTGGTTTGCCTCTCACAATACACGTAACAGTATTCTGGAGCCACAGCTAGTTAGTGGTAGTTCAGAGTATACATTGCTACAATTGCCCACACTGGACAGAATGTCCGCTTTGCTACTGATGGTAGCGTAGGTAGCCCTCTCAGGCAGCATGGAGTTGGTAATGGCAGGCTTGGACCACCACATTTATCTCTACCCTTAAGTTAAGGTGGACATCAGTATAGAACTATTCCCCTAGGTGATAAAATGTTATCAGTTTGGGGAAATAGATATTTTCTCTGGTTCATAATAGCCTTTCCCCTTGGTATTGAGGGGTTGCTGTTGTCAGTTTTCTGGGACATCAATATAGACCTTCAGATTCCGTACTGAGACTGGAGGCCACAGGTAATCCCTCAAAGCATTATGCAACAGGGTCTAAAGTGGCTTGGTTCCAAATTTCTGATTCACAGTTTAGCTGCTGTTCAGTTTCAAGGAGATACAATAGCCCACTGCACCAAGCATATCTTCATTACAATGGACTGTAATTCTTAGAAAAGTATCAGTACTCTAATCGTTTTGTACCAAGCATCTCCTCAGCACAATAGTCTGTGGTACGTGGAACCTCTTCTGAGCAATAGTCTAATGTACCTAGCATCTCTAAAGTTCAATAATCTAATGTGCTAGCACCTCTGCAGTTGAGTAGTCTAATGTACCTAACCTCGCATCAGTACAATAGCCTTCTGTACTTAGCAACTCATCATGACAATAGTCTACTGTACCTAATACCTCTTGAGTGCACTAGCCTGCTGTACTTTGCAATGTATCAGCAGTCAAGGTACCGAGCATGTCTTCAGTACCTCTATTGTGCAACAGTCTATGGTACATACCATCTAGTCAGTACAGTAGCCTACCACCCTTAGCGTGTGGTCTGTACAATAGCCTCCTGTGTACCCAGTACCGCTATGATGCAGTATTCTACTACAGGTGCAGATGTTACAATGACCAGTCGTCCACTATAAATGAATTGACACCATAATTTCTTTTTTTCTTCCAGCGAGTGGATCAACCATGCCCCATCAGTGCATTTTCTGAGAGTGCTAATCTGCCTGAGGTTATTGATGCGTGACCCATTCTATCAGGTATGTTTTGTTAGTAGGACTTGCTGCAGCATTACAAGCATCCTAGGAAAGTAATCATACAAACAGTGAGATTTTGAGGTTCAGGTAACCTGAATAATTTTATTATTAACATAACTGATGATGATTATTATTGTCAGTGTTACTGTTCTTATCATATAAGGGATAAAGTACCCCCTGCCGTACATTATAAGGATATTGCAAGTCACAGAGGAGTTTCATAACCATGTAGAGGAACAAGGCTGAGTTCCTTTATAAGATTATGGAATGCTGAGGTGACTTGTAATATCCGTATCAAGTATGCCTGCAGGCACTTTATCCCATATAATACATGGTTTCACCAACACCTTTCCCACAAACCACTTAAAAGCTTGGTGTATAGCTTTACAAAGAGTCAGCATATTTTCAAACAGGAAGAAAAAAAATAAAACATCTAGTGCAAATTTAACCACATCAAAAAACTGTTAGATATTTGTGCTAAACATATATTAAAAACAGTTGAATACAAATCTGTTTAAAAATAAAATAAGAACTCCAGTAGCTCGGAATGTGAGGAAGCATGCAAAAAGATTCTAGCTTGTCTCTGTCTATGGAGTGCAAAAAAAATATATATTCTCTCTGCTTGTCACTGTAAGCTATTTAAATAGAGCAGAAGAAAGAAAAGCAGTTTTGTGTATGTTACTTTGAACAGCTGCTTCAGTTATGCTCTTTGACCTGACCTGCCTTTCACCTCAACTGCTGGCTGTGGTACGAGGCAGTGTGACATCAGAAGCCACTTTAATAACTTATAATAGTCAATTTCTGAGGTCCTTTCTTTATAGTCCGTGACTGAGTGCATCCCAAGTAGCTGATTATGCAGAAATCAGACTGCATGATATACAGGGATTACAGAATCCCATGTAGTATATAGTAATTTTGTTAAATGCCAGTGTTACCTTCCAGAACTTCACAGCACTAGTGAGTCAGGTAGGATGGATCAGGTGGTTTGGCCTCCAATGTGGCTGGGGGCAGATCAGATCTCTGGCACCATGGAAAGTCACTAATATTTTCTGCTTTGTGTGCAAACAAATTGTGTAATTAGACAGTTCTAATCATCAGTATAGCAATCTCATTTCAGGTTGGTGGTCATACTATTTAAAACCCTGTAACAAAATAAAAAATAGGAACATATGCAAAATCGGCACTTCCCTTAGTAAGTTTTTTGTTCTGAGGAAGGTGGTGTGTTTTCCCTTGATATGTAGTTTCATGTAATTCATTTGAAAACGTTTTACTTTACACTGCTTGATGGATATATTGTTGGCATACACCTATCCTTGGTGCACCGGCAACTAAAGGCCTGTTCCTGCTTTTTAGGCCCAAGCTGAAGGACAAAGACATTGTAACCCATGAGGATGGAATGTCTTAATTCAAAGCCCCCACCCTCAGGAGAATTATAACACCTTGCACCCCTCCCAACCGGCTCCGAACCACCCCCCCATGCTTTGAAGCTTTGTGCCTTTCACAGCTAGCTCTGCAGTATGTGTCTGGCAGTTTAAGGTGTGTGCATGGCCACCTCAGTAACTGTGAAATATGAATAATTGCAGTGGAAAGCAGTCAGCCCAGATTTTGCTTCGTTTCTTTTTTTTGGCAGAGTAGAGGGAGACAAAGGAGCTTAGGAGAGCTCTCCCCGCTCCCCTTTCATGGTTCATGTGACCCTGTGAACTGCAGGAAGAAGGAGAGGGGAAGGCTGAAAGTGTGCTCTCACCAATGGTGTTGTGAAAAACTAGTCAATCGAAGATGGAAAGGAATCTGCATGGGCTCTACCATGTACTCTGCAATCATTCACCGTGGACTGGCATTCCTTTCTGACCATGCCTACATCGGGCATCTTGTGGATTCATGGAAATCATTGTATGAAGAGAATCGCCATTGAGGGACTATTTCTCTTTATCCTTTTGCAGTATCCTTCCCTGTTCAGTGAGAGACCAACTATCCTGATGAAGTAGAAATAGAATTCCTATTATTTTCCAAGAACAACATCAACAACTAGCCCAAGCAGGGCCCAATGACATGAACCCGGGGGCTTCAAAACTCAACTTTCACCTAGCTCCAAGCCACTTGGACTCATCCTAACACTTACTTCACCATCAAGGATCACTTTGCCAAGAACATTAAGATGGCCTGATACTAGTCTGCTCTACCAAAGAAAGTGAAAGCTCTTCTCAGAAGGCATATTCAGATCTGCTGTTCAAGTCTTCAAACTATTGCTTCTGGATGGTGGCTATGGCTGCCACATGGCCACCCTTACTACACACTGGTACCCTCTCAAAGGACATCCTACATGCCGCAGCATGCATCATCAAGGGCCAGAAACTCCACACCTTGATTGAACTCCACTTGCTCCCCGTGCTGGGCACACCATCTTTAAAACCTGCATTTACACACCTATGACAAGTACCAGTGCCTCTTCGACTGACAAGCTCGCCTGCTCCAGTGGATTTTGTCATACCTGCAGCCAGGACACTATCAGACTGGAAGCAAAGAAGCGCAAAAAAGAAAAATAATGCAACAGGCATTCTCTAATTATGCACCTAGCACTTGCAACAACCTCCTTGTATTGATCCGGATTACCCCCAACCTCTGCTCCAGTTTAGGAATTACTTGAAGACACATCTCTTTAAAAAATACTACATCAGGATGTAGTAACTGGACACTTCCACAGTCAGTATCCACCGACTTCTCCAACCATTCACTTAACTGTATCTTTCCCTTTGGCCCAGTATAGAAGCCAAACCTATTGGTTCTACCCCTTTGCTGTCCTTGGAATGCGCGAAAACTTTTAATATCTTTTTGATCACCATCACCTTTGCTGATGCCAGTCTTCTTCTCTAATCTGCTTCCATTTACCCCAAAATCCCCTGAAGTTCTTTTCTTTTTGATCAGTTCCGGATGGTCTTAAGACCTCAGAATGACTGTGTTTTAGCCCTGGTTTTCCTGTCAAAACATCCTACCTTGTGCCTGCATTTCGCTTCTTTGGAGACTTTTTCTCTGGTAACACAAAACTGCACCTAAATTGTGACATGTACTTTTCATAACCATCTCTCTCAGCTCCTGAGGAAGATGCTCTGCTTTCCACCAATTATTGTCATTGTGATTTCCACCATTGATTGTAAGGCAGGTAGACCACCCGAATCCCAAGTCCTTCCAGCTCCGGTGTTCACCCAGGCCCTCATTGTTACTTTCTGTATTGCCATTATATACTTTTTTTCAGTCATCCATCACCTCTTCTAACAAGTTGATTGCCTTTCGGAGCATGTCCTCTCACTTCTTGAAGTTTTTGTATCTTTGGAGCTCATTGTTCATGGAGAACTACTCTGTCTAACTGCACCCACCTTCCCTCGCTCCTCGCCTACTGCTTTCTGACCCTCCTGCCACTTTTTTTCTCTTAGCAGCTATGCTGGCTCCTACTACTAGTGCCCCTTGAGTTCCTGCTCATTTCATCTTCTCTGCCTTCTGATTTTGATCGCCAATCTTTGACAACGGTGCTTCCTCATATTCTATTCTGCTGTTCTTACCAGCATGCTACTCTGCATATCACTTTTTCTCTGTTCTCCCCTTCTCTGCACTGCCTTAGTCTCCTTCCACTAATCTATCCTGGCTTTCACCATACTCCTCTTTTACTGTTCTCGTCAATCTCTTTTTTTATTCACTCACTTCCAAATACCTTCCTTTTCACCCCATTCTTTTCCTCACCGGAACGTTATTCTGTTTATTCCCCTTTTTCATCTTGGTTTCTTGTCCACTTCTCCCCTCTAACTGCCCTTCCTTGATTTCCCCTTTAATGTTTCACCCTTGACCCTTTTTTTCATTGTCCCAATTCAAATCCTGAGGCAAGGAAGCAACACCTCACTAAAAACGCATGTAAATGTTATACCTTATACACACACTGACAACCAAAGAGTATATAAACTTGATTTACTATTTCTTTGTCGTCCCTACCCATTAAACCTTCATGTGCTAACTCACTTTTAGTTCACTGAGCCTGTGAAGCTTGAAGTTGTAACACCCTTTTCTGTGCCAGTCACACACCCTTATGCCACATCATCCTCCAGCCTACCATTTATGCTCAATAGAGGGCTGGACCCTATAAATTACCCCAAAGTCTAGTATACCTTCACCTAACCGAGTACTATGGGGTCGATTACAACTTCGGTGGACGGAAAAGGCCGTCCGTTGAAGTCCTGATGGTTAGGTTGCCGCCAGTGCGGCTGCCTTCCCGTGGGCCACATTAAGAGTTTCCCACTGGGTCAGTGGGCGGAAACAATGTTTCCGCCTGCTGTCCCAGTGGGAAACGGCCTTCAACATTGACACCGGCTCATAATACAGCGGCTGCAATGCTGTAGTGTGTAGGGTGCACAATCACCCGTCGCGATGTTCACTGTTTGCAAAGTAGACAGTAAACGTTGTAACAGGGCTGGCAAGGGGGGGCCCTGCACTGCCTGTGCCAAGTGCATGGGTCGTGCAGGGGCCCCCCAGGGGCCTCCACACCCCGTCCCTGCCAGCAGTTACATGGCAGTGGTACCGCCATGTAACCGCAGGCGGAGAAGGGACTCGTAATCTGCAGGGCACCAACAGTCCCTTCCGTGGAGGAAAACTGGCAGTGCTGGCAGTCCGACCGTGGCGCTAAAGCCACAATTGTAATGTGGCTGTCAGACCGCCACATTGGTGACGGTCCGACCAAGACCATCAGGGTTGTAATGACCCCCTATGTGCCCTCCAGTGGCTCCTATCTGACCGGGCCCTCTGGGTGCCCTGGTGCAATGCCTAACTAAATTTTAATTTTGTTTCTTGAGGTTTACAGAGAGTAAATACCTCATCACATGTATTAAAAACAAAAAAAAATACATAATCAATATTGGTAAATGTATGAATTACAAAAGGGTGACAAATCCATTATACCATCCGTAGTAAAAAAAACTTATACTAAAGACTGCATAATAATAATAATAATTATTATTATTATTATTATTATTATTATTTCTAAAGTGCACAATTGTCTAAAAGGCTTCCTGGTGCTAAACATCCTAACACGGTCAGTACTCACTACCCCACCACTATCTAGTAAAGACCCAAGTTATAAGAGGTTTCCTGAACTGACCATTATCAGGTGATGTTCGCCACATACTTGGCAAGTTATTCTACATGCAGACTGCCTGCACTGAGAACATTTTCTCTGACCCTTGAAAGACTGAATATTTCCTGGAACAGGAGACCTGCTTTGGTTGATCTGAATAGGAGACTTGGATGGTAATTCGTGAGCTTATGTCTTAAATAGACAGGACACGTCATATGTGCAGCCTTAAAAACAAAAAAGGGGGCTGCATTACGAACCTGGCTGTCACTAAACCGCCAAGTTCGTGGGTGGCGGTCGGACCGCTGCCAATGTGACGGTCTGAGTGCCACATTACAACCCTGGAGGTTGGGCCGCCAGTGAACCGTCAGTTCCGTCAGCATCTGAGATTCCGGCGGTCTGGAGGTGGTGGCGGTCCTAATCCGCCAGGGCAGAGCTGCAAGCAGCGCTGCACTGCGGATTACGACCCCCTTTTCCGCCAGTGGTTTTATGGCGGTACCATTGCCATGAAAATGCTGGCAGAGAAGGGGTGCAAGGGGGACCCAGGGGGGCCCCTGCACTGCCCATGCACTTGGCATGGGCAGTGCAGGGTCCTCCCAAGCCAGCACCATTGCACTGTTCACTGTATGCTTTGCAGACAGTGAACATTGCCAGGGTGCTGGTGCACCCTCCAGGCTGCAGCATTGCCGCTGGCTCGATTATGAGCCGGAGACAATTCTGTAGCCTGTTTCCCGCTAGGTCAGCAGGCAGAAACTTAAGTTTCTGACCTAGCGGGAAACTCTTATTAACTCCGGCCGGGAGGTCGCCATGTAGGTGGTGGCCACCTTGTCTGGAGTTTAGCAGATGGGGATTTCCATCCGCCAAAGTCAGAATCGGGCCCAGAGTGCTTTAAAAAGAATCTTTTTTTCCACTGGTAACCACTGCAGCTTTATAAGTGCCAGAGTCTGGGAACATGACAGAGGACATTCATGGGAAATCCTGTGCTAGCCGAGCTGCTGAATTTTGGATGTGAACCAGTTATATAACCAGCATGTCTTGGGCACCCAATAAAAGTACGTTACCATAGTCTAGCTTGCTGTGAATGGTAGTCTGGACAATAAGGAATCTGTTCGGCAAGAACAAATGGTAACAGTTTTCTTAAATTTTTTAGGCGAGCAAAGCAAGTAGAAGATAACTTATTAATATGTGAGGGTAAAGAAGGAGCATTGTCCGCATCCGAGGAGGCTGACTATGGAAAATTGGTTTCTGGAGGCCAGAAATCACCTGGCAATGACCATGGACTCATGTCTGCAGAGCAACAGAGTACCTCAGTTTTATGTTACTTGAATTTGGGAAAATTAAATGTTTGTCAACTAGTAATCACCCTCATACACGGTGGAATTATTGTATAGGAATGGGACCTATGGGTCAACCAATATTATAAATTGAGTCTCGTCTGTGCAATTCATAAGGATAGCCCCTCTGCAATGAAGCAGCATTGTCAAAGGCTTCACGTATATATTAAATAAATTGGGCTTAGTGCAGGCCCTTTTGGATCTTCCTGTGGTACAGATTGGAGTTCTGATTGAAATGGTGGAAGAAAAACTCCCTGAGTTCTGTCCATTAAATATGACATGCTCCATTGCAGAGCAGTGTCCTCCACTCCTATTTCCAGTAGTCTCTCCTATAGTATCCTATGAGAAATGGTATCAAAGGCAGCTGACAAGTCGAATAATACCAGGGCAACAGTTGCTCTTGTCGACTGTCATCCTTAGATCATTTAGGACGGATACCAGTGCGGTTTCTGTCCCATGCATGGGACGGAAACACGATTGAGTGGGGTCCAGTAGCTTGTTGTTTGCGAAATAATACATCAGAATAGAATTAACATGTTTTCTAATATGTCTACTGGTAACGGAAGGAGTGAGACAGGTATTTAGTTACAAATAATATTCTGATCAGCTGTTTATTTCTTTTAAAGGGGTCTTACACATGCTTTTTTTTTTTTTTAAGTTCTGGGGAACTACTCCCTGAGTCAAAGATGCATTACATATGGAGTGTCGGACTTTTGACAGTATATCTTCTAATGGGAGCCAAACTTTAGGGGGCATCAAATCATAGGTTAAACCTAATTTGATGGAATGAACTAGATCCTTAAATTGAATATTAGAAATCTGCTCAAATTCCCGTACCTGAGTTACCCCATCTTCGTTTTCCTTAGCCCCAGTAGCCGAACCCCAACCTCCTTGTTCAATGCCAGCCTGCTGATCCTCACCCATTGAGAGGCTTCACATAATGTCTGCAATTTTATTCGTAAAAAAATGCTAAATCATTGCATCATATAATCTGATGATGCCTAAAATACATTTAATAAATAATTTATAAATCTTGACTTTGCACATAATTTTCATACTGGCACAAAATTTAATAAGTTTTTTTGTAACGCTCTGGTGCACTTAGTATTGATTTTTTCCAGATGGTAAATATTTGCAATCTTTTTTGCCAGATTTCAAATTCAGGTTGCTGTTTGGCTTTCAATTGACTCGTGATCACTGCTCTACAAATTAGCATGGCTAAGATCCACCATATCTGTGCCCCTTGGGATAAACTCCCTAAGTGCTTAGAACCACTTAGTAATGCTAATATATCACTGAGATTGAATCTATGCCTAAGAAATTTGTCATATTGAGAGATTTTATGACTGTAAATTTTAGTATTGGGCAAGACCATATCACAGGAATCCAATTACCATATTCTTATCATCTAGGGCATTGATATGTGATCTCGTATCTACATTTGTGTATGTGTTTGGGGACATATTAGCCATCCCCTGTGCACAGCGGTTGCATTCTACTAAAATGTACCCCTGTAGCAGTGTTTAGGTTATATTTGCAAGCTTCCTTTCAAGTTGCTGGAGTAATTTCTTGCAAGTATTTCACCCGTTGCACTAATCCCTAATATTGAGGATGATTTGGAAGAGTAATAATTGCTAGTGTTTTAGAGGTCTCTATATCATAAAAAGTATGCTTACATATGGCACTGGTAATCTGGCGATATGAATAATATCAGCCCATTAGTCATTGCAGTTTAAATATGGCATATTCCCTTGTAATTCGCTGCACACTGATTAGCTGATTCCCAATTTTACCCAAGCTGATCTTGTATAACCCATTTATCTTATTTGGAGCTGAAACTGTAAAAATCTCAGCATGAATCAATGGCACGTGGAGAGATTGTAGTGCTCATAACTAAAAAAAGTGTTAGTATTTGAGTGCTTGTATTGGATAGTAACTGTCAACATCAGGACAGTGCGCGCTCTACGGGCAACTAAAATGCAAAAACCCAGTCTTTATGCAAAGGCATAATTCATGCATTATGTTTATATGCAGTTTGTTAACCTTTTGCATTACAGAGTTTAACCTTGAAAACCACTATTAATGATGTTTGCAGTAACTGTTAATTTTCAGGGTATTGCTGCAGGCTTACCGAGTGTGTCAGGGTGTGGTCCCTTTCTAGGACCTTCTAGAAGCCTTCCCTGCCGCGTGACTGGATGTGGTTTGTGAGCTGGGCTTGACTCTATATAAGGGAGTCAGCCCAGCTACACGTGCTCCCTATTCAGAGGTCCTGGTGCAGAGCAGCAGCAACATCCTGAGCTCTGGTCCCGGAGGCCTACAATGATATTTCCAGGCCTGCCCTTATTATATTGACAATCCTTTAGCAGGGTGATAAGGTGGAGGTCGGGCTGGGCCCTGACCCCCGTTTTCAAAGATATTCAAGTTTTTGGGCCTAGTTGTGAAACTCCTTGTGTGCGTGATTGTGTTTTCATGACATTTACATATTCTTGTTTGAATCGGCAAAGTGCGCGATTCAATTCTGGCATTTAACCTTGGCATTCAGATCAGCCACAGTGTGCGCGATTATTTCATGATATTTGCATTGTATTTTTCGAATCGGCAAGGTGCGTGATTCATTTACTGGCATTTAACCTTGACATTCAGATTGGGAACAGTGTGCGCGATCATTTCTTGATATTTGCATTGTGTATTTCGAATCGGCAAGGTGCGCAATTCATTTCCTGACATAAAAACTCTTGCCGTTTAGATCGGCAGTGTGCGCGATCATTTCATGACATTAGCATTGTGAAACTTCGAATTGGCAGCAAGGTGCGCAATTCTTTTCTGGCAGTAAACTCTTGATTTTCAGATCGGCTGTGCGAACGATCTTTTCATGATATTGAATACGTTGGTGTGCAGTGTTTGTTGAGGTGCACACATTTATCCTGAGCTTTTGGTTTTCTCGAAACGCTTAATTCAAAGTGCGGCATTCTTTGTGCTAATTAAGCTCCTAGTACATTTCCTGTTGTTTTTTCATGGAATGTTCAGATAGCCTTTGTCCTCCTGTAAAAGTGCAATGTTTATCCTGAAACTATTTTGAAGAAGGTTCTTGTATTCTAGACAGTATATGATATTTCCTGAAAAGCTCAAATGAAACATTGTATTAACCCATTCTTGACTTTTCCAGGTACCTAGATTTCTTGAGGCCTAGTTATAGTCATTTCTTAGGTTATCCATGATTACAGTATAAGAATTCTTAGAACCATAGTCTATTGAAAGTCAATGTGATTATGGGGGTCATTCTGACCTCGGCGGTAAAAGGCGCTTACCGCCGGTCAGAAGACCGCCATTACACCGCCGCGGCCGCGGTAAACCGCCACGGTCATTCTGACCCACAACTGCCAAACCGCCAAAAACCCGACATCCACTGAAGTCCGCCTCATCAGCGGTCAGCGATAAACTGGAGATGACCAAACCTCCACCGTCACGCCAACACAAACACGCCCATGCCATTACGACCCACGAATCCACGCGGCGGTCTTTCAACCGCGGTATTCCATTGGCGGTACACACCGCCGCGCTCAAAATACACACACCTTTACAAAACACAGCCACATTGGACAATTACAAATACACACACCTGATACACATACAAACAACACACCCACACACCCATCACTATATAAAACACACACCCACATCACCCACAAACCCCCACAAATCAAATTCAGAGACAAGGCGCAAAACACAGAGAGAGAGCACAGGGAACGCAAAGCACAACACACACAGGAACCCAACCTCATCACCCACACCACATCTACGCACAAAACACCACACACCACCACACTCATCACCACAATCACCACCCCACACCTCATCCACACCACCCCATGGCACCCCAAAGACACCCCAGGTTCTCGGACCAAGAACTCAGGGTCATGGTGGAGGAAATAATGAGGGTAGAGCCCCAGCTCTTCGGCACACAGGTGCAGCACACCACAATAGCCAGGAAGGCGGAGCTATGGCAAAGGATCGTCGACAGGGTCAACGCTGTGGGACAGCATCCCAGAAATCGGGAAGACATCCGAAAGCGCTGGAACGACCTACGGGGGAAGGTGCGGTCGATGGTGTCAAGACACAACATCGCTGTGCAGAAGACTGGCGGCGGACCCCCACCCACTCCACCCGAATTCACAGCATGGGAGCAAGAGGTCTTTAACATCCTGCATCCTGAGGGCCTCGCTGGAGTAGGCGGAGGAATGGACTCTGGTAAGTCTAATCTCAACTACTTCACCCCCCCCAACCACCAGCATGCCAACCCACACCCCCACCCTCACCCCCAACCCCCCAGCACACATCCTCCCTGTTAATGTCTCACCAGCACAACCCACCCAACCCAACACCAACCCCTGAATGCCAACACAAACCATGGACACCCATCACCTAAGCATGACCACTGCACATACCCATCCCCCCCCCCCCAAACCACCCTCACAACTCCTCCCACAAGGGACTGCCAGCACTGAGGGACAAGGTCACCCACAAATCGCACGCCATGGCACACACAAAAGCAATAACCATACTCTTCTACCCCTGCAGGGCCCGAACGCCAACACACCGGCCAGGAGGGTCCAGATTTGTCCATCCCACCCCCAGAACAGGCCCCCAGTGATGACAGCAGCTCTGTCGACCTAGAACCTGATGACCAGCCCGGACCATCGGGGACCTCTGGACAGTCGGTTATCCTCAGTCAGCCACAGGCCACAGCAGACCTACCCCCCTCTGGAAACACCAGCACAGCACCCACCCAGCGGGCCCATGCCTCTGTCTCCAGGACAGGTCAAGCAGCGGTGTGTCTACCAGTACAGGGCACCCAGGGTAACCCACCACCCCAACAACAACAGTGACCTGGGGGCAGTGGTAGTGGGCACACCGTCCAGGGGACAGAGGCCCAGGAACAAAGGGGAACTGGGAGGGCTGCTGTGCGACAGAGGGAGGACAGGCCTAGGGAACCCACTGTCCAAGAGGCCCTCACCACCATCATGGGAGCGTATCACCACTCCCAAGAGACGATGGCTACGGTCCTGGCCAGGTTGCAGGAGATCCTGCTTCTGCATGAGCAACAGAATATGGGGTTCCGGGAAGAACTGCGCAGCATCAGTTCCGCAATGGGTACAATGATGGTGGCACTCAACCAGATTGTCACCACTTTGCGGGACCATGTGGCCCCCCTAAGGGCCCCTGCCACTAGCATGGAGGAAGAACAGCCCACCACCTCCGCCGGCGCTAGTGGTCAGGATGCCCCGACACAACAGCAACGGCCCACCCGGACCCCACCCCCTGCAGAACAAGAACCACCCCGCAAGAAAGGCCTGAGATCTAGGAAGAAGACAGAGTAGGATGTCAAGACCCCCACCATGCACGGATACCCCCGGATGTCATCCCACTGTCCCACTTGTTCACCCTGTCCAACCTTGAACTGCCCCTGCTCCACCTTCCACAGGCATATGGACAATGAACCTGTAGGAACGACAGTCTGGACTCTGCCATGGACATGCCTCCACCATCACCCATCACCCTTTTTTAACTATACACCTATTTTAAAAATTCAATAAACACAATTATTGCACAAAAACAAACTGGATTCTGCTATCTATTTAATTAAACCAAATGTATGCGATATAACCAACAAAACATTTCTATTTACATTGTGATGACAACATACCAGTGTCACACAGCGGTAGTCCATGGTTAAAAAAACCAGAGGGCACTCCGTGGGGATCAGATCACTGAAATAGGAAGTGAAATACACAACTAAGTTACCATATATTGTGGTTAAAGGTCAGACAGTAGAGAGCCACTACAGTTACAGATATAATACAATGCAGGAGTAGATTCTTACCTGTGTGTTACTGGAAATACTGCAGTATCACTCTGTCCCTGTTGTCTGTGTCGTCCTCTTCGTCTTCCTCCTCTTCACTCTCCGCAGGCTCCACAGCGGCCACACCAACACCATCTGGACCATCCTCCTGCAGGAAAGGCACCTGGCATCGCAAAGCCAGGTTGTGAAGCATGCAGCAGGCCACGATGATATGACACACCTTCTTTGGTGAGTACATTAGGGATCCACCAGTCATATGCAGGCACCTAAACCTGACCTTCAGGAGCCCGAAGGTCCGCTCAATCACCCTCCTAGTACGCCCATGGGCCTCATTGTACCGTTCCTCTGCCGTGGTCCTGGGATTCCTCACTGGGGTCAATAGCCAAGGCAGGTTGGGGTAACCAGAGTCACCAATTTGCCACACACGCTGTCTCTGTAGATATTCCATCACATAAGGGATGCTGCTATTTCGCATGATGTACGCGTCATGCACTGACCCAGGGAACTTGGCATTTAAATGGGAGATGTACTGGTCAGCCAAACAGACCACCTGGACATTCATCGAATGATAATTTTTTCGGTTCCTGTACACCTGTTCATTGTCTTTTGGGGGAACCAAAGCCACATGGGTACCATCAATGGCACCAATGATATTGGGAATGTGTCCAAGGGCATAGAAATCACCCTTCACTGTAGGCAAGTCACCCACCTCAGGGAAAATGATGTAGCTCCGCATGTATTTCATCAGGGCAGACAACACTCTGGACAACACCTTAGAAAACATAGGCTGAGACATCCCAGATGAAATGGCCACTGTAGTTTGAAATGATCCACTGGCAAAAAAATGCAGTACTGACAGCACCTGCACTAGAGGCGGAATCCCTGTGGGTTGGCGGATGGGGGACATCAGGTCTGGCTCCAGCTGGGCACACAGTTCCTGTATAGTGGCACGGTTGAGTCTGTAGGTGAGTCTGACGTGTCTTTCTTCCATTGTCGACAGGTCCACCAGCGGTCTGTACACGGGAAGATTCCTCCGTCTCCTCGCAAGTCCCAGCGGACGGTGCCTAAGAAGGACAACATGGAGCACAGAGTCGATCAACCCACAGGTAAGTGCCCACAGCATGCACATAACACGAATCTCTCGGGATTGAATGGCTAGTATGAATGTCGGTGCAAGGCCTAGCCATGTGTGACGCAGTAGGAATTAAGCCATGTGGGCCCTTGAAATGGCGGCTGCCTGACCTGTGAAGTGTGACAATGTGAAGTAAGGTCATTGCGCTGGCGTGGCACACCGTGGCAGTAGGCGGTCGCAGTCCGCGGCGCAAAGCCGCATTGGACAACATTGAACCCTATGGGTTTCAGGAGCCAATGGCGATGAGCGCCGGCGGTCGCGGTACGCACCGCCGCGGTACGCACCGCCGCGGCCGTAAACGCCATTTTCTCTATGCTTAATCACACGAGACCTGAGCATCCACAGGAGAGGACCCATACTGCAAGTGCTGCTGTGACCTCGGTCTGGAAGTGACAATGGCTGCTGCGACTGGGGAATGGGCCCCCGCCTCCAGTTCCGAAGAGTTGGAGAAGCTCGTGGACGGGGTCCTCCCCCAGTATGCGCTACTCTACGGTCCTCCAGACCAACAGGGGAGTACACGGGGGGCAATGCATAGTGGGTATGCCTGTGATGAGTGGTGAGGATGTACGATGGAGGGGAGGGCAGCGACTGACGAATGCATGGCACGACAGATGAGAGCATGTGCCACAGGTCTAGTTTGGGGAGGGGGGGGCACTCACATCGAGCATGCAGAAAAGTGATGATGTTTCTCTTCCCCCCCTGTACATGTCACATAGGTCAGCGCCCATCAGAAGATCGACATTTGGCGTGCCATCGCCAAGGACGTCCGGGCCCTGGGGGTCCACAACAGACGGGGCACCCACTGCCGCAAGAGGTGGGAGGACATCCGCCGCGGGAGCAGGAAGACCGCTGAGTCTCTGCTGGGGATGGCCTCCCAACCTAGGAGGGGTGCCAGTCGTACCTTGACCCCCCTGATGTCCCGGATCCTGGCAGTGGCCTACCCCGATTTAGATGGGCGTTTGAGGACATCACAGCAGACACAAGGGGGTGAGTACCAGCACATTCAGCTATTTAGCGCGCAGTGGAGGTGCCTGGGTGGGGGAGGAGGGCTGTGGGTATCCCTAGGCCAGGGCGATTTCTGTAGGATAGGCCCCTCCGTGAGGTATGGTCCTGTGCCCCCACCCCCCACCTCAGTAGGGTGCCTAGTAACACGATTCATGGACCTGTGTATTCTGTGTGGGCAGTTGTCGCCCATAGGCTTGTAGGGCATGTCCCATGGAATGAGTTGTATACCCCAAGTGCGCAGCGTAGTGCAGGGGGCTTCTGTGTCTGTCCTCTCCGCCAACGGTGTCCCCAATGCATACACTCAACTTGTCTTTATGTTTTCCACCCCACCCATTTTCTTTGTTTTTCTGTGTTTGTGTGCATTAGCATCATCAGGCGGAGGAGAAGTGGCATCGGCGCAAGAGGGAGCTGCATCTCACATGGCCCCGGAGGGCCATGCAACTGACTCCGACATGACCAGTGAGACGGAGGGCGAGGGGAGCTCCACCACGGGGACCCGTGCAGACGTCAGTGACACCGACACGTCCTCGGTTGGGAGCTCCCTTGCGGTGGCGGCAACATCCGTGCCCACCGATACTAAAGGTACAGCCGCCACCCAGCGCACCAGCACCGCCCTCCCAGCAGCCCCTCGGCCTTCGGCCCGTGCCCGCACGGCCAGGAAGCCAGCCATCTCCTTTGCCCCAGGCACCTCAGGCCCTGCTCCAGTCACCCCTGCTGCCCTCAGTGAGGAGGTCATTGACCTCCTGAGGACCATCATTGTTGGGCAGTCTACCCTTTTGAATGCCATCCAGGGTGTGGAGAGGGAGGTGCATCAAAGCAATGCATACCTGGAGGGCCTTCATTCGGGTCAGGCTGCCCAGCAGCGATCGTTCAACGCTCTGGCCTCAGCACTGACGGCAGCAATTGTCCCTGTCTCCAGCCTCCCTCTTCTAACTCCCTCCACCCAGTCCCACTCCCCTGTTCCTCTGCCTATCCCATCCACACCTACAGACCAGCTTGCACACACCTCAACACCCAAGGGAAGCTCATCCAGACATAAGCACCACAGAACACACAAGCATTCACCCAAGCAACATATAGATGCAGACATGCCAACAGTCACTACCTCCTCTGTGTCCCCCACCTCCTCGTCTCCCTCCTCCCTCCCTGTGACGTCTACACTCACACCTGCAAGCACACCACCATCAGCCATTACACCCATCACCAGCACACCCTCCAGTACAGTCCGCACACGTGCAGTCACCACCCCCACTGCCATGTACACGTCCCCTGTGTCCTCTCCCAGTGTGTCTGTCACCCCCGCTTCCAAACCACAGAAACGCAGGCAGGCACCCACCCAACAGCCATCCACCTCACGTCAGCCTCCAGCCCAAGCACCTGCACCCAAAGACAGCACACTTGACTCTCCTACAACCACATCCTCTTCCTCCACTCCCATACCCACTCCAGCTACCCTTCCCATGGCTCCTAAAAAACTTTTCCTCTCTAAAGTGGACCTCTTTTCCTCACCTGACCCACCCCCTCCATCCCGTAAGAGTTCCACAAACACCTCAGCCACCACCAGCCCAGCAACTCCCAAGAACGTCGTGTCTGGTTTTTGGAGTCCGCCCTTTCCTTGGGCTGGGACATCGTCCAGCAGCAAAGGCACAGCCAGCCCCCCCCGGGAAGAGGACCAAAAAACTGAAGGCCAGGCGCGACAGGCCTGATACGCCTGCCCCCAAGGAGGGTAGCCTTGCACCGTCACCTGCCACATCGGGTAGGGGAGCCAAGGGCCACGGCGAGTCTGCCAAGGAGGCCAAGGGCAGCAAAACAAAAAAGGCAGGGAGCAGCCGACCTGGCCATGAGGGCCCCACCAACCCCATTCCGGGGGTATCAGAAGAGACCCAGAGACCCAGGACTCCATCACAGGAGGGCCCCGCAACGGAAAGGTCCGATGCTGACTGAGCGGCAGGTATTGGCCAGGTGTGGGTCACTCGAAACACAAGACAGGCACCGCTGAACAGGGACCGCCGTGAGAAGCACCGCTGAACAGGGCCCCGCCGTGAGAAGCACCGCTGACCAGGGCCCCGCCGTGAGGAGCACCGCTGAACAGGGCCCCGCCGTGAGAAGCACCGCTGAACAGGGCCCTACTGTCAAGCACCGCTCCGCTGGGCCCTTCCTGTCAAGCACCGCTCCGCTGGGCCCTTCCTGTCAAGCACGGCTCCGCTGGGCCCTTCCTGTCAAGCACCGCTCCTCTGGGCCCTTCCTGTCAAGCACCGCTCCGCTGGGCCCCGCCGTCTCAAGCACCGCTCCGCTGGGCCCTTCCTGTCAAGCACCGCTCCGCTGGGCCCTTCCTGTCAAGCACCGCTCCGCTGGGCCCCGCCGTCTCAAGCACCGCTCCGCTGGGCCCTTCCTGTCAAGCACCGCTGGCCCATTGCCAGTCCTGGTTCTGTGTCGGGCAGGGCTTCACGAGGCACTCTGCCCGCCATGCCTCCTCCATGACCAGTGGACTCTGTTATCCACCTGATGGACAGTGGCTTTGCACTCCCCAGGGTGGCACAGTGGGCAACCCACCCACTGTAGAGACTTGTGAGACTGTGGCTTTGCACTCCCCAGGATGGTACAGTGGGCAACCCACCCACTGTAGAGACTTGTGAGACTGTGGCTTTGCACTCCCCAGGATGGTACAGTGGGCAACCCACCCACTGTAGAGACTTGAGAGACTGTGGCTTTGCACTCCCCAGGATGGTACAGTGGGCAACCCACCCACTGTAGAGACTTGTGAGACTGTGGCTTTGCACTCCCCAGGATGGTACACTGGGCAAGCCACCCACTGTAGAGACTTGAGAGACTGTGGCTTTGCACTCCCCAGGATGGCACAGTGGGCATGGAGGCCCTTCGTGGATCTTGCGTCGTGGACTCATGTGGCTGAGGTGCCCCCCCATCCCTTCCCCCTGAGGTGCCTGTTTTTAATTTTTGTGATGCCCCAGCAGTGTTCTCTCCAATGGACTCGATCTCGTGTGTGGGCTTTGCCCATGTGTTGCTGCACATTGGCCCACGGACATTTGAACTTTGCATGACTGTGCCGGACTTTTGCTACTTGTATGGATATGGTTCTAGATGTGTTATGATTCTTTATATATTGCTAAGATCGCTATGTTTTATTGTTGCAATAATATGGTTCTAATTTTACAATCATTGCCTTTTGTCTTTGCTTTTTTTTGTGGGGGTTTGGGGGTGTCACTCTGACTTTTTAATCTGCATTGGTGTGTAGGTATATCGGTGGGGGGGAGGGTGGGGGTGGGTGTGTGGCGTATGTGTGTGCTCATAACCTTTCCTCCTCCCCCCTCCCCTGTGTCGTAGGTGCAGTACTCACCGTTGTCGTCTGCGGCGAGGTTCGTGATCCTGGAAGAAGAGCAGGAAGGCAATGGCTGGGAGGATGTGGAGTTCCGGTTCCATGCTGTCCCGATTCCGCATGGAGTGTGTCGAGGTGAGCGTTTTCCTTTGGAAATGTCTGTTTCCGCCGTGTTTTTATCGGTGGGGCTCCCGCCCCGGAAAAGGGGGCGGATTGGTGAGTCGTGATAGTGTGGGCGGTACATTGTCTGCCGCCTGCCTGTTGGCGGTGACCGCCGCGCTGTTTGTTTGTCCCGCCGTGGCGGTCGGAGTGTTAAAGTGGCGGTCTGTGTTGGCGGTTCCCGCCAGGGTCAGAATTCCATTTTTTGGACCGCCAGCCTATTGGCGGGTTGGCCGCCGCTTTAACCCCGACCGCCAGGGTCAGAATGACCCCCTATATCTTGACATTGTGTTGTTTTAACCTCATGCTTCCTACAGGTCTCTTCCCCAGCTGTTCCCTACCTAATCGCCCTTTTCCCCCACTTGGACTCTCTCAGGCTCTGTGGTATATCTATTGGAGTTTTGGAGCTGTCTAGTGGTGGACATCTTTGGAACATGCGCAGGCCCCGACGGTCTGGTCTCCCTGACAGTAACATACCTGTTTTAGAAGTGTTTACTTTGTGTCCCTCCAACGTCCTGTATCAAATCAGAACTTTGACATCTATTCATAATGCCAATAATTTGTTGAGTATTTTATAATCTGTACTTAATTAAGCTATGTGACAATATGAGCTTTAATTAGCACCATTTGTTCCTTTCTTTAAAAAAACATATTAAAGTGTCTTTGTAGACTGTCATGGGTATGCTACCATAGATATTATAGTTTAATAAATTAGCAAATGGACCTTTTAATTCTAATTCAAACACTTTGTATCATTCGGATGGAAAGCCATCTTCTCCGACTGCCTTACAGTTAGCCAGATTGTTGGTTGTTGCCACAGTTTCATCTTCTTAAGAAAATTATATTCATTTAGCTGTCATCCTGGTTGACAGAGTAGATATTGTAAGCATGCCCCCTATGTAGCTTCATCAAAGGATTGATTTGGAGTCTGCTATACTTTTTGATTAGGTTCAGAAACACTTGCCCTTGTTCCTTGGGTTCTGAGGTAGCATTAACAGTCTTTGGGTCTTCAAAGAGATAATGTATTTAGAATTGATCACCATGGTGTGCCAAGCAAGAATTTTGCCTGCATCTTCCCCTTCTTCATAAATTTGCTGTCTGATCACTTGAGAGTTAAAACCTTTTGTTTCTAAGAAGTATGTTTGAGCTGATTTTTAGCCTCCTTCTAACCCAAACAATTCAATTATTGTGTCTATTAAGCATCAGTTCACTCTGTTTGAGTTGATTTTGAATCAGTTATAATTGTATTTTTTTATTTGTAATTATTTATGACTAATAATATATAATTCCCCCTCTTGCGGTAGTGTTTGATGCATCCCAAACTTTCTCTGTTGAAGCAGACTCTTCATTATCTTTAAACACAAATAGATCTTTCTTCATGTTAATTTTAAATTCCTGGTCTTCTGTTACTGTTTTATTTAACCTCCATCTGGGGGTACTTTATCAGTTACCATAAATTTTATTAAGTGTTTAGCTGTGAGATCTGAAAAACAATTTGGTACATGTATAACTTTGTCTTTCAGTAGTTATTCATATCGTAGAATATAATACATACATGTTAAAGTACATGACACGTTTCTCTTTTATATCCTTATTATAATTACTATTAAAAAAGAAGTGATTGATTAAAGGTTAATGCACAGTCCTGAGTCCTATGAGAGGTATTGTGCAAATGAGTCCCGGGGACAACTGCAGAGACGTTTTGAGGCAAGGGTAAAGTGGACCCTGTCCTAGGGCCCCAGGCTTTCTGGGCTCCCCTGATAGATCTGTCTCTGTTCTCCACACAGTACTGCCCTGTGACCTTGAATGATTTTAATTATAGACTGTTTTAAATACCATTTTCCTTTAATTTACGTTTAATATGGGAAATGTGTGGGAGTCTATTACAGACATTTTGCAGAGAAATGTGGTGTTTGTTTTCAACACCAGGCAACATCCATAAAGATGTTTCTTTTAGATCAAAACGGGACCTCACGTATGGGAAAAGGCAGTGGGTTGCTGAAATTATTTGCAATAATATTAGTGAGCTGCTGCTATATTTCAATCATGAAAACACACATCAGTACTCTTAATATTAGTGGAAACCCATTTAATAATGTGGACTGTGCAGTGCCTGTGACCTGGCCAAAGTGGGCATCAAAGAGCTGAAATTGGATCGCAAATTCAAAGCTGTTCCGAACAGGGGCCCCCAAAATATGTTTGACACAGGGCCTCCCAGATCCTTAAGCTGTCTGTGGACAACTGTTATTTTTGAGTTTGAGCACCCTGGTTCTTGTGGGCAGATAGACTTGTCCCTTGTTTTGTTGACACATTGACAAGGTATCAGCCAATGGCATAATGAAACTTGAGGCCCCCCCCTGCAAAGCTCTTGGAAGGGGCCCCACCCCCTTGACCCAGTCAGGGGCCTGTCGCCTGTGCACAGTGTTCTGTGCTGAGGGGGCTCCCTGGACCTCGGGGGCTGCAGAGGCCTTTGTTACGCCATTGGTATCAGCCCTTCCTCTGTGCTGTCACCTCACCCACAAATCTCTGTGTTCTATTGGTGACACCTTGCGGCCACACAATCTTCGTCACTAATAATGCGGACCGATACCATCTGCTGCAGTTATGGTAATTGGCCATGCTTTGACCACAGCTCTATATGCATTAGTTCAGTTTTTCTGCACATGAAGGGTCATTGTCCCAGTAAGTGTGCTAGTTTAGTGTAGAGCAAAAAAAGAAGGTTGTGTTAACTGACTGTTTTGTGGGGTGGATGGTTGCTTGGTTAATGCACAGAGCCTCTGTCAGCACGAGCTAATGCCCAGTACCAAGAAACCACTGAAGCATCTCTCTTCTGCTACTACACAGCCCTTCTTCAACCCCAAAAGGAGTGTTATGTGGATACATCCTCCATGGCATTGCAGCTGGATTTGAGATACATAGCAGCTTCCTTGGCATAGGGAGGCAATCCAGATCTCCTTGTGAGGTCCGATCTGTTTCTAATGAAATATTGTAGAATGTATGCATTTGCTGTTTACATACTGCGCAATGTGGAAACCCTGACTGCTCTTAAAGGTCAGAACATAAATTGTCATAAAAGATTGTCTTCGTAGTCACATGGCCTGTGTACAATCCAATGTAGAATACAATGATAAATCTGGATTAACAATCAGATGAACTCAAATACTTTGTTTCTCATACCTGAAAACCCTCCTTTGGTTTGTTCTATTTACATGTTTCCATTCTATTTGACAGGATGTCCTTCATCAGCTTGGAGGGATTGAACGTTTAGCACAGGTAAGATACTATAAACACAACATTGGTGGAATGACTCTGCCTTTCCTAGGGTGGTTGTAGACCAGTTGATAGCTCAGATGCCTCACCCGAAACATTCATCAAAGCTCTTCTTTTCCAATGTTGGTGACATGGGTGGGGGCGCTCCCCCCGGAGTAAGCATTCTGTTCTAAACAAATCCCTAATGCATGCACCCCACATCTCCATTGACCTGCCACTTTGAATTAATGCCATCATTTTTAAAACATAAACATAACAAAAACAACATTATTTTTCAAGCCTCTCATAACAAATTCTGGGCGCACAACCATGAAAGATTAATCTCCCACACCTGCTCCCTTACACGTTTCAATTGCAAGTCATTTTATTCCACTTGATTTTAAAGAGAATAATGGTGTGTAGGGCTTAGTAAACTACAGATTACCATGAACTAATGCAAGCATCTTTGAACTGATTCTTGGCTGGATTACAAGCCAGCTGGGCAGGCCTGGTATATACCATCAGCTGAGACTACAGTTTGAATCGATCCCTTTTTGCACGGTGCAACTGAGCATACAGGGAGCATCCAACCCTCTTTCAAGAGGTCTGAGGGTTCTCACCCCAAACATTTTTTAAAGGATTCCAAGCAGTGTATTTTAAAACACATTTTTTCAAAAACTTTGTCTGAAAATCCAAATCTCAGGCATATCTAAAGCAGAACTAATGAGATAGTCTAACACTTGAGTGTCTGCCAAAGTCTGGGGACCCAATATTGTTCCTAAGCAGACAAACATGCTGTGCCCCTAATGAAATTATTTACCAGGTTAAAAATAACAAATGTTTGCTCTGTAGAAGGGGCAGTGCCTATTTGAATAAATTCTAACATATACCCATATGCTGCAACTAGTAACACCAGTTTAAAGTTTTCTCTTGGAAGGTGATGTCTATCATTGTTTCTGTGAAAGTTCAGAGTCCATCAGATCCTACCCTGCTGCTAATAATATGGCTTTGAATGTGGCTGCCTGCCAGGGACATTAGCCACGGATGCCAGAAGGAGGATGATCACTGAAAGGGTCTTTGACAGGAGACAGCTCACCGCCTCAGGGGGCGCAGAAGCTGCCGGGGATGCTCAGGGTGCAAGAATGAATGCAGGATACTGTTTCTATACACCTTCAGATATCAGATTTTAGATTCTCCTTTAAGCTGCGGGTACCAGTATGGTGCCAGTGTCCTCATTGCCTCTGTATACAAAACCTCAGCTACCGACAAAGGCCCTGATTTAGAACTTGGCGAAGGGGTTACTCTGTCACAACGGTCACGGATATCCTGTCCGCTTAACTCTAACTCACATTACATTCAATAGGATTTAGATTTTGGCGGATGGGATATCCCGTCCGCCGAGTTCTAAATCAGGCCCATAGTGTTTCTTGTGTAACCAACTAATCTGTGCTTAGCTCTGTGCACCAAAGGTTCATGTCATGCTCTCCATCGTCTTCAAGGCTTACCAGGGACAGTATCAGATGCAGGGGCGTAGCTTGGAAAGTAAGATTGGGGGGGTGTGAGCGTCATACTTTAGAACAAACACGCTGGCGTATAATGGTAATCATTAAATGAGAAGCAGCGCATGAGGGGCCTTGGAAGGGAAAGGAGTGCGGATTGTGAGGGGTACTTAAAACACAGTATTTTGTAAAATTACCATGTTTAAAGTACTTCCAAACCAGGAGTGTGTGTGTGTGCGTCTTTGTCTGAGTGAGTATTGAAAAATCTCAGGTGAAATCCAACTGCCCGACTGAAAGCTCCTGTACCCAACTATTTATTAAATAATACATTCTTTAGGGGGGTGTGTAGCACCCCAAACACCCCCCTGAAGCTGCGACCCTGGTCACATCCCGTTAAAGGGTGGCACCCCACTGCAGCCACGGATCCAGCAATGCAGGCCTGACCTCCCACCTTCTAGAAGTGCTGGACGGAACCATGAGGCCACAGGGTTCAACAACGATCACATCCAAAGAACCTTTCAAGTGTACCCAGAATTCTTGATCGTGGCTTCCTTTCCAGCAGCAAAATCCGCCAATTACAAGCTTTTGCCCCAGAATGGGAATAGGAGCATGGACCTGGAGAGACTGCAATCTGTGCTTTTCCTTTATTCTGGAGCGAAAACTACTGGCTTTCTCC
The DNA here is from genome assembly GCF_031143425.1 of Pleurodeles waltl. Taxonomy (NCBI): domain Eukaryota; kingdom Metazoa; phylum Chordata; class Amphibia; order Caudata; family Salamandridae; genus Pleurodeles; species Pleurodeles waltl. The sequence continues at coordinate 1,040,816,894 of NC_090449.1, forward strand.
GCCTGCTCTGAGCAGGCAGAAGGTGTGAGTGACCAGATAATTCTGGTCATCGGTGCCTAATCTAATTAATGGGTCCCACTCTGCAACTCTGGGCAATAGCTTGCTTAATCTCCACAACGGCCCCAACAGCGCTTGGATGCCTGGCTTCACCCTGGGGGTGCCCAGGAGTGGGCACCTCACAGGGAAAAGCCAGGAGGGGTTCCATAGCGGTATGAGTACAGCGCCTTGAGACCCTAACGGGTGAGTAGTGCGCTATACAAGTGCAAAATGTACATTTACATTTACATTTTGGGAGGGCTGCTGAGAAGTGCGGAGGGTCATGTGGCCTGGGGGTAGGGGTTCGAGGAAGGCTTCTGCCCATCTGGGATGGCTGATGCACTGTGTGCTTCACTCTCGTTCCTGCAGGGGTGTGGCGGGCCATGTGCTGTTCCTGCCCTCACAGCATCAAAGAGAGCTCTGATATCTCCGGCCTCGAATCATCAGATTGCAGGCTCGGTAATTCTAGGCATGGCAGGGGTGTAGTTTCAGGGTGGTGCTTGGGGGTGTTACACCCCCTAATAAATGTATTTTCTGGTAAACAGTTGGGTACGGTGCTTAAACCCAGACAGAAACGCACACTCTCTCCTTCGAAAGACTTAAAAAATGTTGGTTATTTTACAAAATATTGCTTTTTTTCACTTAGTACGCCTACCAGTCTGCATTCGTCTCCCTTTCCATTGCCCCCTTAGCCACTCTCATGTGCCCTGCTTGGCCTATAATGTATTTTAATATTTGTCAGTGTGCTCAGCCCTGCCAAGTTTCCCAGGTCATGGTATGCCGCCCTATTCCAGGTTTTTTCTTTGAATTCTGGGGGTTGTAGTCTTGTTTATTCCGTTAGAAAACACGACTACAAGTCCCATAATTCAAAGGAAAAAAATCTGGACTGAAGCATCACATCACACATGGACCTAGGAACCTTGGCAGCTGTGTAAAAATCTGAAGCTCATCAAACATTTCTAATGTAACTAAAACAGTTAGCCCGGAGTGGTTAATTCCTGCAGCTGAGCTGCCCTGGCTGAAAGGGAAAAGTGGACCCAAGAAAAAACAGGCAGGGAAAGAAGAAACAAGAAGAAGCAAATCTTACCTGGATGCCTGCTCCCTGAAAGAAATGTAAATGTGTTCAATTGATTCATTTGTAAATATATAAACTGCTTAGAAAAACTGGCTTTAATTGATGGACTCACTCCAAGCTTCATGATGACAAAGATGTATTCTTTTGACCCGTAATGCAACTGTGTTATCAGGGGATTTCTGTGGTGCCTACTTTTAATGGACACATACAAAAATATTGACACTAGATACAGTCGAACTGTGTACCACCAAAAGCTGTATGTTGGAAGCACTATTTTTTTATCTTAAGCCTAAATCTTTTTGCATATTTTGAGGCAGGCTAGCTTATACCATGTAACGCAATTTCAAAATAATGACCTACATATTCACAGTACCTTCAGTCAGAGGCTGGGAATTAGTAGCACTAAAAATGCACAAGTCTGGGATTCATTTCCGTGGCTTGCGCTTGAGGTATGTAGTAATTCTATATGGAATTATTGAGAGGCGAAAGGCCAACAAAATAGATAAAGAATATATTGTTCTTTTTAGCCATGCCTTTGACCCCTCAGTCTGACGCTCACTGACCCTGCCCGTGCCCCCATCGCACTTGGTTGAAGTTTGGAAACTGTGATTCTAAGGGTATAAGGTAATGTTCTGCATCAAAGGGATTCTCACTAATAGTCATCACATAAATGTAGGATAGTTCCATCTGCATCCAAGGAATCTGGGATACTTTTCTTATATATCTATATGATAATCTTCTGACGTTGGAGGTAGATAAACCACCATTATGGTGACACCTCCAAAAGTCTTTGACAGACCAGCTTTAACGCCCTTTTTCTGTAGAAAACTACAGTGTTGTAAATACCATGAAAAATGCATCGCAGCATTTAGTATGTACTTTATAGTCAAAGATCTGCTTTTAATGTGGAGGTGAAAAATGATGGGAATATGGGGTGCCTCCCAAGTCAAAAGCTTTATTGACAACAGCGGTCCCAGGAGAAACATCAATTAAGCAAGAAGAAAAGAGAAGAAAAGAAACGGTGCCAAAACCCAAAATTATACAAAAAAATCAAATTATTATTCAATAGTATCATACATACATAAAATAGTGGCTCCTCACATTACACTTAACGAATATATCAGGACTATATACAGTGTAAAACACAAAACAGAAGGAGAGAGTGTAATAATCAATAGAATGGTCCACTAATAGTGGAACGTAACACAGTCAATGTTGCACCCAATCTGCCAATCAGGCATCAACGACGTTTCGACCCTTGTGGTTTAATGGGTCATCATCAGGAAATACAAAATTGGAGTACAAAGGAAGATTCTATAAAACAAGAATGTACCATCTAAACAGAAATCTGATCACAAAACATAAGTCATATAAGGCCACTTCTCAAATACTCACATTACTGGCCTCTAGGCAACACTCACTTTCATCAAAGAGCTCCCCAGTATTAGTAATCCTGACAAAAAAAATCTAATCCTATCATCAGGAATAACAATAACTACTTTCTGTACGGTGCCCCAGCTGTGGTTCTTCGTCTTCATTCTGTATACACAGTTTGCCTCCAGGTAAGCTTATGCCTTCCTCTCTTACATTTGCCTTCTTGACCAGTGGGGAGCTGTTTTTGTGATGAAGTCTTTTTCTCTTCTGATGGTGTGTTCTACTCATCTCCATCATCTCACGGTGATGGTGTTCATGCTCTAATGCACAAGATTCTTTTCATATTTGTGGTGTGGAACGCTGGCAGTTTGGTAATATCTCTTTACGTCATCCACCCGCATTCTGATCCACACAAGAGTGTGGACAGAATGCAGCGCTAGTAAAGCGCCGGTGTTGATGCTGTACTGAAATGACATCCACCCAGTGTTCATCATCCTGAAGGCATTCCTGGCCTTGTTCAATCTGCCGTTGATGTCATTGCCTGCCCCTCCATCATATCTGATAGTACTGCCTAAGTGGGTCCTTCAGTCACGGCTAGATTCTTTTCATCCACCTTGACTGGTGAACGGTTTGGGATGTTGGATGGCATGACTTCTGATTTTCCTACGTCGATCTTCAGACACACTTGTTGTGAATGGATATTGAGGCAAGGTTTTTTCCAAAATATGCTAGTGTGTGTGAGCGAGCAAAGCTAGGTCATCTGCATACTCAAAGTCCTCCAGTGTAGACAATAAGGTCCATCTGATGCCGCCTGCTTGGTCAGAGGCTTTCTCACACATTGTTGATCATTCATTCTCACTCTGGCTCACTTAGACTCACTCAGTCACTCATTCATTCATTATCAGTCAGTCACACTGAATCATACTCACTCTATCTGTGACTTGTCTCGTCTCACTCATTCCGGCTCATTCTCACTGAAACTCTCTGACTCTCATCCTCACTGTCTCATTCTCAGACTCACTCAGACTCACTCAGTGACACACTGTTTTACTCAATCTCACACACAGTAACACTTAGTTACACTCAGGTATTCTCCCTCATTCATTCATTCTCACTCATTCATTCATTCTCACTCATACTCTCTATATCACTCATTCTCACTTACTCGGATCACTCCTTCATTTCCACTTTCTCACTTTCACTCACACACACACGCTCGCACCTACACATGCTCTTTCACGAACACATACGTTCATGCATACAAACAAAGCAATTAAAAGCTTTTTTTAAATTTCCTTGCTACCTGTGCATGTCCTGTTTCACTCCTGTTGCTTCTTTCTTTTATCATCTTTGGAGCATGAAACTTAAACCTGGAACCTGCACAGGCACAGATCTGAGGTTTCAGTCTTTGCTTTTCCACCACTTCCTTTCCCCACTCTGTGATGAATTGGGAGAAGGTGGGGTAACTGGCTGACTGGTGTGTAGCCACAGGCCCTGAAAAGCTTACGCCTGCTGCACCCATGGCTACTTTCAGTTGTGACGGAGTACCACATCATAGATGGGGGAAGCACTGAGACGTGCCAGGGCCATGAGGATAATCTCTGGTGGCCAGTGCAGGCTCCTTGGTGTGATGCGCTTTTAACCTGACAGGCCTTTTCCCCTTCGTTTTTCTCATTCATAGTAGCAGCAAATCTTGCATTCTATAGTACATTTTTACACTAAATGTTGCAAAGTGTTTTTTACATTATTTACCACGCTGTAGATTTCTACAGAAAAATTTAGTTAAATATATCCTGTCAAGGACTTTTGGAGGTGTCACCATAATGTTCAACAATAGGGCATCTACCTCCAATGTCAAAAAATAAAGTGTCTTGGGGTCTCAGCACACAGGCGGGACGAATTCTACAACCTTAACTTTACTCAAACTACCTATAATGCAGAACCAGGATTACGAGTAAATATTTTCTTTAGAAACTAATTGCAATATACTTTTACAAGGGCATCTATTAAATTGTGCTTTTTTGTAGCGATTAAGTGTTTGATATGTTTGTGTATTGCTGAAAATGTCCTTGCACCTCTACATCTCTGGATAGTACTTGCCTTTGAAACTCGATGATGATTTATTTTCATTAAGATTCAGTGCATTGCAGGAAGCATTATTTGTGTTTAGGGCCTCTATACTTATGCATAAAGCGACCTGGTCTCCTTCAAAAGTATATGGTGAAGTCTTACCTCCATAAGGGAACAGTCTTATCTCCATCCTCCTTTGGTCTTCTGAGGGCAGTTAGACTCCAGTAGTTTTCCACTAATCAAGGGATCAGCTCAAACATACTAACAGAAGTCACATAATTAATGTGGTGTCAGCAAGTGAAAAACAAACATTATGCATTTTCTTCCCACAGCACATGGAGATAATCACAGATTCCTACCTTGGATATGGGGATGAGCAGTACAATGTAGACAAACTGGTGAATATGACATGTAAGTACCGATTTCAGATGAGAGTGAATTCAAAAGACTTTTGACTTTCTTGGGACCCATAATCTAGAATTTGTGTAATACCTTAAGACAAAAATATAACTTTGAAAATCATGGTGTCACACTAACGCTACTGAATCAACTTGGTAATTTAAACCCCTACTGTCTCGAAACCATGAGGTTATTTTGTTTTTAGTTCTTTAAAACATGCCTATTCATTAAAATATGAACAAAGTGGGCTTTGGCTTCACCCAGGATGCGTTCTCACTTCATGCTTCTACTAGTTTTGTGTTCATTCAACTTTATTGAAGTGCAATTACATTTATATAGTGTTGGAAATTGCCCTTTCTGCAGGGTTACCCCCAAACTTTTTGCCTTTCTCCTCCTATTTTTCTGACCCTCTTGTTTTTTTGTTGGATTTAGGAATCTGGACACCACTGCTAATCAGTGCTAAAGTGCAGGTGCTCTCTCTCCTATAACTTGGTTTGACTGGCTTACTCCTATTTGGCTTATTTAATTTACCTGTAAGTCCCTAGCAAAGTGGTATACCATATACCCAGGGCCTGTAAATTAAATGCTACTAGTGGGCCTGCAGCGCAGATTGCGCCACCCATGGAAGTAGCCTTTAAAACCTGACTCAGGCCTGCCACTGCAGGACCTGCATGCACAGTTTACTGCCACACTGACTTGGCAAGTCAAACTACTTGCCAAGGCCTAAAACTCCCTTTTTACTATACCAAAGTAACCTTGAAGGAAGGCCGTAGATAGCCCTATTTGCAGGGTGCTTTGTATGTAAAAGGTAAGACATATCTGTGTTACAAGTCCCAGTAGTGACAAACAGCCTATTTAATTTTTCACTGCTGTGAGTGCTGCTCCTCTCATAGGTTTACATTGGGAATTCCATTATATACGTCTAAGTAGTAACTTCTGATCTGTGGGGAGCAACATGAGCATGTTTGGTATGTTTGGAATGGTAGTGAGAAATCCTGCTTATTGTTGTAGGTGGATTTGTATTACTATTGGGTAAATGATCTGCAAAAGGAGTCATCTGGACTTCTCTCCTGTTGTTGCCTCACTACCTGGTGTCTGCTGGGTGGCACAAAGGACTCATCTGGATTGCTTTTCTGCTTGTTGCCCTTCTGCCAGCTGCTTCTTGACTAAAAGGTCCCCAGGCAATGTTGGACTAGCAGGAGGAACCGCCACCTATCTAGCTGTGCTGGCCTTCCTGCCTTGTGTTTGACTTTAAATTTTGTATTTATCTTTTGCTGTTCTTCAAAGACAGAGGTCAAATGTCAGGCTATGCCGTCTGACAAATTGCTGTTTTTATTGTATTTATTTAACATGAGGAATTGGTGTTTACAAACTCCTTTCTTTACAGTCAGAGAAAGAAAAGTAAAGTGAATTATGGGCCTGTATTGGGCCCGTATAATAAACTTCAAGTCCACGGCCCAATCTTAATTCTAAATGTGCAGGTAAACTTAATACTCTACTTGCTTCTTTTTCACATTTGCTTTTTTGGTGGTTACTGTTGGACCTGACCCTTTTTGTAGGGTCATCCTCAAACGTTTTGCCTCCTTCCTCCTATTTTTTCTGACCTGTTTTGGTTGGCTTTAGGACATTGGGCACTTTACCACTGCTGACTAGTGCTAAAGTGCAAGTGTCTGTCTGTCTAAATTGTATTGGTGATTGCTTTATGCATAATTGGCATATTTTATTTACTAATAAGTCCCTACTAAAGTGCACTATGGGTGCCCAAAGCCTATAAATCAAATGCTACAAGTGGGCCTGCAGCACTGATTATGCCACCCACATCAGTAGCCCTGTAAACATGTCTCAGACCTGCCACTGCAATGTCTGTGTGGGCAATTTTATGTGCCAGTTCGGCCTGGTTTCGTCAATGTCAGGGTGTAGCCATGGGAGCTAAGTTTTCTCCATCATATGCTAATCTGTATATGGGCCAATTTGAGAAAATCCACCTGTGGTCTAACTGTCCGACACACATCACGGAACATATCCTGTACTGGGGGAGATATATTGATGATATTCTTGTCATCTGGACTGGCAACATCCCTGACCTCACTGGACTCATACAACACTTTAACACTAATGAGTTCAACCTAGTGTTCACTCATAAAATGGACACTACCCAAATTGAGTTTCTGGACCTACTGCTGTACATCACCGACAGTAAGATCATGTCAAGACTCTACAGAAAACCCACTGCCTGTAATTCTATTCTGCATGCCCAGAGCGCCCATCCCCTCACTCAGATCAGGGCCATTCCATATGGAGAGATGGTTAGGATTAGACGTAACTGCACTGACACGAACATCTTCAGGCAAGAACTAAAAAGCCTAACACACCGCTTCCGAGCTAGGGGATACACTGATAAACTCATCTCGGTTGCTAGCAAACGCATATCTAGCAAGAACCAACACGCCTCATTGCTCAAAACCCCCAAAAAGTCTAACGCCAGCGGCTCTCCCAACAGGAGACCGGTCGCTTTCATCACTCAATATAGCCCTGTGAGCAAGACGGTTCTGCGCATCTTAAAGAAACATTGGCACTTGTTAATGTTGGACACCTGCCTCAAGAACTCAGTAGGGTTGTCACCCACCATTGTGCACACCAGAGGTCGCACGCTCAGAAACATTCTGTGCCCCAGTTTTCTTGGCCCCTCCCCCTCAACTCGCCCAGTGGGTTGGTTGCCAGAAAAACGGTTTTTGTAAATGTGGCTGTTGCATTTCCTGCCAACTGGCCCTTAACAAGAAAGAAACATTTTCCTACAATACTGGGATCACACATCAAATCAAGACCTTCATCAACTGTAACACAAAGTTCACTGTGTACTGCTTGATATGTGTATGCGGTTTAGTCTACATTGGTAGCTCCATACGCCCGCTCAAGGAACGAATACAGGAACATGTCAGAGCCATTAGAAATGTCAACACCAACTATCCTCTGGCTGCTCACTTCAACACCCTGCACGGGGAAAAAGATCTCTTAAACATTAGATTCCATGGCATCATGCATGTTTCCAACTCCCCAAGATGGGGGGACAGAACAAGGGACTTGCGTAGATGCGAGGCGAAGTGGATCTTAAAACTTCGTACAGTTGAATCAGGCTTAAACACTGACCGTGAGCTTCATTATTTTCTCTCGTAAATTCTGAGATCTACTCCCACGTTGTCTTTCATCTGTTAATTGGGCCCTTCCGTGGCCAATATCCATGAATACTTGTGCGTACACACCGCACTCTTCACAGGTCATGACATCACTGCATGTATCATATTGCATTTTCTGTACGTATGCTTCACTACCTACTCATGCCCATGCATCACCATTGTATGTACGAAATTACCATGCTCCATGACCTCTGTCTTTATATGCTCCGTTGTCTTTGATATACTGCACCTTTCATCTGTACTATGCTCCATGCCCTCTGTGTGATTTTGTGTTTTTGCTGTTTATTTTATTTTGCAGTGCTGCTATTACACTACTTTAACCTATTATCTGTACTGTTGTAACCGCTTTATACTTACTCCAACCGCGCACTAACACTTTTTTCAACCCACCTGTATTATCATTTTAATGCATGCATACTCTCTCTCCACATTATTATTGCATGGCACGCTCATTTCTCCATCTTATATTTCTCCCTTCTATAAATATGGCCGCCTCTTCGACATTTCATCTGCATACGCGGTCGTCTTTTACTCTAGTTGCTCGTGCATCTAATTTTCGCATCCAATATGGCCGCCACGCTGACTAGCTTTTCTCAATACTAGTCCTTCTCCGATTTCTACAACTCTCCCTCCCGCGATCTTAAAACGAGATCGCAAGCTCTCTCGGCCCATTACTACGATCTGAGTATTTGGTGCCACACTCCTCCGACTTACAGGTATGCCTTCTTCTACTCCTGTTTCGATCCACTTCCCTTACACCCTAGCGTTTCTCTGACTCACTGTTTTAGTGATAACTTTCAACCTGCACACAGCCCATTCTCCTTTGACCACTGTTTTAGTAGGCGTTTTTGCTTCATCCACCGGTATCGTGTTTTTATTGCTCTTCATACCGCGCTGTTGATTTGCCACGCTCCGCCGCCATTTCTCTTTCGCAAACTTAGCGCGTCCATGCCTCATTACCATACGCCGTCATCACTCGACTTCACTTTCACTTTAGTGGTTCGCTCTCTCACCGTTGTGGGCTTACTCGCATTTTACCCACAGCCCAATCTTCTTTGGCTAACTGATCTGTCACGCGCATACATTCTTTGCCCCTTCCCTAACTTGTGTTTTTGATTACTTGCCCCACGCCGATTACGGAGCCCTGCTTTCTTGGGCCCCCTTTTTTCTACTCACTCTCCAACCACCATACCGGGTTACGTGTCTGGACGTTTTTCAGTTTTACCAGCTAACGTTTCCTAGATAGCCATACCGCGCTTAGCCTTCACCTTAACCGCCCTCTTTTTACATAGCAGTTACCTCTGATCCTACGAACAGAACCGATGAGGCCATTAATACTTGACCTTCCAATATAGTATCTCACCGATTATTGTTCTCTACTTTATCTACGTACTCCCCACCGCCTTTACATCACCTGCACCCATACCAGTTACTTATGTTCCTGTTTTCTTTGTCAGGATTTACTGGCTCATTTTCGCTCCATGTCCCCCTTTTCTCCGCTATTCTCATAGGTTTTTGACCACAGGCTTATCAGGGTCTACTACTACCATTGCCCTCTTCTTACCCAGGTACACTACTGACAGGTCCACTCATAGAAGGTATGTATTGTGCGACCTATTTCTCTTCAATTTTCCTTCTCTATTTACACACCACTCATCTATACCTCTTCTTTCCTCCCTTTTGTTCTTACTCTGTGTTTCTAATTTTCATCCTTTCATCTTTACTTTGTACTGTTTCTTTGCGTACTTACAGTCCTTTTTCTCTCTTACCAGTTATAATTGACCTTCTGGAGCCCAGCTAACTGAACACGGGGCTCCCTCGCTACTTACCTTTGTCACATACCATTCTGGCCGGACGGCCCAGGTATGATCCACGCTTTTAGTTAATGCCACTTCTCCCGTCGGTTAATTCACCTGATTGACTTTAGTGCTCTTATTCATCCGTCGGTCGGATCTTTCTCTCAGCCCTTCTCTTCTCGTTCACCTGATACACTTCACTTTATAGGCACATGGATACTACTCCAGAACATTGATGTACCTGTCCATTTTAAACTTGAGGTTTTTTACCACGGTAATTCACCTTTTTTTCATATGCACTACACCTAGGGTCCCTATCACTTACTGTTTTTTGCTGTGTGTTTTCTACATTCACCCACTCACCACACTAGTTCCACTGAGTTCACACACAAATCACTGTTTTTTTTTTGACATCCAACGACTTGGAGTCTATTTCGTGTGCTCACTTATGAGCCCATGTTCAACCTCATACACTTATGTTTGCCATAACATTAGAACTTTTCCTTTTTTGTATTTCATTACTGTTTTGCAGCCTTGATGAAGTCACTTGTGTGACGAAACACGTGTTGGCTGTATCTCGTTGATGACACAATGATCTCTGGCATCTACAATTAAAGGCTACATCTGCAAAACAAGAACTTGGACTCCAGTCTACTTTTCACTTCAACAAATATACTTTCAGGAATATTTTCCCTGTCACACCATTGGACTATATACTCTGTGTGCTGTGGCCATCTTGTTCAAATTCGGCCTGGTAAGTGCACCCACTTGCCAGGCCCAAATCCTCCCTTTTACTACATGTAAGTCACTCCTACGGTAGGCCCAAGGCAACCCCATGAGAAGGGTGCAGTGTATTTAAAGGGAAGGACATGTACTAGTGTGTTTTACATGTCCTTATAGTGAAATACTGCTAAATTAGTTTTTCACTATTGCAAGGCCTATCTCTCCCATAGGTTAACATTGGAATTGCTTGGAAATATCTTCCAGGTGTAATTTCCCATTGGGAGCAGATATATGGAGTTTGGAGTCAGGATGACAGTTGAGCTGTTTGTGCATTCACTCTAGACAGTCACACAAAGGGAGCTGAGGTGTGCCCTGCGTATCCTGATGGGTCTTCCTGGGCTAGAGTGTGGGGAGGAGCTGAATCACCTGAATAGGGCTGTACCTGTCCTCACACACAACAGTCTCTAACCCCCGGAGTGTGTCTAGGGCCAGGGCAGGAAAGGCAGGGTCTTGTGCACTACAAAGACATTCCTTTGAAGTTTGCCTATTTCAAAGGCAGAAATTAGTATAGGTATTGGACCTCTGAGGCCACAACTTTAGGATCCTTCTGGACTGAGGACATTCTGCTAGGAAGAAGAGTTGGATGCTGTAGGAGGGACTGCCACTCTGCCTGTTGCTTTGCTGTGCTGGCCTGCTGCTTCTATCCTGGGGAAGGACTGGAGTTTGCTTTCTACATCCTGCTTCCAAAGGTTCTCCAAGAGTTTGTACAGAGCTTGCCTCCTGTTAGAAGTGTCAGGGGCATCAAATACTTCATTTGCCAGCACCTGGGCTTTCTTTCTGAGAGTCCTGTCTCGCCAAGTGGTGCCAAATCCAGTCCTTGGGCCGTTGGAAGTGAGTTCTGGTGAAACCAAAATGAAACCAAGTACATCAACTCCAGAGCGACTTCGGAACTGGCACCGCTGTTTGACTCCACACCTCTGCCTGCACAGGAGCTGTGGTCCCCGCAACAACTCGTCCAGTGCTGCAAACCCGACGCCGCTGCACTGACTCCGACTTTGCTGCAGCACCTGTGGCCCCGTGGTGTGATTGCCACACCACAAACTAAACGACTTGCGTCTTGACCTGCTGAATTCATTGAACCTGCTGGATCGTAAGAAACGCCTCACCACCGACGCTGCCTCACCTCCTTTGCACCCATAAGGAACCAACGCATCACCTCCCCTGCCTAGCAATAAGGAACCGATGCCTCACTTTCCTGGCAGCTGTAATGAACCAATGCTGCACCAGTAGCAGTGATGCCTTACCTCTGCCCGACTCTGTGCAACGTCTTTGTTTCATCGTGTTCAAAGGTACTGTACCTCGGGTCCGTGTGACTCTGTGACCGGCCTGCACTCCCTCGCCAATGGTGTCAGACTGGTGAGAATGACTCCATCCAGATGTCTCAATAGCCTCAGTTGGAGTGATTGTGTTTCTAAGCGATATACTGAAGTTTAATCTATGAAAATTCATATTTTAGCTTGTGTATGTTGTATTTTTTGTTTTGGTCTTGTTTTATTCAGACAAATATTGGCTATTTTTCTAAACTGTTGTGGAGTACTTTTGTGGTGTTTTCGCTGTGTTAATGTGTTGGTGTACAAAGACTTTACACATTGCCCCTTTGATACGCCTAACTGCTTGAGCCAAACTACCAAGGGGGTGAGCCGGGGTTATCTTAGGTGTGTGGCTCTCTTATCCTGACTGGAGTGAGGGTCCCTACTCGGACAGGGTGCAAACCACTGCCAACTAGAGAACCCATTTCTAACAGTTACTGATGAATATCTTCTTAAAACTGCAATTTACCGCACCTAGAATCAGCCCAATTGTGCCATGACGTGCTACATAAATAGCAAGTTTTTATTATTGTGAGGCTGTTTTCCATTGTGCGTCTTCTGTCCCAAACCTCACCATTAACTCATGAAAGCTTTATCCTTGCGCTCGCCAAAGCATCCAATGAGAGACAGGGATAAGCTAGGGGACATGACGTGTGTGTGTGTGTGTGTGTGTGTGTGAATTGCTGAGTCGGGTTGCTGTGGAAATTCGAGTCTGTTGCATAAGAGCCACTTCACAATGCATTATGCGTGGGTAAGTCGGATTTGGGCCTGCAAGAAGCCACTTGATGATTGATTCACATATGTAAGACCCATGAGACTCGTAAGAGTGTGCAGGAATTGCATGTGCCTAGTGTACATATACTGCACAGCAACTCTGCCAAGTGTCACGCATCTTGCGTTAGAATAATGCATATCCAGTCATTTTCGAGCATTACTGCAATGCCTGAGATTGTGATGAAAAGAACCGTGTAATGAAGTGCGATAAAACCTTCTTGTTCCAGTTTCTCACTTTGCAAGGTAAGCTCCGAGTAGTGTTTATCAAAGGCCACAAGGGGGCGCTGGTGTACAACGGGGGGTATAGGATTCTCAATATTACAATATTTCTATGGTTCTCTTGACTTCATCGCTTGATTTTGCTTGCGAGAGTCACTTTTAGTCGTTGAAATGTCACTCATAATTACACTGAAATGAAAGTGTCACAGACAGCAATCTGAAACCTTGGCAGCTTTGGCACCGGGGTACTGCTGAAGCGAGGGGAGACAGTGGGCAACCCCAAGGGAGCATCCAAGATGCGTTTAGAAAAATCCACTGCAAGTAGGTGAACATGCACCGAGTCCCGAGAAGTACCTTTGTGAGCATTCGCACAAACATTTTGTGTTTAAATTTCCACCCCCTTTTCTATACGTTACCAGGATACCAGGTAGAGGTGCCGCTGAGTCTGAGAATGTGAGCAAATATTGCAAACTAGCCTATTCACGTGGTGGACATGAAAGCAAGTCATTTCATGTCAAAACATAAACATTGAAGGACTATATGTACCATTAAAAACTTTAAAGTCTTGCTACTCACAGATGTAGCTGCACGGGAGAACCCCTGTTGTAAATACTTGAAAAGTACACTATGCAATAGCAGGGAGTGGGAGTGGCCTCTGCATCAGCCGAGGGCACTGATTGGTGTCCATGTGTTTTCCTGCTGACCTATTTCTCGAATGGGTTGTCTGTCAACTGCCTAGGAATTTGCGGAAGGTTACATTCACTGCCAGTGATGCTGCTATTGTTTTTTGGTGATGGGGCATAAAGTCGATTTTTTTCAGCTGCAAATCCAACATGAGGACTATGAGCTGCTGACTTTTTAGTTGAGTGATGTTTTTTTTAGCATAATTTCTTTTAGCATCCGCGTTGAACAAAATCTATTTGTACCCACAATAAGCCAAGGACAGCAACTTATGTCATACAATGAACTAGGAGACCCCCGGAAGTAGAGTGTGCTTATTAAATATAGTCGGACACCCTCTTACAAACAGGGTAGTTTTATGTTTTCCCTTGCCTCTGTGAATCACCCCAAAAGCTAAACTGCTGTAGATTTGTTACCGGGTGGTGACTTCTTCACTTTGTCTTAACTTGACTATTTTATTTTAAAGGGTGTAACTTGTACACAATAAAGAACCCTCACCCTGGAGCTGCCTACCACTTCCACATCAGGGTCCACAGGTGACACCTGTCCTGTGGACATCCTTCAGGCCCTTTCATCACTTTCTATTCCCATTCCGTCTGCCATTGTTAATACGACCTTTCACATTAGAACTGTCCTCCATGCTGTGAGGAGCTAGTAGTTGTGCCCTTCCTCAACAAGCATTGGCAGTGCCAGTAGGCCTGGCGTATAATTAAAAGTTCCTCTTCAGTCACTTGTGGGTTTAGGCGCTCACTCCTTTATCGCACATACCCTATGTCGCTCATCCTTGCACTCTTGTGACATTGATCCACCTACTAACCCGTTCTTGTATTAGCCCACTCACCCATCCACAATTGAACGAACGCACAAACTCTACAAGCACATAAAGGATAACATTAAAGCAAGGATGCCCTGTGTACAGTACCATTCCTGGGTGGCTGCCCTGTTTGGAAGCAGCGCCGGCAAGGGATGCAGGTGACATGAATAGCAAGCAGGCGGTCCAGTAGCACTGTCGGCTGAGTTGTCGGCTGTTCCAAAAACAAGTCCAACAAAATAAAACAAATCAAGGGAAAGAAAAAGAAAGGCGACCTATGAAAAAAGAAAATGGAGTGGTGCACAAGTATGGGGCTGATTACAACTTTGGAGGAGGTTTTAATCCGTCCCAAAAGTGACGGTAAAGTGACAGATATACCATCAGCCGTATTACGAGTTCCGTAGGATATAATGGACTCGTAATACAGCTGGTGGTATATCCGTCACTTTACCGTCACTTTTGGGACGGATTAACACCTCCTCCAAAGTTGTAATCAGGCCCTATATCTGTAGACAAGCATAAACATAAAGGCATGCATATATATATATATATATATATATATATATATATATTTTTTTTTTTTTTTTTTTTTTACAGAACCTTTTTGTACTACATGAGCCTGGTAGACAGACAGCTAAAAATGTCATTCCAGGTCTAAAAAGTAGTTCAATACATAAACACAGAGCTGAGCAAAAAATTTGAAATTACATTTGGCAAACCAATATACAACTCCTTCTAGGATGGTCTAGCATGGATTCTTACAGTCCAAATCTTCTAACCCTAGGTTTTGTTGGATGAGCCAACAGCCATGAAATCCCTTGCTTTCTATATGCAATCATAATCATCCCTTAAGGAGCCTGTTGGCTTTGTCATATGCGTTTCACAATAATT
The DNA here is from genome assembly GCF_031143425.1 of Pleurodeles waltl. Taxonomy (NCBI): domain Eukaryota; kingdom Metazoa; phylum Chordata; class Amphibia; order Caudata; family Salamandridae; genus Pleurodeles; species Pleurodeles waltl. The sequence continues at coordinate 1,040,832,307 of NC_090449.1, forward strand.
AACAGGCCTACAGTCTTTGTCATAACAAAAAGATCAGATATAGAGTAAGTGGCGTAATTCTTGCCTAAGGATCACTCAGGCCTATATTCTTTATCATTCGCCTTTCACCCTAACCAACGCACGCCTACTGTATTGAGCATGAATTTTCTCATATGGCAACCATCAGAAACAATCTTAAAACTATAAATAAGTACGAAAGAACTGTTGGCAGAATAATCTACAACCCCATTGTAAACAGGCCTAACAAGGATTCTTACAGTGCAAATCTTCTACCATAGTGTGTGTCAGAGGGGGTAACCCTGCTTAGTCTAGTAATCTTTGAGATGTCATATCACAAAATTCCTGCCTACAAGCTTTACCTCTGTGTAATCAAAATCCATCCTTAAAGGCATACTTGCTTTAAAATATGCGTTTTCACAATAAATCAGTCAGGCCTGTTGCCTTTGGCACACCTTATACTTATGGTATCTGACATTTGACATCATTGGTTTGTCACCATGACCAATGTAGGGCTACTCTATTGAGCAAAAGCTTTCCAGCTTTCCATCAAGTCTAACAATAGCACTTCCCAATCAAATGCTGTATTTGAGGAAATCATTGTGCTCTTTTTCTTATCATCACATTAGTTTTGGAGATAGCTGTGCAATCAAGCCAGACCTAAATAGGATGAACTTCAGATTGATGGCCCTCTCAACTAGAGACCAATCTTGTTATTCTGGAACCAGTTTAACTAGCTGAAAAAATGTATCTGGTTAATTAGTTGACTTGCAGCAGTCCAACTTTCTTCCGCTGAGAGACACAGGGTCATTACTACCAATCAATCAATCAGCAGTTGTAAAACACAGCACTGTCACCCCCAGGGGTATCTGGGTACTGAGAGTGCAAAGTCTCTGTTAAACAGCCAGGTCTTGAGTTTCCTTCTGAAGTTTGAAAGGGAGGATACTGTTCGGATGTGGGGGGCAGGTCCTTCCAGGTCTTGGTGGTGATGTAGGAGTAGGGGAAGCCCCCACTGTGGCTTTGACAAATGCAGGGGGTGTGCATGAGGACAAGAGAGGAGGTGTGCAGGTGTCTTGAGGGTAGATGGAAATTCAGTTGATGGTTGATGGTTGATGTAGGATGGTCCTTGATTATGTAGAGCTTTGTAGGCACGCGTGAGGATCTTGAACTGGCATCTCTTTTGGATGGGGAGCGAGTGGAGGTTTCTGAGGTGGGGGATGATGTGGGTCCATTTGGGGAGGTCCAGGATGTTTAGCTGCTGCGTTCTGTGTGGTGTGGAGTCTTTTGAGGAGCTGAGAGGAGGTGCCTGCATAGAGTGTTGCCATAATCATGGTGGCTGGTGACGAGGGCCTGGATGACAATTTTCCTGTTGTTGACTGGGATCCATCTGAGGATTCTGTAGAGCATGCAAAGGGTGCTGAAGTAAGAGGAAGCGACTGCGTTGATTTGTTGTTTCATGGTCAGTTTGTTGTCAAGGGTGTTGCTTAAGTTCCGTGCATGGTCTTTGGGTGTGAGTGTTGGTACGAGTTCTGCTGGCCACCAGTCATGGTCCCAAGCGGAGGTGCTCTTCCTGAAAATCAGTACTTCTGTCTTGTTGTAGTTGAGTTTGAGGCAGTTGTCTCTCATCCAGTTAGTTACGTTGGTCATGGCATCGCAGAAATTGGTTTTGCATTGGAGAGGTCCTCGTGAGTGATAGGATAAGTTGAGTGTTGTCTGCCTAGGAGGTTATGTTGAGTCCGTGAGATCTGACAACATCTGCAAGGGGTTCATGTAGGTGCTGGACAGGGTGGGGCTGAGGGAGGATCCTTGAGGAATGCCGCATATGATGTCCTTGGGTTTGGAGGTGAAGGGAGTCAGTCAGATGCTCTGCGTGGGCATTTTGCTGTATGCTGATGTTGTGGAATATGTCGCTGAGGGTGTTTTGGGATAGGGTGTTGAAAACAGCAGAGAGGTCGAGGAGGATCAGGGCCACAATTTCCTGCAGTCAGGGAGAGATCTGATGTCGTTTTTGGCAGCGATCGGTGCGATCTCAGTGCTGTTGGCAGAGAAATGTGATTGTGCTGCGTCAAGAAGGTGGGTTTGTTCCAGGTGTTCGGTGAGTTGTTGGCTGATGGCTTTCTTGAGTTCTTTGGCTGCGTAGGGGAGTAGGGAAATTGGTCGAAAACATTGGCTTCACTCAGCTGGTCACCGAATCCATGCACAAAGCCGGTCACACTCTCAACGCCATCTTCGTGACCAGTGATTTACCCATGACACTGGAAACACCATATCCATGGTCCTTTTGGCCCTATCAATGGCTTTTGACACCATTTCCCATGCCACTTTCACCCATCAGATCACAACTACCTTGATATGTACTACACTTCCCTCCTTCCACTTAATCTTGGAATGGAGATCACAGAGGTTCTCACTGTATGCCTTTCATGTAGATAATTTATGCAGCACCTGTGTAGGGAATTTATGCAGCATCTGTGGAGTTCTACAGTGGTCTTTACTCTTGCACTAAGCCATATCTCACTTAAGAGGTATGTTCAGCCTTTAGTGAGCTAACTAGACCATATATTCCTAGGCTTATGGCACTCAGAGCCATGCTTGACTATTCCAACACCCTCCCTATGGGCTTGCCTGATTTCTTGTTGGGTACGTTGCAGTGGTTCCAAATCATGGGGTTCAACTGGTGTTGCCTAAAAAGTTTAGACCACATTTTTAATGCCAGGGGAAAAAACTCCACTTGCTTCCTGTTCCTCAGCAAATCATAGTTAAATTTGTCAGTATCTCAAATTATGGTTTTAAATATGGTGAGCCTGTTTTTCTTCAAAAGTAACATCAACCCTTTGTTATGAAGTGGTCACTTCTAAACATTTCACTGCATGCCTAAAATCAAGTAGAGCCACCCAGAGGTGGTGGTGCCTGTTCCACCCTGATGCATAAACTGTAGAAATCCCTGCCTCTTCCACTGCCTTTATGAACGTTTGATGTTTTACAAACAAATCACAACTCTTCATCACTTCAGTTTTTCACTTTTATTCTAGTTCTAGTGCCAAGATGCTGTATGGTGAACATGTGCTTAACAAATACTGGTGACAGCTATCTAGCTAGCTACTGGGTAAAGAGTGAATTTGCTTCTATATTTACCCCAGAGAATATGCACTGTTTGACCAGCTGCCATACAAATAGCCAGGAAATGTCACTAGTTACCTGTCCACTGCCTAAATATGATAGATTAAGCATTGATTGACCAAAAGCTATAAAAGCCGCAAAGAAGGTTCACTATTTACCTGGGGGCAGGCAAAATATCAGAGATTAGGTACCTTATGACCAGCGGCCTTTCAGATAACAAACGACTTCACTGTTTACCCAGCCATGGGGTATATAGCAGAGATTATGTACTGTTTAGTGTGTAGCCATGCAAGTAGCACAGAAACTTGATTCTTTGCCTGGCTAATGGCTAAGTAGACAACAGCAAGATAGAGCTTGTCCAGACTTTCAAGACTCTTCTCAGATCAGACGGCAGGTCCCACCTTCTTCTGTTTTCCCCTCAGGTCAAGAGAATGTTGTGAAGTGGCTGCCCGGAGGTGCTACATTTATGCCTACCATTATCTAGTGAGAGGAACTGACTCCTGGGCATGCCTTAACCAATGGGATAAACTTTACTGGGGCCAACCCTATCCTCTTCCTGCATTTTCAAGATGGCGGAAGCCTTGTTCCACATTGAACTTTGGTACTGAGGGCTGGTGGTGTCTGGGGAGTGTACTATGGTTATCCTAGTGTTCTTCCACATCCAACATCAATCTCCAGTTTGAAGCAGCCACTGTACCCCCCCCCCCAAAAGACCCCGAGACAGAAGTCTGATAGGACAAAAGAAGGGTTCTTCAGCAACCTGAAAGTGGATACACAAGAGTTATCTGGGCATCCTGTTTCTTTTCTTTAAAGTGCTCCCCAAGTGTTCTACATAATCTCAGCAGACCTATCAAGGGATTTGAAACTCATCCAGGATTTGATACTGATATGTCAAAAGGATACTTCCATCCCGCACCTGATTGCTGAGCTCAAAGGAGTCATCCCTGCCCGTTCAGGTTGACCTGTCAATCTCAGTGACCTATTGTGTATCTCCTAGGAGGCATTTAGCACTTTTTTCACACCTATTCTAATGCCTATTCCTGGCTGGGAGAACTTGGAGATCAAATGCAAATTAGCTTCCAGGATGTCCAGGCAGGGAAAAGATTAACTTTCTAAAAGTCATGTTTCCTTAATATTTATTAAGAATCTAACCAGTGAATTGTATTTTTTAATCACTATTAAAAATAGTTGTTTTTCTAGCCAGTCTCATTCCCGAGATACAGTATTAAGATCTTAATCTGTACTATGGTTTTCTACATAGGACAGCTTGGCCTGTGACAGTGAAAAATAGCTGTTGGTGCTAGTCAGTGAATGGACATGCTAACATTACATATTTGCATGTTATACATTTAAATACTACTGCCTTGTGAGCTTTAAGTTGTACGTAGGGATGACGTACTATTATCAAAAAAGGATGCTTTGACTTGCCAAAGGGGTTGATTTTAACAGGCTGGTTTGCAGTTTTTACACTCTTACAGTCAGGCTACACTTGTAGATCTAAAGCCAACTCTGCAACTCCACCATAGTGAATGGCACAATAGTAGCAATTTGACTTCCAGGTCCTGGGTACACTTTGTATAATTATTAGGGACTAATAGGCAAGTTAAAGATACTAATTAGAAATATGCTCATTTAATCACTTAAAGTGGCAGCACAGTCACCTTATTACTGGGTACCATAGATAAAGTGCATAGGGTTCTAAAAGCAGCAAAAATATAGGATGCAGCAAGAGGAGAAAAATTCAGGGTGACCTTGCAGAAAAGGTGAACTTCTGGTAGTAGTTTAAGCCAGGTTGTTAGAAATAAGGGTTTTAGGAAACACGATAAAGAAATGATCAGAAGAGAGCTCTTGTGTTGATCAACATGGCCCTCCCAACCATCCAACCTCCATAAACTCCCTTAGTGTCAGTCCTTCCTGGTACTAGTCCCCCTCATGCTGTTCCTGCTGATCTGCCTGGACTTTGTCTGGCCCCTCATATCCCGGTACTCCTATACCTGTCCCTCCTAACCCTTGTTCTCCTGGGTGTATTGTCATGGTCCTTGTCCTATTGTTCTGCTAGCATTTGATTCACTGGTCCTCCTTGTTTTGTTAATGCTGGGCCGGATCATTTTGGTCCTTGTTCTCTTGGCCATCTTGATCTGGCTAACTTGGTCCTACCAGCACTGGCTGTCCTGGCCCACCTACTCTGCCTCTTGTTCTGTCACTATAGGTCTTGGTCTTTATGGGCTACTTTGTTTCCCAGGTTTTTGTCCTTACAAGGCCTCCTAAGCCCTGTTCCTTGTCCCCAATTATTACAGTCTACCCAGCCCTCCTTTCTCTGGTCCTAGTCTTCATCCTCCTAGTCCCCTTGGACCTCTTCTCACTAGCCTTTCTTTTTCCTGTTAATTTGACTGTGTGGCCATTACCCCTGGTGCCCATAGTTCTGGTCCCCCATGTCCAGTCCTCCTGGGCATGGCCAGCCAGTGCCTAGCCATAGGGGCTGTCCTTGCCATAGCATCTGTGGCCTAGTCCTCCTAGTTCATGTGGCCTGGGTCCAGGTCTGCTTTGGCCTGACCCTACCTAACCCTAATTTTGCTATTTATCCTTGACCTCTTGGTACTGGTGCCCCATATCTGGTCGCCCTTGTGCCTTGATTCTCTGTAATTTGACCTCCCTGTTCCCCTTGGCCGTGTGATCTCTGGTGCTCTTTGTCTGTCTCTTCCTAGTCCCTGTCCTTTTGACTCTTGTCACCTGGGCTCATTGGCCTGATCCTCCTGGACTTGTAGACTCTGGTCCTCATAGTCCTCATCCTCTCACAGCTATCCTTATTGTGGCCTTTCCTGGTTTCTCTTGTTATGCCAGCCATGTTCATGCTAATTTTGGTCCTGCTGATCCCCTTGGTCCTGAGCCCTCTGTCCTCTCTTGTATTGGTCTTTGAGGCTTGGAAGGAAGATCTTCTTTGTCCTGGTTCTGGTACGTGGCCCCCAGTGGTCCTCTTGGTCTTAGTCCTCCTCCTTCAGGTCTTGCTGGGCCTTGTTGTCTTGGCCCTGCCTCTCTTGCCCATCCTGGCCTGATCTCCACTAATCCTTTTAGCTATGGTTGTTCTGGTCTTCCTGATTGTTCTTGCTCTAGTCCTGATAACCTTGGTCCTGTTCGTTCACCTTCACTTGGTACTCTAAATGCTGGCCCCTTGGTCCTCATCCCCTGGCCCTGCAATCATGGTTCATGATCTCCATGGTCCTGATCCCTCAAGTCTAACTAGTCATCTTTGCTCTTGTCCTGCTTCTTCTAGTCTTTCTAGTGCCTGTCCTGATCCTGGTACCTGGTCCCACGGGCCCTAATCTTCTTTGCTCTTGCTCTTGATCATCCTAGTCCTGAAACTACTGAACAGATTTACACCAACTCGCATAAGCACGATCTGCAGACCATGATCTAGATTCCTGCCAAAGTTGGTGCAAATCAGTTGAGCTTTTCTGGCAGTAGATGGGTCTAAAGATTGCAAAATCCCCATAGACCTAGAATGAGGAAAAAGCGTTTTGGGCTCTCCCTTTTTCTCAACCCCCGCTTGGTGGTCACCAGTTGGTAGTTATAGTTATAACCAATTTTCCCCATAGATAAAGCATTTTTTATCTTGCTAATAACTTTGGCGCAGTTCGACGAATTTTCATGAAATTTTCAAAACTAGTATGCCAATCAGTTCAGCTGCTGTCTGAAAAGTTTCAGTGTGATTTGTCGAGCGGGGGCCAAGGAAAAAGGCAGGTCCCAAAAAGCATTTTCCCCATGCAATTTCCAATAGGGATTTTGAAGGCAACTGCAGCCCGATCCTCTGAATGGAACTACACCAAGTTTGGCAGAAAGCTACATCTAGATCCAGAAAGAGTGCTTTTCTGTAAATTGGTGTAAATCCGCTCAGTAGTTTTGATGAAAAGAAAAAAGATTTATGGATATTTACAGACGTGGAGGGTCTGCGTGTCCGACGGATTTCATGACGAGCTGCCACCACTTCAGCCATGAAGCCATCTTACGACTCTGACGCGGCCCAGAAAGAAGAAAAAATATAATTTTTTAAATCATAAGAGGATATCGTGGGAATACCGTGAGCCCCCAGCCTGGTGGTGTGGTCCTGTGCGGGGAGAGTACATGTATTGGGGGGGAGGAAGGAGGGACATAACCCCCTCCCCCGGCTGATTTCTGTACTTGGGCCCATCCTTATAGATAATTGGGAGGGGTGCACACGGCCCCCCCTTCCAGTCCCATTTTGGCCCCTGGGATGCCATCCCCAGGGCTCGGCTGAGATAGCAATGGCCTTCGGGACAACATCCCCCAAGGCAGGTTCCTGCTATGTCCTGGAGTGCCCACCCCCAGAACATAGCGGTTTCGCTGGCTGTACTGGCGCTGGCAGGAAAAGCTGTTTCATCTCATTTGGCAGAAGCAAGAGCAAACATGAAGTCTGTTCCCAGCAGGCAGGAACATGAAAAAATCTGAACTTCAGATCTAGGGCACCCACCCTTTCTTTGACAAGTCCCGTTAGATGTGATCCTTGGGGCCGAAATATATAATTATCTATCTATCTATCTATCTATCTATCTATCTATCTATCTATCTATCTATCTATCTATCTATCTATCTATCTGTCATCCACAGGGTACTTCTCAAATGGATGCTACAGCGCTCTTAGACACTTGGGGTGCTGTACTAATTTGGTAGGGTCATGCCGCTCCATGTTTTCCATTGCTCCCTGCAGCAAACAAGTAGAGTTGGACTCTTTTCAGGCTCAATTGCTTTAAATTTTCACCCATCAAACACACAGATCACAGCAACAACCGCCCAACGCATTTCGGTCCCTTCTGGACCTTTAAGGAGGCCACCTTTGTCTTTTTTCTGGAATGGATGTCTGTTTGGGCAGCCTGCTCTGCCGTCCTTGTTCGCTCTGCCCTACATGGTGTCCGTTTCCTGTGTGGAGCATCGTGGTACATGGAAATATATAGAAATAAATATATATTGCAACACTAAATTCAATACACTGCACTCCTGAGTGCTTTTGACAACAGCATTACACCAATGCGTTTCAGCCATTGCGGCCTTGTTCACGGTAGTTGAGTCTTTAAGCCATGTGATCTCCATTGGCATGCCTTTATACCCTGCCAGGTATTATTGCACTAGTAGTCACTATTTCGTCCTGGTAATTCAGATGCTCATCCATTTGAAATTCATGTGTCAAACCATACATGCGTTTCGTGAATGTTATTAATAAGTTATATAGAAAGACAGATTAATTTTCTGCTCAGTGCTGAAATTTTTCATTTTTCTTTATATCTACTCCATTGTTCATTTCCATACATGGCATTACAAGGCTTACAGACTCAGCTACCGTGAACAAGGCCGCAATGGCTGAAACGCGTTGGTGTAAAAATTCAGACTTTTTTTTCCAAATGTTTCTTAAGATTTCCATAGGAAATTGAATGGGGAAAACTTGTTTGGGATCCACCCTTTTTCACGGTCTCCACTTGAGAGGTGACCCCGAAACTTTCCAAGACAGATGTGAGGGGGATGAACTTTTTTTGGGGAGGAAGTTTTGTGAAGATTTGTCAAATGGCACCAAAATGATTAGCAACACAAAAACATTCTTCCTATGGAAACTCTGACCTCACAATTACTTAACAGTATAATATTATATATATTTATATGTTTGTATGTATCAATAATAGAACATTTAAGCAAATATCTTTATCTATTGGTTTGATTAACTAATATTGACATTTTTGTTTCTTCCTACCACTGCATCAAGCACTGCGATTTTATTTTTTTAAATGGCATCTTCCGGGCACACAAGCATATTGTCACTCAAGAAACAGTTTGTCAAATCGAAGGTTGAAGGCACTTGAGTTTACCAGTGACTGCTAGTACCTATAAATATCCCAGGTGTCATCACAAGTGTTCCATGGTAATCAAAAGACTGAAATATTGAATATTTACTAGGGGCTAGTAAAACTCACATAGTTTGCTGTCGCATAATTATGCAAAATTAAGTGTAATTATGCAAGATCTTCCATTCAAAAAAATTACCTAAGCAGTCCGACTAAAAATACAACTTGAAAATATAATTTTATGTGTTTGAATTTTGTGCTAACAAAATTACACTCAGTTAAAAAATGTACCTGAAATGTTTGTCGACTGCCCACATTAAAAGAACTGCCACACACATTTAAAACACTGCCACTCATATTCAAATTTGTAGTCTTGTGCTAAAAAATTGCACAGATCGGTCGCTCGGGTACAAGGTCAACCTGACAGACCGCTCGTATTAAAAAAATGACCTGAAGCATACATCTCTCGTTAAAATATCTCCCCGAAATTACACAATGTGGTATAATGGCAAGTTCTCTGTAATTTTTTTAAAATTACGCCGGTATACTTAATCTTTTTCCAAGGACTAATATTTACTCCTCATCATAAACTAGCATTGCCATATATATGTATCTTACATAAGACAAGGACAAATCATTAAAGCAATAAAAGTTTGTATGTAAATGTTGATGTTGAAGCCACACCCTTCAGCTTTGTGAAGATCATTTGAAACACTTGCACATGACTTAACTGGGATATCTAGTAACAACTGGAGGTACTGTTGCACTGTAAAAACTTTGAGGAGTTTTATCTAACTTGAGAGGGACACCTAGTAACAACTTGAGGAATTGCATGTTTGTGATTATGTTGCCTAGCTCAAGAAATATTCACAGTAAAAATATGTGCACATATATTAATAAAAACAAATTTCATCAAATGTCTTTATTAGTTTGCTCAACTGACTTTGACATTTTGCTTCTTCCCAACACATCACACAGCTTGCTACAGGGCAATAGATCAGCACTATTCAGTCACAGGCCAACATTATTATATGCCACTGCAGTTTAATGTGAATCAAACAACTGTTTTCAAAGAATAAGGTGTAGGGCACTTGAATTTTCCAGTGACTGCTAGTACCTATGTATTCTAGGTATCATCACAAGTGTCCCATAGTAATCAAGACATTTATTGAAAGTTGCAATATAGATTTATCATCACCTGCATTGGCATATTTCCTATAGAAAAGAAGTATAGTTCTTTAGAATAACAAAACTGTATATGAAGGTGTTTATGCTGGGTCAACACTCCCTAAACTTTGTGAAGGACATTTGAAGCAGTTGCATCTTACTCAAGAGGGACACCTCATTATGACTTGAGGTACTGCAACTTTATGAAGACTTCAAGTTGTTCGGTCTGAGTTTATCTGTTACTACACTGAAGTTCCTTAACTCACTGTTAGGCTTGTTAAGCAGTTTCCTCTGACTCAAGAGCCACCTCTAGTACAGTCTTTGAGGGCTGCAGCCACGTTAAAGACTCCATGCTGTTTCATCTGATTTAAGAGGAAAATTTAATAATGACGTGAGGTACTGCAGCTATGCAATATGCCAAACCTACTGACTTTGCCAATGCTTGCTTGTTTCAGTGATGTTCATGACAAGAAACCATCCGGCTAAATACAACGCTCATTCGTACGTTTTATCCCGTCACCTGTCTAATAATACATATTCCCTGCTCAGTAGCCAGATGCTGGGTAACTGGTGATGTTTTCAACTACCTACTTGGCTGCCAGGTCAATAATATGTTGGCCGGCAACCAGATAAATAGAGATTCTGTACTACTTTGCCTGCTGTGCTGATAAAGAGTCACGTCTGTTAAGTAAATAGAAATAAAAACACAGCTTTTCTTTGTCACTGCAATATTTTTCTAAATTACAGGAAAATTTACTTCAAAATACAAAAAACTACTGCTTTCAAGGTGACCTCGTTTGCTTTGAGCTGATTAAGACTTCTTATTTCATATCTTGACCATGGTCAACTCATTCATCATCTTGAAACTAGCGATACAAACGCTCCACCCCGCCCCACTTTGTACACAGACCACTCCATCACAGCGCCTTTGACTGGCATCGCATTATTTCTCTGCAAGCGCTATCCATCATGGGAAAAGGCACCACCGTTTTGGGAGTAGGACATTGCAATCAGCGGAGTAACAGTACACAAAGCGTGTCTAGCACATTGAGTACGGAGTGGGCTTTTAGCATACACAAACATAGAAGCTTCCAAAGCAGAGGAAGTTGCATTAAAGAAATACCAGGATTGTTAAACCCAAAATGTCTGATTTTGCCAAGCGGACATGATGCTCATTTTGTGTTATTTTTTATTGCAGGTGTATGCCATAAGAATAAAAAGAAAATCTGCCATTGCATAAACATGGTGTCCATGTGCTTGCAATAAAAGTTGCATTTTTGTTAAAAAAATGAAAATTAAACAAATACCAACACACATCACTTTTAGTAGCAGATTGGCACAGAAGGCCTTTTTGATTTTATTCACAGGAAAATATCAATATTATTGGCACAAACAAAAGGTACCCTTGATTTTGAATTCTGTAACATGAAAACCTAGTGTAAGCCCAGAAGGATAACTGAAAATTAAAATGAGGACCAAGAATGGAAAAGTAAAGTATTGGCCCATCATCTCTGGCACTGAAGTGATCTACGAGGATGTGCACATATAAGTGCTGTTTCTCACAGCGGGTGAAGCCAGTGGTTGAAGTTGGCTGGCCAGTTGCTCCTCAATGTATGCCGTGGTAGGCACAGTATGAATGACAGTTGAAGAGACTATGAAGAGGGCGGACCCAAAGCCTCTCTACCTATTTATGTATTCTCGGATTTAAGTTCACGCTGGCTGTGGCTCCTCCTGCTGGTTACGCTGTTACATTGTTGATGTCTGCTGTGTGCCTGCTCGTGCAGATACGTGCAGGTCGCCCAGTGTTCCTTGCTTCTGCCCGCTTCTCTGACGCCCCGGGACTAGAACCCCGCCAGAGCCCTTGCCGCTTCCTGTACTTCCCCCTCCAGGAATTGTTCAATCTTGGAGGACCGAGCCCTGAGTTGTACCAGTGATCCGCATTGCTTTTCTGTGCTAGCCAGGTAATGCTAGCTTTCTTTTCCCCCGCCTGGAGGCAGCAGATGTCCAACCTTCAACTAAGTGTTTTGGTCTAAGTTAGATTCGGAAAGGGGGGTCTTTCTCATTCCTGAGCTGTCCTTGAGGAACTGGGGGGCAGGTGTTTGGGGGGGTTGCCCTGCTTATTTTATATGTAAATGAACCCAACACACTGGACTCAGCATGCTTGTTGGGTCTGATAAGGATAAGGCAAAGACAAGGACTTTTAGGTGATGGTGGCGGTAATACTGGAGCATGTATTGTGAACCAGGAGGAAGGAGGTAAGTACTTGGCTATTGGAGTTGCAGTTTGTTTGCCGACTAGGCTCCTCCCAACCCTAACTTGTAATTGCTCTGAGTAAAGGGCATTGGGTCAATTTCCTGTTGAAGTTAGTTCTGTTAGGGCTACTAGAAGGAGTAATCTAACACCAAGACATTAGGACTCATGCACTCAGGAACCTTCGCAAGTGTGAGGAAAGAGGAAAAGCTATACCTTTAATAAGGAAAGGAGCTGGTAAATTAAAAGTTCTCTTGGGGAACTTGAAAGTTGGTGTTAGACCTAAAGGGTCTGCTCCGAAAGAATTAAATGAGGGTCCGAGTGTGCATTGCTCGAGTTTAAATGTTCCCTCCATCCATTTGACTGATGCTCCTTCAAGCCATCTTTCTTCAGCACTCACACTGTCTATGTCTTTGGCAACGCTGATAAGGGACTTTGTGGGGAAACATTTTAAGAACTGAAGGTTACTTGACTCTTCAGCTCAGTAGATGACACACTCAGAAGTGGAGTCTGTACCCTCGTTAATATACATAATATACATACCTGGGAAGGAGGGCTTAGGGCAGGAATTGGAGAGCCCAGAATTACTGGACAATATAATGTTTATGAAGCCACTCTCTTCCTCGCCATTTGTTTCACAAATGTCCTTCTGAAGTTTGCAGCACTCTGATGTGGTGATTGGCCCTGTTAGTGGAAGTAATGCAGGGGGTGAGAGCTTTACAGTTTGGCTCCCTCATCTGCTCCCTATCTTTCTGACTCCACCTGCAGGAGGATGCACCCAGCGCCTTGAGATCCTCACGGGTGAGTAGCTGCACTTTACAAATACTAATTGATTGACCCGTGAGTGAAGGTAACCCTAAAAAAATCTCAATTATGGCCAAACCCGTCCTCCTCTAATTCAGATTCACAGTAATGGTGCCCTCTCCAATGCTGGATGTTCTTCTGATTAAAATAACATTATATGGCATCTTGTAATCCACAGTAACCACAAATGACACTTAGAAATGTCAAGTCATTCTACTAATGGAGATCACTTACAAGCTAAAATCAATTAACTCTTGCATGCCATCTTCAGTAAGACCGGTATCTCTTCCAGATGGTGGTGCCAGCAAGGAGTTTTTTTTTTTTTTTTTTTAAAAGGGGGAGGCGATGGAGGGTGGATCCGTGTATGTGTCCAGGTGGCCGACGTTAGTTAACAGAGGTTGCAATGTCTATGCGGGGAAATGGCATTTGTTACACTGTAGGGGGAGAAGGCACATAGTGGTAAAGAAATGGTTTACATATACAGTAAGTGTTCCCAGAATGGTAAAGAATATGGGTCCGTGAGTTTTGGGACCCTTTAAAAACCATGGGGAATGTTGTAAAAGGGGATGGCTGCAAAAGCCGCTGGAGTTAGTCTTCCTTCTCGCAGGTTTCGGAGTATAGGATGAGCAATTCCAAAAAACAAGAGCATGAAGCTTCAGAAAGCCCCTTTTTAAAAAGGTTAAAAATGTTAAGCGGTGCTTGAAAAATACAGCCTAGGCTAGTGGCACACAAGAGGCGATAAGAGGGGACAGCACCAGGGAGATCTTTTTATATTCCCCCACAAAGGTCTTTAAGGGTAGAAATCATGATCATTTTGAGAATTCATTTTCTGCTTTGAACTCTGAGAGGGAGGAAAATTACCCAGGAAACTACCCACCTATATTTTAATGTCTACAGGGTTGGGGGAAAAACAAGCAAATGGAAATTCTTGAATAGGTCAAATCTGCTGAGGGCTTTTGGGAAAACCACTGCCCTACGTGATATAGGGCCTCATTCCGAGTTTGGCGGTCACGCGGGCCCACGAAGCTCCCGCAGAGCAACGGCATCCGCCGTATCGCGTTGCCTACTATCTCTGGCATGTCAGTGCACCGGGGGTCAGCTTCTTCATTAAGAGGTTCATCGGCAACAGGATACACCTCAGGGAGAGCACCCAGTTTACCGCTCAGCAGGCCACACCACAATCTCAATAGGTGCTTGTCCATTGGTCCCCCGGCTCCTCTACGCTCTGCTCTCACCCTTCTAGGCCGTGGGCAGCCCCAGAGAAATCACGCCACCAGCTCTGGTGGCGTCCCGCAAAGTCCAGCCACAAGGCCTCCTTTTTATGGAGCCGGCTCGGGGAGTCTTCACAGAGTTAATGTCACGATCGCTGCATTTCCATAGTTCCATCCCCTGATCCCTTCTCTTGCTTTAATCAGCTCTACAGTGCTTGCAGCTGCCGGTTTTTCAGGCAAAGTGCACAAGCTAATTTTTCCAGCGCCGGCTTTGCATGTTGTGTGATCACCTCTAGATGAGACAATACTGTCTGATTAATCCCTTAGCTGCTGGCCCTCCCCTCCCCCCACCACTCCAAGTGCTGACCCCTTTTTGGGCTATTTGGGCTAGTTCGTGCTTAGGCCTTCATAACTTTTTGTCCACATAAGCTATGTAGGAAGTTGGCTCTGTATGTACTATTTCAAAGTAAGAAATAGCATGCACAGAGTCCAAGGGTTCCCCTTAGAGGTAGGATAGTGGCAAAAAGAGATAATTCTAATGCTCTATTTTGTGGTAGTGTGGTCGAGCAGTAGGCTTATCAGAGGGTAGTGTTAAGTATTTGTTGTACACACACAGGCAATAAATGAGGAACACACACTCAAAGACAAATTCCAGGCCAATAGGTTTTTGTATAGAAAAATATATTTTCTTAGTTTATTTTAAGAACCACAGGTTCAAGATTTACACTCAACACTTTAAATGAAAGGTACTTCACTCAGGTATCATAGGAACTTTGAATCAGCAAAATAGCATGTACAGTTTTCACAAAAATGGCAATAAGCTATTTTAAAACTAGACACAGTGCAAATTTCAACAGTTCCTGGGAGAGGTAAGTATTTGTTAGTTTTGCAGGTAAGTAAACCACCTACAGGGTTCAAAGTTGGGCCCAAGGTAGCCCACCGTTGAGGGTTCAGGGCAACCCCAAAGTTACCACACCAGCAGCTCAGGGCCGGTCAGGTGCAGAGGTCAAAGTGGTGCCCAAAACACATAGTCTTCAATGGAGAAGGGGGTGCCCCGGTTCCAGTCTGCCAGCAGGTAGGTACCCGTGACTTCGGAGGGCAGACCAGGGGGGTTGTGTAGGGCACCGGGGGGTACACAAGTCAGCACAAAAAGTACACCCTCAGCGGCACGGGGGCGCCGGGTGCAGAGTGCAAACAGGCGTCGGGTTTGCAATGGAGTTCAATGGGAGACCCAGGGGTCTCTTCAGCAAAGCAGGCAGGCAAGGGGGGGGGGGGCTCCTCGGGGTAGCCACCACTTGGGCAAGGGAGAGGGCCACCTGGGGGTCGCATCTGCACTGGAGGTCGGATCCTTCAGGTCCTGGGGCTGCGGGTGCAGTGTTTTTACCAGGCGTCGGGTTCTTAGAAGCAGGCAGTCACGGTCAGGGGGAGCCTCTGGATTCCCTCTGCAGGCATCGCTGGGGGGCCCAGGTGGGTCATCTCTGGCTACTCACAGGGTCGCAGTCGCCGGGGAGTCCTCCCTGTAGTGTTGTTTCTCCGCAGGTCGAGCCGGGGGCGTTGGGTGCAGAGTGGAAAGGCTCACGCTTCCGGCGGGAAACGTGCAGTCCTTTAAAAGTTGTTTCTTTGTTGCAAAGTTGTTTCTTCTTTGGAGAAGAGCCGCTGTCCTCTGGAGTTCTTGGTCCTTTTAGATGCAGGTTCGTCCTCTGAGGATTCAGAGGTCGCTGGACCCTGGGGGACGCGTCGCTGTTGCAGTTTTTCTTGAAGTGGGGAGACAGGCCGGTAGGGCTGGGGCCGAAGCAGTTGGTGTCTCTGTCTTCTTTGCAGGGCTTTCAGGTCAGCAGTCCTTCTTCGTCTTCAGGTTGCAGGAATCTAGTTACCTAGGTTCTGGGGAGCCCCTAAATACTGAATTTAGGGGGGTGTTTAGGTCTGGGAGGGCAGTAGCCAATGGCTACTGTCCTTGAGGGGGCTACACCCTCTTTGTGCCTCCTCCCTGAGGGGAGGGGGGCACATCCCTATTCCTATTGGGGGAATCCTCCAAAATCAAGATGGAGGATTTCTAAAGGCAGGGGTCACCTCAGCTCAGGACACCTTAGGGGCTGTCCTGACTGGTGGGTTACTCCTCCTTGTTTTTCTCATTATCTCCCCTGGACTTGCTGCCAAAAGTGGGGTCTGTGTCCAGGGGGCGGGCATCTCCACTAGCTGGAGTGCCCTGGGGCATTGTAACACGAAGCCTGAGCCCTTGAGGCTCACTGCTAGGTGTTACAGTTCCTGTAGGGGGAGGTGTGAAGCACCTCCACCCAGAGCAGGCTTTTGTTTCTGTCCTCAGAGAGCACAAAGGCCCTCACCACATGGGGTCAGAAACTCGTCTCTCAGCAGCAGGCTGCACAGACCAGTCAGTCCACTGAACAATTGGGTAAAATACAGGGGGCATCTCTAAGATGCCCTCTGTGTGCATGTTTTAATAAATCCAACAATGGCATCAGTGTGGGTTTATTATTCTGAGAAGTTTGATACAAAACTTCCCAGTATTCAGTGTAGCCATTATGGAGCTGTGGAGTTCGTTTTTTATAAACTCTCAGACCATATACTTAATATGGCCACAACTGTACTTACAATGCCTAAGAATAGAATTAGACACTGTAGGGGCATATTGCTCATGCAGCTATGCCCTCACCTGTGGTATAGTACATCCTGCCTTTGGGCTATAAGGCCTGCTAGAGGGGTGACTTACCTATGCCACAGGCAGTATTTTGTGTGCATGGCATCCTGAGGGGGATGCCATGTCGACTTTGCCTTTTTCTCTCCACCAACACACACAATCTACAATGGCAGTGTGCATGTGTTAGGTGAGGGGTCCCTTAGGGTGGCACAACATATGCTGCAGCCCTTAGGGACCTTCCCTGGTCACAGGGCCCTTGGTACCACTGGTACCTTTTACAAGGGACTTATCTGTGTGCCAGGGGTGTGCCAATTGTGGAAACAATGGTACATTTTTAGGTGAAAGAACACTGGTGCTGGGGCCCGGATAGCAGGGTCCCAGCACACTTCTCAGTCACGTCAGCATCAGTATCAGGCAAAAAGTGGGGGGTAACTGCAACAGGGAGCCATTTCCTTACAAATGCCAAAGGATTCTAAAGGTACCCAGAGTTTGTGGGTTCCCCTGGAGGAG
Organism: Pleurodeles waltl; assembly: GCF_031143425.1. Lineage (NCBI taxonomy): Eukaryota > Metazoa > Chordata > Amphibia > Caudata > Salamandridae > Pleurodeles > Pleurodeles waltl. The sequence continues at coordinate 1,040,849,868 of NC_090449.1, forward strand.
ACCAAGAAAATAGCCAAAACACAGCTAAAAGTTTTTGTTTTTCAGAACAAATGGGAAAAAGGGCTGCAGAAGAAAGCATATGGTTTCCTCCCTAAAAAATAGCGTCAACAAAGGGTTTGCAGTGCTAAAATCACCATCTTCACAGCTTTCAGACAGATTTGAATCAGAAATCCACAATTTTCAACACAATTTTGGCATTTTACTGGTACATACCCGTTTTTATTATTTTTTGTCCTTTTAGGCTCCTCCAGTTAGTGACAGAAATGGGTGTGAAAACAATGCTGGTTCCAGGACAGCTAAACATTTCTGGAAAGTAGACACAATTCTGAATTCATTAAGGGTTCATTTGTGTAGATCATACAAGGTGTTCCTACAGAAAATAACAGCTGAAATAAAATAATATTGAAATTGAGGTGAAAAAAACCTGCCATTTTTCTCCACATTTTACTCTGTAACTTTTTCCTGCAATGCCATATTTTCAAAAGTAATATACCGTTATGTCTGCTGGACTCTTCTGGTTACGGGGATATATAGGGCTTAGAATTTCATCAAGAACCGTAGGTACACAGACCCAATAAAGGAGCTGCACCTTGCAATGGGTTTTCCTTGCATACAAGGTGTACAGCACTTGATTTAGTGAAATATAGAGTGGTATTTCTACAATGGGCACAAGATAAGGTGTTCAGAAGCAGTGGTTCTTTGCACATCTTTAATTCTGGGGTGCCATACTAACATGTGGATTACAGGGCATTTCTCAAATAGACGTCTTTTTTACACACTGTCTTACATTTCGAAGGAAAAAATGTAGAGAAAGACACGGGGTAATAACACTTGTTCTGCTATTCTGTGTCCCCCCCAAGTCTTCCGATAAAAATGGTTCCTCACTTGCGTGGGTAGGCCTAATGCCCACGACAGGAAACGCAAAATGGACACAACACATCACATTTTTACATTGAAATCTGACGTGTTTTTTGGAAAGTGCCTAGCTGTGGATTTTGGCCTGTAGGTCAGCCGGCACCTAGGGACACCTACCAAACCTGTGCATGTTTTAAAACTAGATACCTGGCGGAATCCAGGATGGGGTGACTTATAGGGCTCTCACCAGGTTCTGTTACCCAGAATCCTTTGCAAACCTCAAAATGTTTTTTAAAAAACACTTTTCCCTCCGATTTCGGTGCTGCAAAGTTCTGGAATCTGAGAGGAGCTGCAAACTTCCTTCCACCCAGCATTCCCCCAAGTCTCCTGATAAAAGTGTTACCTCACTTGTGTGGGTAGACTGAGTGCCCGCAATAGGAAATGCTCCAAAACTCAACATGGACACATCACATTTTCCCAAAGAAAACTAGCCTGTTTTTTGCAAAGTGCCTACCTGTGGTCTTTAGCCTCTAGCTCAGCCGGCACCTAGGGAAACCTACCAAACCTATACAGTTTTGAAAACTAGACATCTAGGAGAATTCAGAATGGGGTTACTTTTGGGGCTCTCTCCAGGTTCTGTTACCCAGAATCCTTTGCAAAACTCGAAGTTTGCCAAAAAACACCTTTTCCCTCACATTTCGGTGATGGAAAGCTCTGGAATCTGAGAGGAGCCACAGACTTCTTTCCACCCAGCATTCCCCCAAGTCTCCCAATAAAAATGGTACCTCACTTGTGTGGGTAGGTCTATTGCCAGTGAAAGGAAACACCCCAAAACGCAATATGGACACATCGAATTTTTACATTGAAAACTGACGTGTTTTTTGGAAAGTGCCTAGCTGTGGATTTTGGTCTCTAGCTCAGCCGGTACATGGCGAAACCTACTAAACCAGTGCATTTTTTTAAACTAGACACCTAGAGGAACCCAGGATGAGGTAACTTGTGGGGCTCTCACCAGGTTCTGTTACCCAGAATCCTTTGCAAACCTCAAAAACAAAAACACTTTTTCCTCCCATATCGGTGATAGAAAGTTCTGGAGTCTGAGAGGAACCACAAATTTCCTTCCACCCAGCATTCCCCCAAGTCTCCCAATAAAAATGGTACTTCACTTGTGTGGGTAGGCCTAGTGCCCGCAACAGGAATAGATCACACAATGGTCAAAGTTGGTCCTTACATGAAGGCAAGCGTTGACCCTGGGGTGATCCATTCCTAATGCAGGTACGAAGTACAGGCATTCAAGAGGGGTGGTGTTTTAATCAGAACAAGTGGGGAAACACTGGGTGGTAGGAATTTTGTGGATGTCAGCATCTTCCTGTAGTTTGTGTGACAGAAATAGAGTTTTTAGTCAACATTTCACCTTTGCAGGGTATTCTGGATAAGAAAACTTTGGAAAATCTACACATGCCACACTTCTGTGGACCCCCCCAGATATCTAGTTTCCAGAAATGTCTGGGTTTGGTAGGTTTCCCTATAAGGCCCCCGAGCACAGGACCAAAAACACAGGTGCCTGCCTTAAAAAAACTAGGTTGTTTTGTGATAATTTTGATGTCTCCACAATACGATTTGGGCGGTGGAATTTGGGGCTGAACTAAATTGGGGAGCTCCCAAGAGAGCACTCTCTCTGTGCCTGCTGCTGCATGCACCTGCTCTCTAGGATGGGATAGTTGCTATTGTCCCGCTGCACAGACTGTGCTTGCGAAGGGACAGCAGGACTGTCTTCATCACCTCCCTCATAATAAATGGAAGAGGAGTTATTAAATGGGACTCCTCCGACTGAAAAATCACTCCCAGAGTCTACACCATTGTCCCACCCCTCAGATGCTGTCTCAGTATCTGCTGTCTCAGTATCTGATCCTACGTCAGAGCTGTCCTCTATAACCCAAGTGAGGGCTTGAGCAGCAGTCATCCAACGAGATGCCATCTCTGCTACTGGCTAAACTGTTGCTCTAAAACACTAGCCTATGTGGACAGTCACAAAATTGCTGTGTGTGTGTGATACGTGAAACAGTAGAGGTCACTTTATCTTCGCTTCTTCCCTCAATCAGCACGTTGTTTCAAGACACTCAAAAAAAGACACACTATTACTTCACCTTGTCACATACCAATCGTCACAGTCTTTAGCGCCTCTAGCGCCCAGTCCATCAATCATTATTGATACTTTCACTCCCATGATCTCCTCCTCGGATTCCCTCACTACCACCCAGCAAAAGTGCCCTTCATCTCTCCGTAGCCCGCTCGCACATATATTTCATTTGTATTATAGCGCAGGTAATGGCTGACTTTACTAATGTACTCAGCTATTTATATAAAATACAGATTTGATCTTTGCAGTAGGAATATAAACCTTCTGTGTTACTTTATGGCATCAAAACTGCCATTAGACAAAAGCCTGATCCTTTTGTAGCAGAAACATAGGCCCTCATTATGTCAATGGCGGTAATGACCGCCTACCGCTGCGGCGATGGCCACCAAAACACCGTTGGCGCGGCTACCTACCGTCCACCATATTATGACCAGAACGGCTACAGTCATAGCGGCGGACGGCAGTAAGGTGGCGCTGCTGCCAGCAACAGCGCCACGCCAATAGACCGCTGCAGACCATATCGTGATCCATGATACAGCCTGGTGGTGTTCTGCTGGCGGACAGTGCTGCTGGCAGCAGTGCACGTCCCGTCTCCTGCTGGAGGACCCTCTGCAAGCAGGTAAGTCGGTGCTTCGACAGGGGAGGGGGTGGGAGGTGGTGTGTGTGGGGGTGTGGTGGTGTGGGCGTGTGTGTCTGTGCGTACATGCAGGTGTGTGGAATGCGTGTGTGCATGAATGGGTGTGAGTGTGCGTGTATGTTGTGTTGTGTGAATGGGTGTGTGCTTGTATGTATGTCAGTGTGTGTGGATGTGTGTGTGAATGTATGTATGCATGTGTGGGTGAATGTGGGTATGAGTGTGTGTATGTTGGTGCGTGAATGTGCGTGTATGTCGTGGGGGGGTCAGAAGGGGAAGGGGAGGGTGGAGATAGTCTGGGGAGGGTGGTCGGGGAGACCCCTATCAGTGTCAGGGAAGGAATTCCCTGGCACTGATAGTGCCTACTGCCATGGTTTTCGTGGCGGTAAGAAAACAAGAAAACCATGGCAATAGGTGGGGTCATAATCCCACAGGTGTGACAGTGACAGTGACTGAAGTCTCCAGGCCGGCGGCTGTTACCGTTGTAATGAGGGCCATAATCACAAGACTTACTTGACTTTTTTATTGCTGCCTAAAAGCTACAGTTGAAAGGCGTCAGTTGAAGTATGTGCATTGCTTTGAAGACGCAAGCTGCAAGACAACTGGTGGCGAATATTTATGTATGCAATCGCAGGCCAGGAAACCGGTTCAGGAAGGCCTCGTTTGAAAGGGGAGAGACTCAGCTTCTAAACAAGGCCTTCCCGAACATCAGGAAGGCCGTTTGGGGCTGTATTCCCCTCCGATGGAGAAAACAGTGACGTCAGCGCCTCACGGCGTGCTGATGTCACAAAGGGGCGGGTAGGGGGCGGGGGAGACACGGAAGATCTTCTGTGTCTCCCGGGGTATTTTTACATTTTAAAAAATCCTCGGCCGCACTAAAGTAGTTAATGGCTCACGGCTGGCAGAGCTGCTCTACCGTGCAGCCATCTTGCTGTGGGCTCTCTGGCGCCCCCTGCTGAATTACCCTACTTACAAGTGTACTTTCCCTTCTCTGCCTCTACAACTGCTATTTGATGTTCAGCCCTTTTTGGATATCATTGAGTCTTTGCATCGGATGCTGTGAGACCACAATATTTAACTGTATGTATTCTGGGATGGTTATTTTTTAATATTTCATTATGCATCTTTGTTTGTGGCGCATTCTACACCATTGAATATATTATAACTACATTTTAATAATTGGAATACCATAACATAACTTTAACAACAATGTGAGTTCTAACATGCCAACCCTATGTATTATGTATTAGTTGGGACTCTATTAATGATATGCCCACAACACTACAAACTGTAATTCTCGTGCTGTGGGCTCATGGACAAACTTACCTAAATGTGATGAACCGGATGTGATGTTACTTAATATGTTGAAATCAATCTACATATGATCCACCCCAATGATATGGGGGATTTTCTTTCCTTCTCCTGTGTCTTTTTCCCGCCTCTTCTTTATCTATTTTTCTAATTTATTACATTTTCTTTTCTTTTACTTGATTTGCTTGTCGGATAATTCTCTTCTCCTTGTACTGGGCACTGTTGTTGTCATTTTGCTTGTACTTTGCCTGACATTCACTTTGGTAAATATTTTTTTGCAATGTACATTCAGCCTTGAGAAAGCCCCGGGCTTGCATGCAGTAGGGGACGAAACACGTGTTGGCTGGTTTGCACTATGAGTGTGTGGGAGAAATCACAAAACGCGCCTACACAAAAAGTCAAATAAAAAAGATATCTACTTCCAAAGTGTCATCCTTTTAATCAAGATTTGGATTATCCTTGGATCTCGAGATACACAAACAGTTGGACCCTGTACTATTTCTATGGCCAGGACCCGGGGATCAGCACATCTTATCTATTTGATTATCTGAGGAGAGTGGTGTGCTTGAGGCTCTCTTCCTGGAGCCAACTTTTGGTTCCGGGACCCCATTGCCTGGAACCTTATGCAAGGAAGTCCCAAGGACAATAATACAGAGGAGGGCCGGCACATTTGAGCTGCTGTCCCCTGATCCCATGCCTCAAGGCAAGACTCCTTGGCTGGGTGCATTGCCTCCCAGTGTGTCTGTGTTGGGTGGACGGACATGCCCAGCACCTGCACGGCACTCCCGCCCAACCAGGAGAACAAGGACTACTTGCTCCCTCTGCACTGGAGGAAAGAAGCAATCCCAGCTCTCTTGTGTGGCAGCCCATGTGGGGAGACTTAGCACTCCCCCCACAGCCCCTATCAAACCATAAAGTGCTCCTGGGTGCCACTGGTAGTACAGGAGGACAAAACAAAAAAAACTATGAAAAAAGCACCAGTGGCAAGAGGCTGCTAGAGAAAATAGGAGCGAAGCAAATTGCTTATAAAATATTCATCTCTCCTGGGCTGGAGTGTCCCACAGTGCCCTGTATAGGTTAATTTGACTATTTATTTTAATCTGTGATGCCCCAAGGAGTGGCAGGGGCACCACAAACGAACTGCCAATGCATTGTTGTCGACTACAGAAGGTGCCGCAGCCCCTGGCTCCCCAATCCCTACATACTTGCCCTCAGTTTCAGGGGTCATTAAAGCATGACCCCAGGAGAAGCTTAACTCATTTTTAAACACTTCCAGAGTGGGAACTTCTGCTCTTCAGCTTGGGAGTGCCTGGATCCCTAGTGGTTGTTTCTATGGCTGCATTATGTCACCTGTAGACAGTAAAGAGAGATTCTCTCATATATATATATATATATATGTTTGCTTTCAATTGCAACAATTACATATTAGTAAAATATGAAATCCTAATAAGGAGCACTGCAATACCTATGGTTATAATGAATGCATAGTCATCTGTTTCCAATTGATTTCAAAGGAGCTATCCTAACAGGTTGATGTGCCAGTAGGCTTGTCTTATATATCATGACACCCCCTTATAGTGTGGTTTTGCATCTGGTATAGGCGTGGGGTATTGTTATTATGGGGTTAAGGACCCACTAGGGGTGAAATCGGATATAAGGGTGTCACCAAAGGTAGTTCTGTCTACCTGATGTATATATTTGTAATTTAATGCATAGTATTTAGCAACGGGTGTATAATAAACAGACTTTTCCTTTTTCAAAGAAAAAGCACTGACTGGACACTAATATATTGAGTGTTGTTGTTGCGTGCCATCAAACTGAGATTCCTATCCCACCACCTCCCCTGAACAGGCATAGGACCACTCAGTGCTTAATTTGTGCTTGTTGTTTCCGGTGCGGAGCACCAACACTTATTTCTGAGGGCCGGCGCTTAGTTTTCTGTCTCAAGCATTTACTGCGAGCAAAAGACATGTGGAAAGACGGAGGAAGAAAAAAACGAAAAAGCGTCAGAAAGGGGAAAAGTAGGAAGTTGCAAGAGTGAGCCAAAGGGGCTGAGAGTGACTGTAAATGGATTGAAGACGCTCGAGGTGGCTTCAGGAATACGCTGCCTCAGTATTCTGCTCGCACTTTTAATTGCAGCAGCCGCATGTTTAAGAGAAGAGCTTTGAGCACCGGCACCTTTTTATTTACAAATTAAGCACTGGGACTACTATGCTACATTACTCTGAGAGAGTCGAGTGCTATAATATGGTACTTGGTTCTAGTAAAAAGACAATTGTGGACCTATTACTTGTGAAGGACACAGAATCTTTTCAAATAATAACCTAATTTCTTACAAAAATATGGGGCCATATGTATGAACACATTTTCCCATAGACATACAGTGGGTAAAAACCTTTGATACATCTGTCCCATGGTCCCTTCCCTCCAAGGTAGAAAAGGGCTGGGGTACTCACAAGGATACACAGCTAGCTGTGGTGATGTCCAGCACCAATGTCTATTGCTAACCTCCATCACACACGCCAAACTAAGCAGCTTCTCCTGGGGAAGAGAGCCTTTGAAGTGCTTGGGAGGTCTGAAGACAGCTCTGACTATCAGCTTTCTCTGGGTGCCCGCTCTTTTGTTACCAGTTCTTTAAAATATGAATAGAGTCTACTTTTGCTCCACTCCGGAGTATTATTACTCAATTCATGCTATTAATTGTTTGGTGGATCGTTCTGCCTCCTATGGCGTGCTTGCATTCGATTGCGTGAGGGACTATTTTGCATATAAAAAGTGCACTCAGTCAATGCACATTCAATCTCCAGTCCTACATGCATTCCGTAGATGAACCAATCCCTTTTTGGTACGATTTGTTACTGAAGCAGCCTTTTTGTTGAAATTATTTTGAACTTTCAGTGGCTGTCCATGTTCTCCTCTCTTACGATGTTCTAGTGATTCGTGTTTCTGCAAAGTTTTTCTTCTTTACCATCCTCCAGGCATTTCATTACTGGAGAAGTTGTCCATGTCTGCCCACAGACTGATTATATGTCCCTGATTTATAAAAGGAGTGCATCAGCAGAAGACCAGGCACTTATAAAAATTAACAACAGTTGCTTAGTGACTCAAGTAGCATAACATATCTCGTGAATGCTTTCAGTTATAGATGTCATATATTAAAAGAAGGAAAAATAAAATCCTTTAAATAATCCAGTGGGATGAGCTTCTTCTGCAGAAATATGTCTTCAGCGTGCAACTCTTGGTTTTAGTGTTACTTGGAAAGCTGCCTCCTCGCACGTACATCCCTGTTAATATACTTCTACTGTTTGGTATTTATTATCAACATCAGAATGATGAATGTCTGCATGTCCCTACCTACATTTGGACTTTTGATCTGCAAATGTCAGAGAGATACCTGCAGTGGGTATGCAACTGGCATAGGAGTTTGTATGCATGATAGTAATGACAGCGTGCCCCAGAGCGATGACACTTGAGGACATAAGGCAAGCCACAGTGGCTGATGACGGCTTGAGAGAGTGGCGGAGGCCATCTCCAACAATGCATGGAAGTTCTTCCTCCAGGATGCCAACCAATGGCACCCTGAGGAAAAGACATGGCTATCTCACCCGTGGATGATACAGGACGAGCTGAGCTCCCTGGCAGATGGCATCCAAATATGAGGTCACCATATTGTCATTGCCAAGTCCCTACAGGACCAAGTGATCGACCTGCCACATGAAGGGGCTGAAAAGATGGAGGCAAGAATGAGGGCAAAAGTATGGTTCCTGGGCACAGATGCCAGGGTAGAAGAAGCAGTATGTCTGTGCCAGACATGCCCAGTCATGGGGAGCCCCGCTATGCCAGCGCCAGTGGCTACAGAGACACACCAATGGCCTCATTGGAGACAGTGAGATTGGACTTCAGGAGCTTCCCAAATGGAAGGCTGATTGTGAATGTAGTGGATGACTGCTCCAAATATCCTGCTGTGGAGCTGGTGGCAACAACTGCATTGTCTCGTGTCAAGCCGCTACAGGAGAAAACATTTGCAGCAAATGGCCTACCGGAGACAATCCGAGAAGACAATGGGCCTCCGTTTCAGATTACTGAATTTCGAGAATACCTGGTGGCTTTGGGGATCCGACACCAGGAGATAACGTCCCAGTGGCCCGAGATCAACAGCACAATGGAGACCAGAATACCAACAGTGAGAGGGACCTACACTGGTTCCTAAGAGCATATAGCAACACTCTCACTGTATGACACAGTGCACAACCATGCACTTAATGTCTCAAAAGCATGTCACAGACAGCATCCTGACTCGCCCATGCTGGAGGCAAGATGTACTGGATGGAGCTGGTGCCAGAAGATGAACGAGAGAGCCAGCCGGGCTGGGCAAGCTGTGGAACTGCGCCTGGATTTGGGGGACTGTGTCCTGGTGAGAGATCCCTACCCCGGATGGAAGTTCTGCACTTTATTTGAGAGTGGAGCATCAACAGTGACAGAGTTAAATTGGACAATAACAACCGCCATCCATGAGAGCGGAAAGTAACCATGAGAAAAATCTCATGGTTCAGATCACCTGTGTCCCCCGACAGGGAGGAAGGAGAGGACAACAACACGCTGGTGGCCAGTGACCCGCTAACGCTGGAGGGAGCCCTGCCAAGTACCACGCATCAGGTGTTAGACTAACACATTTTAATGTGGTGGTCCGCATCACCGCATACAAATGCATTATCACACATTTTTAGCACCTTGACCACCTGCACGCGCTGAACATGGGTGAACTAAGGAAGAATATAGTGTTCTCGATATGTTGCTGCCACCTGCTGGATATTTGGTGCAGCACATAGGCGAAGACTGTTATTCTCAAACCGTCATTTTGTACCTGTCATTTCCAATTAAATTCTGTTTATTGTTGTCATTTGTGTAAATTGAAATTTATGTCTGGAACAGAACCCAGAGTTTTTGGTAGTATACTGTGACAGTCTGCATCATTTTTAATTGCTTTTTCAGCCCTGCTTCACTGTGCTACCCCCAAAATTGGCAGAGACTTCTTAAATTGCATCTCTTGAACGAAACAGAAGTTTGTTTTAATTTTGTTCTTTCGTCTTACCTTGACTGGAACAGGATTCTTCAGCTTTAACGTATAACTTCCTTGTTTTGTAATTGTCTCTCTATTTTTATTTTATAAAAAAAAATCCCATCTCTTTCTATATATAAGAGGTAATAAATAGAGAATATTTGTCTAAATCACCAATCTATCTGAAAAGTTTTTCTTTTTAGGTCTAATTGGCTGTCAGTATTTTTTATTTCTTAGTAACTTATTTCTGACTCGCCTTGTTTGAATTAATTATTGAACCTCGATGGACTCTCAGAGCATATTGTTTTCCCTTGAACGAGTTGATTTTTACGTTTATTTATGGTTGGTCCATTTTCCAGCAAAATGCTTGCCCCACTGTGTCCTGCAGTACCCTATGGCCCGACAGAGCAGGCAACGAGGTGCTCTTTTATTTCTGGTGCTTTGCAGCAGTTTTAAGATCTTCTTAGAGTTTCTCATAACTCAGATGGGTGTAATTTCTGATATTTATGTTTCCCTCATCTTCATTGCGTGATTTTGCTCGTGAGAAAGTGTCACTCATTGTCGATGAATGTCGCTCATAATTACTCTGTAAATATGAAAATGTCACACATAAGCAATCTGAAACCTTGGCAGCCATGTGGAGGACGAGAATGCGACGGCCAATGGCTCCAACCACCCGCCAACCATGTGACCAAGGAGGGCAATCGCATTCCTCTGGTGAAACCAGGCCATAGGCCGAAGTGGAGGATAAATCCACAGCCCCTCTTAGTGGGAGGAGCCACCATTACGAACTGAGGCCCAAGCCGGCACTGGGCCAGAGGCTTCCTGAGTTTGTGTGTGGCACGGTGGGGATTGTCCCTGCTATCTAAGGTTGGGTGGGATGTACTGAGCCACCCGGCATGTTCTGTGAGCCCTTAAGGTCAGCACGCAACACCTCAGGTGGGTGTGGCTGAGGTGATAAATAAAAGGGAACAAATCCCCTTGTGGTCAGCTGTGTGTATCCGTGTGAATTCTTTGGTGCTGTGGCCCCCAGTAGGCATAATACATTTGTACCCCTGAACGCCACCCCGCCCCCGCCCCAGCACAAAAATCTGTGATATATGCCTCATTTTATATAGAACGTCTGCTTATAGCTGTGAAACTATTTTAATAATGCTTAATTCTGTGACATCAGAACAAGGATAGGTGGCGTTGTTCCTGCAGGGAGCCCAACCTATGAACTGCAGGGCACCCACAGATGGCGCCTGCGGTTACCAGATTCCAGACCTGCCAACTCACATGGTGCCACCGTGTGACACACGACAGTGGCTCCGCTCACACGGTCTCCCAGTGAGGAGCCACTATCACACAGTGGCAGGGAAAACAAGCTGAAAACCACTGTAAACTATGTTTTTTTGGCTCATTTTCACAGGCTTTTCTCTGCCAGTGTCCATTAATGGGTGTGAAAACACCCCTGGACATCAGCAGCAGCCTCAGCAAGCTTGTTGGGGCAAGGGGAGTTGGGACTGGGATAGGGGAAAAGCACAAGGCGACGCCCTTCCAAGGCCCCACCCCCTTCGCACACTATGAGGTTTTTGGCAAAGTTGGCAGATCTGGGATTCATTGGGCCTGTGTCACCACAAGGAAGCACGGGCGGGCAGCCCAGCTGCGACCTCACTTTCAGGGATATGTTTATGTAACATTGACTGTGCATGCTTGTGCTTGCGGGGGGTGGAGGGTGGGGAGAGGGGTTGGTCATCCTAGCTAGGCTAAATATTGTAAGCAAATTAAGGGGTGATTCTTCTATTGCATGTGTTTCTTGAGTTAAAAGTCAGCATCATATGCAGTTACTGCAAGGTAGAGTTCACGTTATGTCACAGCTAGACGGATGTCGACTACGAGCGAGGTGCTTGGCTCCGACTCAGCTCGAGGTCCTCATGGACCCTCCAACCCAGAAGGAGCCGAGCTTTCATGCGGCTTCCGCCAGCCACTCACACTGTAATGTCATCAATTAAAGACAAAGCATTAACGTTTGATGTAAAATGGGAGAAATAAAGAGCGACCCATCTAGTGGCTGCAATTGCACAACGTGAAACGCGAAAACCTGGGATCGATCAGGACACCCCCGCTTGACCAAAGTGCTTCTTTCTAAGCAAATATTTGTTTTCCACCATACCTCCTTTTTTACCACATATGAGAGATACTTCAGGATATGCGGTCTGCGTATTTGATTTATTAGACTACAGTGTTGCCCATGGATAAGAATCCAAGCCAGAAATGTCATCCCTTCCATGCAGCAGAAGCAGACTCCACCATTGGAACTTTGAGGGATGTGTTTCAATTACTTAAAAAGTGACCTTACCAAGAACTAGGAATGTGTCAATGCCCTGCCGCGCCCCCTCAGCCTGGAAACACATGGTACGTCCTCAGAAGAGTGATGTAATAATGAAAGGTCTCCATGGTGATATCTCCTGGGTATAAAAGGCTGGTAACCAGGGCGCTGTAGCATTAGACACCAGGACACTAGTTGGGAGGACCACAGGCCGCAGTTGAAGCTGGGGAGAGCGCGGGCAGAAGCCACGTGGGCTGACCAGACCCCTAAAAGAGGACGTCAGGGGGTGGGGCGAGGGGACAAAGGTGAGCGATTAAACAGAAGTTGACTAAGCAACAAAGATGCGTTTAAATGTTATCTTTATCTTACAACATGTGCTGCACATTCAAAGCCAGAGGTCAAATGGCTATAACTTGTAAAAAAGTTCCTGCTTTTTTCTATTAAATGGGAGGTTGGTGTTTACTTTTCTTTCTCTAGATACAAAGTGAGATAATTTCCTAAAATGAACTTTGAAGATCTTGCTGTAGCACAGGGAGCGTGAGATAGAAGGCTGTAGCATGTCATTTTAATAAAACAACTGTTTAAATGCCTTCAAATGGACTGTACAAATACTTTCTGCAGTTGAGCACCAATGAATCACTTTTTTTGTAATTCTGAAGTGTGATGGAAACAAACATTTTTAATAGGATGAAAGCAAATACAAAACCAGATTCCAGACCTGCTATAATTATAATTATTCGTAGAAACAGGGTTTCTCATCTGTGCGCTGTATAGTTTTACCAGCAAATCAAGTGGCTCTTTCAATGACAAATGTGCTGCCTGTGAATGGCCGTGTGCTGCCACACCATGCTTCTAGTAATATTAGTGACATAGTAATGGAAAATGCACACCTGCTGGCTACGTACCAAACCTTTACCACTCTCCTGCTTGGGTGACGTGGGCAATGTAACATTGATGGCTGCACCCCCACTCTGAACATTGTTCCAGCTCCACTGGGCCAGAGGTAGGGTGCTGGTGACAAGTGACTTAACTAAGGGTCTGTTTTTCAGTAATAACATTTTAAGGGCAGGGGGAGGAGTGCCTCTCAATGCTGTGATATAATCTGATGTCCTAAGGTGAAAGGCTTCTGCACATTAAAGAAATACACATTTTGAAGAAACTTGACCATATTCTGACATGATGCATTTTGCATGACTTACATGTCAAGTATATTCATGGTTTGGCTTGTGCAAGCAACTTAAAATGTGCAGTGGTGTAACGCAAAATGATGGGGCCCCTTGCACAATATGATGAGGGGCCCCTTAGTTTAGATATTCACTGCCTGGACTGAATGGGGGCCCCCCTTGCAAGCAGGGGCTTGCAGTATGCCCTGAAAATGTAAGGTGGCGGCAACACACTACCATTATTTCCAAACTCATTTCCTGGTGACATGCAAAGTCAGTACTGGAGGCTAGAACTCCAACCCCGATTCATTGACACAAGGGAGATGGTCACTCATATGAATGTGTACAGAAGAATGAGCTAAGCCTGTTGGGAAATGATTCAGGCTAGGGCCGTAGGTAGCAAAAGCAGCCGTTTCAGCCCTCTTGTGCACCGGCCTGCCCCGTGTGCCCTGCCCACTGCAGGCCGGTGCACAAGAGGCCTGAAACGGCAGCTTTAACTGCCTATGGCCCTCTCCTGAATGCGCCCAATTTCAGAAGCGCTAAGCAGGGTTGGGCCTGACCCTGCTTAGCGCTTCCGAGATCGGGCACACTCAGGACGGGGATGGTGCCACTCCACAGCTCATGGAAGTCCGCCCTTTCAGAATTCCACAGAGTTTTATATCAACTCCGGTGAATTCTGCCGAGTGGGACTCCGTGAGCTCCGCCCAGGCCTACTGTTAATCCAATGTGAGCCAAGTACCCTTTCTGTCGATGATCCTTTTTACACGATACCTTATTATACAACTCTTTGCTATTACTACATGCTAGATTAATCATTTCCAATGCTGGATACGGGGCAGGCCTGTGCACAAGAGGCCTGGGCAGGCTGGTGCACAAGAGGCCTGGGCAGGCTGGTGCACAAGAGGCCTGAAGCGACAGCTTTCGCTGTAGGCAGCGAAAGCTGACAGCTTTCGCCACCTACAGCCCTGACCTCAATTCAGGCCAGGGCTGTAGGCAGCGAAAGTTGCTGTTTCAGGGCTATTGTGCACCGGGGTGCACCAATGAATAAGGACTCACCTGGATCCTCACTCATTGCCAGGGGCCTGGCCCTCTGCCTGCCTGCCTCTGCCCCTTTCTCCCTGGCCCGGCCCAGGCCTGCTGGGGGAGGGAGGTGTGGAAGCTCCATCCAGCTCCATCATCGGGATGAGACTGCGCACTGCAGCCCAGTTATGGGCCACACAGCGCAAGCGCAGTCAGTCTGTGTATGCGCTGTGTGACCCATAACTGGGCTGCAGTGCGCACGTGGTGAGCTCCTCTCCGCTGGCGGGACTAATGGAGTTTTTGGCCAAACTCTGCACTGCAAGCAGAGCGCCAAAAACTCTATTAGCTCCACCAGCGGAGCGTAGCTCGTCGCCCGCCCCTAATTAACAGTTCAATTCCAACTAGGGTCATAGAAGAGAACTTCATGTTGTTGCACTGGAAATGACCTCAGTGGTGAAAGATGAATGCATTACTGCATGAACCATCAAACTCCTGTGAGGCGTCCACTCCAAGAACTGGGTCTGTCATTGTATGAACACCATCTTAGTTTGGGCTTAGATCAATTTATTAAAATTAGCCTAGAAGTGATCTCTTTTTTTCAGGTTGAAAAATATCTATTGTCAGTTTCCCAAGAATTTAGCGGGCTTAAACTCCACCCATTGCATACCATTAAATGACCATAAGGTCACTCACATTTGCTTGGTTATTATATGGTAGCTTCCCTTGTTAATGTTGTGTTTTCCTTTCCTAAGAGTATAAACCCGATTACCATGTCCTTCCACTGCTCATTGTTAGGGAACTCCTTTGTTGTTAGGCATTCCATGTGAGTGCATGTGTTTTCCAGTTGTCCCCTTGTTTGTTCTCTCGCTCCCTCCATGATGCATGGTGTTTTCTCATTCAGCTGCTTCATTGCCCCCATGTTTAGTGGTGCTCTCTCTCACCTCTGTACTTCTGTCTCTGCAAACCTCTCTCTTGCATGTTTTATCTGCCCGGCCCTTTTGTTGTTCTCATTTTGTGCTGCCTTTTCCCCTCCACTGCCCCGTTCCTTCTCAGCCCACCTACTTCTCAATTGCCCCGACCTCCACAGTCCTAATATAAAAAAAAAAAAAGAATTCCAATTCCAGGTGTTGATTCAGACGTAATGCGGCAAAATGCTGTCACTCTTGATGACTGACATTGCATTCACTGAATGCCTGCCCTGTGGACTGATGGAAACTGCCAGTGATGGTTCCCACAAAACAATGGCTGAAGGCGGCTGCCCATTTACTGCCTCTATAGTGTCCGGCGGGGCAGATCCAGAATGTGAATGACACCTCCAGCAGGCAGTGGATGAGAGGGACTAACCCAAAGCCCCTCAATGTATTATATTACTCAATATTTAATAGTACAGTTTATGATTTAGAAAAGCTCTGGCAGATAGCTAAATCTGTCTCTAGTCAAGACCTAAACAGGGATGCAAGACACATGTTTACTTTCTGTAGTTTCTATACCTTCTCTTCTCTCCAGGCCCTTGGGCAGCAAGCTGGCTTCTGAGGGGTAATGGGTGTGACAGGGTCATCCCTGTGACGACTTAGGGAGCCAGAGGTGTGAGGTCACTTCCACTGCTCCTGGCAGTTTGATGGAGGGACAGGCCTGCAGTTGCAGGGTCTGTCTCCTTCCTCGCATGCAGTGGTGTAGCATCTGCTAAGCCTGTGCTCGCTGCAGCCCCAGAACGCAGCACTTTGTAACTCCAGGCACTGCACAACTCTTCGGGCCCATCTTTATTTCATAGCAAATCAGCCCCAGAGGAGCACACGCCAATGAAATTACAGCAAGCATCGCTAATTACTGCTTGTGACGTAAGCCACAGAAAATATTATTTCATCATATCGTTTTTCATAATTAGCTAGGTTGCAAGAAACAGTCTTAAAAGGTTGAGGAATTTTCGAATGGTGCCTTAGATATACACGTGCACCATAGCATGTTTGTTGTGCCTTCTTAATTATTGCTGTTTAAGACACCGCCATAAATGTTTCCAGACAATATTCGCTTTGCATAATGTTATACTTTATTGACAACTGCCAAATACTTAATGTGCTTCTGTTGCTTTGCAGATATCTTCCAAAAACTGTCTGCTGTCAAAGACCAGAGAGAGTGGGTGATTGCCAGTGGGGCCCACAAGGTAGGTTTGCGGCTTCAGTTCTGGCACAAACCTTCTTGGCTGGTCATGTATGGTGGGTGCAAGACTTCAATGTAAAGTGTGACAGTGTGCATGAAGGACAGCCGAAAGAGTAATTGAGTTTAAGGGCCTTATTTTTCCTGTGGTAGTAATATTGCTGGTGGTAATTGGTACCTCCTGCGGAGGCTAAGTATCGTCTATTTACAGAAGGAGGCCATGTATCCCAGTTGTAAAATCCACTCTGGTGGGATATCAGTGGTTAAAATCCACTCTTGCTGGGATACCACGTGGTTAAAATCCACTCTGGTGGGATACCGGTGGTTAAAATCCACTTTGGTGGGATACTTGTGGTTAAAGTTCACTCTGCTGGGATACCACATGGTTAAAATCCACTCTGCTGGGATACCAGTGGTTAAAATCCACTCTGGTGGTATACCACATGGTCAAAATCCATTCTGCTGGGATACCACGTGGTTAAAATCCATTCTGCTGGTATACCACATGGTTGAAATCCACTCTGCTGAGATACCACGTGGTTAAAACCCACTCTGCTGGGATACCACACATTTAAAATCTACTCTCCTGGATACCACGTGGTTACAATCCACTCTGCTAGGATACCACATGGTTAAAATACACTCCTGGGATACCATGCTGTTAAAATTCACTCTGCTGGATACCACATGGTTAAAATCCACTTTGCTGGGATAGCACATGGTTAAAATCCACTTTGCTGGGATAGCACATGGTTAAAATCCACTCTGGTGGGATAGCACATGGTTAAAATCCACTCTGGTGGGATAGCAGTGGTTAAAATCCCCTCTGCTGGGATACCACGTGGTTAAAATCCCCTCTGCTGGGATACCACGTGGTTAAAATCCCCTCTGCTGGGATACCACGTGGTTAAAATCCCCTCTGCTGGGATACCACGTGGTTAAAATCCACTCTGCTGGGATACCACATGATTAAAATCCATCCTGCTGGATACCACATGCTTAAAATCCCCTCTGCTGGGATACCACGTGGTTAAAATCCCCTCTGCTGGGATACCACGTGGTTAAAATCTACTCTGCTGGGATACCACATGGCCAAAATCCATTCTGCTGGGATACCACATGGTTAAAATCCACTCTGCTGAGATACCACATGGTCAAAATCCACCCTGCTGGATACCACACAGTTAAAATCCACTCTGCTGGATACCACGTGGTTAAAATCCACGCTGCTAGGATACTACGTGGTCATAATCCACTCTGCTGGATACCACGTGGTTAAAATCCACGCTGCTAGGATACCACATGGTCATAATCCCCTCTGCTGGGATACCACATGGTTAAAATCCCCTCTGCTGGGCTACCACATGGTCAAAATTCATTCTGCTGGATACCACACAGTTAAAATCCACTCTGCTGGATACCACATGGTTATAATCCACTCTGCTGGGATACCACATGGTTAAAATCTACCCTGCTTGGATCCCACACAATTATAGTTGGAGCCTGGAGTGAATACATTGCTGCACATTACTCATTACATATGGCAACATTGGCTAAAACTGAAGCAGTTTACCACCCAACATAAGATCAGCTCGGAGCTGCTATTAAATGGTTCAAACTGATAGCCGTCTGGTAAAGCTTAGGTTTCCCCAACAGTGGTCATTCCAGTTATGTTTATGTACCTCTGGCAGCAGTGCTTAAGTGCACTACCATTATGAGTTAACCTGACTGAGGGCCTCATTACGAGTTTGGTGGTCACTGGACCGCCAGGCTTGCGGATGGCGGTCTGAGCGCCACATTACAACCTTCGTGATCAGGCTGCCAGGGAACCGCCACCTCAGCCGGGATCAGAGGTCCCGACGGTCTGGAGGTAGGTGGCGGTCCTAATCCACCAGGGCAGCGCTGCCCTGGGGATTACAACCTCATTCTCCGCCATTCTTTTCATGGCGGTAGCACCAGCAGGAAAAGGCTGGTGGAGAACGCATGCAGCGGGTCCCAGGGAGGGCACCTGCACTAGGCATGGCAGTGCAGTGTCCCCCCTGACCAGCACCCTTGCAGTGATCAGTAGAAGGGTGCTGGTGCACCCTGTGGGCTATAGCATTGCCGCCGGCTCGATTACGAGCTGGAGACAATGCTGTAACCTGTTTCCAGCTAGGCCAGCAGGGTAAAACTCAGGTTTCTGCCCGCTGACCTAGTGGGAAACTCTTAATAACTCCAGCAGGGAGGTCGCAAGTTTGGGGATCAGAGTTTACGTCAGCCAAACTCAAAATTGGGACCAGAGTGTTGACCTCGTTGGATATTTAATTTATTGCCAGCAGTAATTTTCATGTGAGGGTCAAAGAGTTTAAATGGAGGAAGATTTGTTTCATTGGATGCTGATTGTAATCAAGACACTCAGAAACGTTGTCCATCTTCTCTCGACTGTTCTCCAGATGAATTTGACTCTGGATGTCATTTGCTTATATGTGAACATCTGAGAATGCTCCTGGTATTGATAAAGCCAACTGTTTTTGAAAATTCCAATTACTCTGCGAAATGTTAACTTAGTTTTGCTTCTAGTTATGTGACCCTATGCTTTAGAGGAATTGAGCAATCAATACTAGGATTGAATACCAGGTTAAAATCCTCTCCTGACACTATAGAGACTGGAAATGCGGCCATTTTAATTGGAAGACTGTCCCTTGTGTGTATGTGGTATTTCTATAGTGCAAACCTTGCCAAAGGGTAACTGAGCGCAGTACAGGGTCAAAGACAAGCATAAAGTCAGCATGTGAATGATGAAGCTGAAGCAAGTGACATAGCTGGTTTTGAAGGTGATGCAGGCCGCAATGGGAGTCCACAGAGTTCCATCAGGATGTGGATGATGTGACCATATTTGTTCAGTCTTTAAAGGAGATGTGGTGGGGCACGCAGGATGCCCTTAAGGGCTTTCAGGGACAATCAGAAAGAGCTCAACGAACAAAGATGTCCAGGTTCAGTGCCAGAACCGCTGCTACTCTAATATGGGAATTCTAAGTTCTTACACAGAAATAACTAGAGGCAAACTACATGAGTAACCTTTATACATATAATAGCTCTCCACCAGGCAAAAAATATCCAAGAAAAGAGATTTAGCATGTCGAGGATCAACTCCTGTAATAGAGGCCGTGGAGCCTGCATTTCCGATAGACTTTTTTATAATCAGCTTTAGCATAGATAGCCAGAGGATATGTAGAACTTCACTTAGCCATACTAAGAGACCAGCAGAGAAGCAAGCAGCAGAACAACTGATTACTGATCACCTGAAGCTTCCCTACAGGACAGCAGTCTTGTACTATCCTGCAGAAATTAAAAAGGCCCAGGTAGCCTACTGTGAGGCCAAAATCAGCTAGGATACCAGCACCCCTAAGGAACTTTTTAAAATTGTAAAATCCCTCTCTGCCCCGACAAATGGGAGCCCATCCCTGACCCCTCTGTGGCCAACTGCAATGAACTGGCTCCTTCTTTCAAAATAATATCTGTGATATTTATGGCTCACTACAACCCAACCTTTCGCCCTCATCAACTCAGGTGGATAATATTGCGCCTATTATCCCCTCTCCTGGACTGCCCTCTTCCCCCCCATCACTGAG
Source organism: Pleurodeles waltl (assembly GCF_031143425.1). Taxonomy (NCBI): domain Eukaryota; kingdom Metazoa; phylum Chordata; class Amphibia; order Caudata; family Salamandridae; genus Pleurodeles; species Pleurodeles waltl. Next base: position 1,040,870,126 of record NC_090449.1, read on the forward strand.
GAAGAAATACTTGCTTAAGTCAATAAGGTTAAATCAGGGTCCCCTCTAGACCCTACCCCACCTCAAATATGGGTACAAGGAATGCAAGCTATCCTCGCCGTCTTAAAGGACTTACTCAATTTCTCTCTCCAGACAGGGACTGTACCCAAGAAGTGGAAACATGCAGTAGTAAGGCCTCTGCTAAATAAAACCCACTTAGACCCCTCTTTGCCACAGAATTATAGACCAATTTTCCAATTACTCTCTGTAAGCAAGATCCTCGAAAAAGCATGTCAACCAATCCCTCTCTTTGTTCCAGAAACAAAATCAGTTTCTGCATGTCACACAGATGGGCTTCTATGCCCATCAAGCAAGGAAACAGCTCCCCTAGCAGGAAGAACTGAAAGCAATGCTAGACCAGGGAGGAGCCACTGCGATTATTTTGCTGGATCTAAGTGCGGTGTTTGATACAGTGGATCATTCAATTCTCACTGACAGACTGAGGCAGGCTGGATTGCAGAATCTTGCACACAAATGGGTCACCTCCTTTTTGAAGGACAGAACCATACAAATTTGTGAAGACATGCTATTCCGATGTCTTGCCTTTGAAGTGTAGTGTCCCACAGGGCTCTCCTCCTAGCCCTGCGCTCTTTATTGTATACATGCGCCCTTTAGCGGATATTGTGCATAAGTATGGACTGCCACTAATTTCCTATGCTGATGATACCATGGCACCTGGGAAATCCTTTGGGATTCCTCAGTTAGCCCCTTGCCTGTAGAAAGTGGCCAGATGGATGGCGAACTGTTGCACGAAATTGAATGGTGAAAAAAACGAGCTTATGATTCTTGGGAACAGGCCTGACCCTCATCCTCCGATCAGCTGGCCGGAATGCCTGGATAATCCACCTCTCCCTACATCCCCCATAAAAAGCCTCGGAATGTGGCTGTCCATGGACAAACAGGTTAACATGCTGGTGGCCACTTGTTTTGGGGTTCTTAGAACCCTAAGCAAAATCCTGAATCTCATGCCAAAGAACGGTTGTTTAATCCCTGGTCTTGTCATGGCTTGACTACAGCAACTCATTGTACCTTGGCTTCCCAAAAAACGTTATTAAAAGGCTGGTGGTGGTGCGGAATGCGGCTGCTAAAATTCTCTTCAAGCTTCTGAGGTCTGCCTCAGTAAAGGAGGCCACGGCCTCCCTACTCTGGCTCCCATTGATTCTAGAAAAAAATTAAAAACATTGCATGCAAAGGGCTCAAGTCCAGAGGCCCTCAGGAAATCAGGTCATTGCTAGTCCCCTACTCTCCCACCAGGACTTTAAGGTCCGCCTCTGGCCACTTCTTGAAGGTTCCCCGATTTCGTGGAGCCAGATGAGATGGAAGATCCTTTTCATACTTAGGGCCTGATTTACACTTTTTAAGTGCCGCATTTGCGTCAATTTTTGATGCAAAAGCGACGCAAACTTACAAAATATAATTGACTTTTGGAAGTTTGCACTGCTTTTGAATCACAAAATGATGCAAATGTGGTGCTAAAAAAGTATAAATCAGGTCCTGAGTACCTAAACTCTGGAATTCGCTCCTCACAGGACTGAGATGTATGGATAATGAGTCCCGCTGTAGGAAATTGTCAGGCTTGGCTCTTTCTTTATTAAGTCCTCTGGTACCCCGTCTCTGGGATTGGCGCTTTAGCTCGTCACCTGAGCGCTGGGATACCTTAGGGAAGCCATGTGCTTTACAAATGCATAGAATAAATAAACAACAAAGGGTAGAGATGAGATCCGCTACGCACATACTTTTTTCAGCTCTGCACCTCGGTTGACTGTACACCTCATTAACCTAACCTATGCTTAATTTGTAAAACAATAAGTACCAGGTCCCCAAACCCCTCTTCGGACACTGTTTTCAATGGCATCACCCACTGGTGCAGCTTACTGCCAGCACAGTTCAGAGACACACTTTCAGAAACACAGTGTTGGAGGCTAATTTGCTCCATTCATAGTCATTGCATTACTGCACTCATGTCTGCTCTGTCTGTTTCCTTACATCCACGACTGTTGTGTGACCTGCAGATGTCTCATAACTTCATTTGTTTTTAGGGGCGATTGCAAAGCGCTCCTCCCCTGTAGTAATCTCTCTTTGGACTTCCAAGCACGCCCATATCAAGTCAGTCACTTTCTTTGGTTCGTGGGCTTGCCTTTTAAAATCTGCTTGCTTTAATTTGTGAAAGGCATGCATAGGTCATGCCTTTTCCGGTGTTTAGCCCACCTTCACACCACCGGTAAACTACTGAAAACATACGGGGCTTTATGTTTTCAGCATGGTTTCTGGGCTACTTTCTCTGTTTATTTTCCATGCAGCCCAATCGCGCTTGGGTTTACATAGCGCGATTGCGCTCGGTTTTTCCATTTTCAAATTCAGCACGATCGCGCTGCATTTTACATAGCGTGATCGCACTGCTTTTTTTTTTTCATTTACTTTGTGTGGCAAGAAAAGTCCGGTTAGGAGTTTACAACGCTAATAGCTCTAACTCGAGCAAATGCGAGACCTGTTGCATTGAAAATGCTTGTTTACTACCTTGGTTTGGACCTCTGGACATTTTCTTCAAAGTAGTGGTGCAACTTTACCGCATGCATTTTCTCTGACAAAGGATTTGCAGTGTCATCCCAGGTGCCAGTGATGAGCTGGGATCACTCAGTGGATCCAGTTTACTTCTGCGGGCTCGGACTGTTTGTGCCTCACACCAGTACTCTCTCCGCCTCCCCCTCGAGTATCCGTAAGGTGACATCACAGGCTGCTGTGCTTTAAAGTCATTGTAGGAGGTCTCAAGTGCCTTCTGCAGATGAGCTTAGAGGGCATCTGTGACGAGTTGATTGTGAGCAGCTTGGGTTTCACCTTTGCTCTGACTTCTCAGACCTCATCGCCACCAGTAGATTCTACTGCCATAAATTACAGCAGTGACTGTCCCAGATGTTCTTCCCGCTTGTCATTGGCTCTGCAGGCTCCCTCTGGGTTTCAAGGAGGATGTCATCAGTGATGGAGCGAGGCTCTTGATCCATAGTGCACTCTTTTGTTTGTCACATGTCTCTCATTCTGAGGTTCCTGCTTCTGTAACAACTCAGTCCCAACAGAGACGTTTTAAGGCATGGGCCAAGTGGACTCTGGTCCAGGGCCACAGCCTTACAGGGGCCTCAGGGAGCCAGCTCTGTTCTGCAGAGTCCTGTCCTGGTGACCTTGAATAATTCTTAAACAGATTGTTTTAAATACTATTTTCTTTCATTTCTTTTTAATGTGGGTGATGTGTGAGAATCTATTACAGGCATTTTGCAGAAAAATGTGTTTGTTTCATGCAACATCCATAAAAGGTTTTTTAGTTCAAAGCAGGGTCTCATATATGAGAAATAGGAGGGTGTCACAGAGATTATTTGCAGTAATATTAGTGAGCTGCTGCTGTTTTACAATATTGAAAACACACTTAATATCAGATGTTACACAGTAAGAATTTGGACGAGTGTGCCTGTGCACTGTCAGTGACCTGGCCAAAGAGGGCACGAAAGAGCTGAAATTGGATCCAAATTCAAAGCTGTTCTAAGCAGGGACCCCCAAAATACGTTTGGCCCAGACCCCCCAAAATTCTTAATCGGTCCCTGAGTCTGATGTCTTTTTTCCTCTGACCACTAACACTGAATCATTGTTACTACCAAGAAATGAACTAAAGCAGAGGTTGGTTTGATGTTAACATGTTAAACCTTTATTCTACATTTAGGTCCATAGGCGTAGGTACACAATATTGATGGCATTCTGATGAAAAAGTGGAGACTTCTACGAATATTGCTTCTGTGCCATGGGTGTGACCTCAGTCTGGCCCATACATACTTCTACCACTCAGAACTGTCTTGGTTTAGTAGAGTGTTGGTGTACATATAGCATCTCTTTAACTTGACCCCTACTCTTATTCAAACAAATAAAAACTCCCCACCCACCCACTCACTCATATGAAAACTTATCATTGCCTCACTCCCAAACCTGTTTTCTACTTGCTTACTCCTTATTCACTTGCACACTCAGTCACACCTACCAGTTCATCCACCCACTAACTTTCTTTTATCCACTGACTCCCTTGCCGTCTGACCGATTCATCCATCCATTCACTCAGCAAATGAACCACTCGCACACTTGTGCCCACGTGCCAAGAAGATGTTGTTTTAAAGGTGGTTGAAATCACAGAGTGTAGTATTTACATATGTTTTAATAGCTAAAATGTTTTCCTCCCCAGACTCTGGTGAAGCTGCTGGCAGCCAGGGACAACACTGTACTGCTGGGAGCACTCCTGGCCCTGACCAGTTTGGCAGAGAGGTGAGCTCCTGTTACTGTGTTTGCAGTTGTTGGCGCGCTCTGTATGCAAATTTCAGTGGTTTGGCGCCTCTGAGCCTGAACCATAAACCAGTTTTTACCTGTGGCTTTTCAGTGACTATTGTATAGATAACACACACGTTTGTTTATCATATGTAATTGGTAGTTGAGGTTACAAAAGAATGGGAACCAGAACAAGTGAGAAATATTTGAACTCAGAAAGCATTATTGAAACTTGACTATTTGATTAAAAGAAATCTTAATTCTAAGTTTGTATTTTTTTGATCATGTTCTAATTTTCAGTTGTTTCTAACTATTTTAAACTCTTAGTCCCCAATGTAGGGAGAAGATAAGCGAGCTGTCTATCATGGAAAATCTCATGATGATTCTGCATGAATATGACCTGCTTTCTAAAAGGTACTGTCCCCAAGATTTGAAATGGAGCACGATTATAAAAACCTGCTGTGATTGAAAAAAGAACTGTTAACTAACTCACTCATACGTGCACCCTGTGAAAGGTTTGTTAACAAGGCTGATCATTAAAGTGAATTTAATGAGCATGCACATTCTTCCTGGTGATAAACTAAAATCAGGAAAAGTGTACCTCCAAATTACCCATCTCAAAGAACTGTCCTCCTTTTAGGACTTTCATCTGGTCCATAACGTATGTGTATTAGATTGGGTTGGGCCGGCAGTGCACTAACCCTTCTGGGTCTTAATTCCTGTAGCTCTCACAGGAATAAGTTGAGTTTATGGCATCATGCTAACATCTTTTACTTTTTTCGAGGCTAGATATGTACTTTGTTCTACACAAAAAGGAGATGGTCTCAAAAACAATGTCCGGCCAACCTCTTGTTCTGATTTCTGACTATTGTATGCCAAGTGGGTGATGATTAATTGTAAAGCACTAACAATGGATACCAGTGTGCTAGATATATCAGATCAATGCCTGTCAAGTATTCAATTTTTAATGAAAGACGAACAGATGAGGTAGTAAAATCGTTCAAAAAAGTTGAAGCCAGCAGCAAAAACAAGCATCCGTCAATCCAGGTCCTAAATTGATGAATTACCAGCATGCTGGTAGTTCCTGACTGAAGATTACAAGCAGAAATAATCTTGTGCATAAAAAGACCATATGGTAAATGATGTCAGCATAGGTCTGAAACCTAATCTGGCATCATCGGATAAAAGAACATCCTGGAATACCTGTTGTTGATGATTGTTAGTGATGCAGGTTTGGGTACAGAAAAAGGTTTCTTCTCTTCACTGGGTGGCACCTCTCTGGAAGGAGTGGGGTGCTCATTAGATGTCCCAGTGAACAGCGCTTAATGCTTAAAATGTATCGCGTTCCGAACACAAAACCATTTCAAGCAAGTCAGTGAAGGTGTACCCTGTTCAGACTGACAGTCACCGTGCAGCAGGCGGCCATCAGTTCTTTTTTTATCAGTTGAAGTTTTGCCACAAGGCAATTACTAAATCCAAGGTATAAAGATCTGGCATGATCATGTTGAGAGACAATGGCAGCAACAGATGAGGAACAAGAGAAGTATCTTTATAAGAACACAGAAGTGGCATAAACCAGACTTTGACATATCTTTAACCTGTGCCACTAGTGAAGCCTTCCTAATCAACCTAAATCCCAGAATGTGAACATCTTGCATGGGAGTGGCATATGTGCCCATAACAAAAGGCCAAAAACTGGCAACTAATGTCTGCCTCCAGTCTTGTCAAAGTTCACTTTGAGCCAGTGGCGCACTATCCATTCCTGGACCACCATTGTACTAGGCTGGAAATTCTTAGCCGCAACATATAAAAGCCCCTCTCCCCTGCCATGAGCTTGAGGAAGATCTGGATATCAGCAGCATGCATGTGGAACCACAGTCCTAGGACAAACAAGCCAGCCCAGCATTTTGACATAGATCTTAGATAAGCTAAGGGATAGTAAAGAGCTCTGAGGCACACCACGTGTGATTAGCTGAAAGGATGAAGAAAATTGTGGCAGTGTTGTAAGGCTAGGTTACGTACTTTTCATCTATGATGAGGTTTTCTTTTATACATACAGAGACTTGTTTCTTAAAGTTTTATTGGTTTTAATCCACTGAACATCTTGATATGTTCTCTCTGGTCCGTGGAACAGTTAATTTCTTTTGGGAAAGTATTTTTTTTTTTTTTCAATTGTCTACTCCCTCTGCTTATTGCACTTTCTCTTCCTTTTTAGACTGGGTGCCCCAACGGTTTGTAAGAAAATTGGTGGCTGGTCCAAGTTTGATGAGTGCCATATTGCACCTCCTTGCACATGCCATCGGCTGTGCTCTAGTTGTTCTCACAGGTGGACTCTGCAACTTCTGCACTCTGCCTATTTTATGAGGTGCAAGGTGAAAACACACATTGGGCATGCTTTTGTGCAACTCAGGCAACCCATCTACACGCATCCACACTGTCTGGGTGCTGGGTGGAAAAGGCTTGCCACAGTAATACTACAACCCATACAGTCACTCCACAGTTGCCTGGAATAGCTTCCCATAACATGATCGTTTCTCCCGCTGACATCCCTTGCAGAGCCTGTAATGATACTGTACTCATGGCAGTGACATTAACTCTTTCCTTACTTAGAAAAGGAAATATGGCTCAAGCTATGGCAGGCCGCGCCATCCCCCTCTGCTTATGGCAGAACTTTTGGTTCCCCTAAAGCTGGTTCACACTTGTGGGTAAGAGCTATATTAAAGTGATATTTGAAATACTTGTTCACAGGTGAAAACAGTACTGACTGGAGATTTTATACTTGAGTTTGTGCCTAACGTAGCCTTTTTTTTCCTGAAATTTGCTTTTGTGATGACACTGGACCAAATTTTCCAAGTGGCAAACCCCAGTAACTCTACAGTAATTCGCATGAATTGAACTTCAAAAATGGGGAGCATTTTGCTGATAGTTTTTAATGATATTTTTTTCATTTTCAGCTCTTGAACCAAGAATATTCACAAATGTCAAATAGATGATGTTTTATATCGACCTCTTGGTTATGACTCTACTTTTGTTTCATCCATAATGAAAGTATTTGTATCTTATGTCCTTCAACCTGCCAATATTCTTCTTGTAGGAGATTTTAATATGTTTAGTGATTACAATAACTCTACTGAAACTAGGGAATTCCTGGAGAGTTTCTCAACACTTGACCTTTATCAACTGGTTAAAGGTCCTACCCATAAAGCAGATCATACCCTGGAAGAAGTTCTAGCTCCCTTTGGAAATATTGAAGTGACCATGGAGGTTTCCATTCCATGGTCAGACCGCTATTATGTCCCTTTTCAAATACAATGATATTAATAATAAGTGCTTTAAGATAAACTAAGATTTAGGAAGGTAATGGGCTAAAATTACTAATCCCTTCCTTCAGAGGCATTGAAGCATAAGGAATATCTGCTTGAATGTGGAATTTATTCCACTGTCAACAGTTTTAATAGATGGATCTCTGCTTATCCATGGTTGGTTTAAAACCTAGTGACCCTTAGTTTAATAATAAATAGAAAGTTCTTACAACAATCTTTAAAAAGGCAGAAAGTCAACAAAAACAATTTTGTGAATAGAATAACTAGTGTGCCATGTTCAACAAAGAGGTCTTGAAGTTAGTCATAGGACTGCTGTGAAAGCTGAGAAATCCCATCTTCTCAATTCATTTTTGATCAACTTTCTGATATTTTTCCAAACCAAATTGAAACATTTGGATCCACTTTCAACTCACAGCCAGAAAGGATGTCAGTCACCTGGCCTCGGTCTCTCCTACTAGTGCTTTCATGCACTTTAAGCTAGTTACTCTGGAGGGTGTAATTAAGCCTATCTGAAAACTAAGCTTGAGATCCCCTAGGGATCCCAGCTGGCTGAAAATCGTTAATTTATACACTGGGATCTTAGGAGTTAAACTTGTGAAACTGAGAAATTTCTTTTCAGACAGGTCAAGTACCTTGTTCTTGTAAGCAAGCCACTGTTGTTATAAAAAAGAAGGGAGACCCTATAGCTCCTGCTAACTATAGATCTTCTTCACGGTTGGCATTTGTTACCAGAGTTATGGAAAACTTAATCAACTTTTAACTACTAAGCTATTTAGAAGAAAAAAATCAGCTTGACGAGTAACAATTCGGTTTTAGTCCAGCACATTCCATGGAATCAGTATTGACGACTGTGTTGAATGATCACCATCTGTCCATTGATGAATGTAACACTGATGGTGTGATTACGAGTGGGTCGGTTCATTCCGACCCACGCATAAACCCCTGTCTACGGATTGGTTAGAATTATACGTTTGACTGTATTTAACATATTTGATAATTATCGGATGCTTTAAATGGTGGCAAGTCAAAGCTGCTGAAATTTAAGAGTAGAAAATCTTACAGTATTTACCATTTCAGGCAGATTTTGGTGAGTTAAACACCAAAATCCACATTATTCCCCACAAACTCGTAATAGGTGTTATTTATTACACCCGATAAATAACACACACCATGATATTGTTATTTATCAGGCGCACTAAATAACGCCTAAACTCGTAATCAGGCCCTGAATTCCTTATCCCATTGGATCTTTCAGACACTCTTAAAAATGTCTCTCACCTGATGCTTCTGCATACTTACAGGACATGGGTTTGGAGGATAGTGTTCTGGGCTGGTTTAGATATTTTCTACAGGGCAGATCTTAGTCTGTACGCCCTAGAGGATTTAAATCTTCATCAAAAAAGATGTCCTGTGGAGTACCCCAGGACTCATCAATCTACTCCAGACCTGCCAGCTCACACAGTGCCACTATGGGTCATACAATTTCAGCTTCCTTCACACAGTTACCCGATGAGGAGCTGAAATCATATGGTAGCAGAAAAATTGAGCTGGAAACCGCTGCATAAAGTGGCTTCTTTGGAAACTTTGAGCGCCAATGTCCATTAAGTGGTGTGAAAACACCTAAGGCATTGAAAACTTTTTTTTTTGTTTCTTTATTTTTGGTGGAGGCGGGGGCATGGTGAGGGGCTCTCCGCATGAGTCCCCATCCCCTTCTTACACGGTGAAGTAAATGTATAAGTTGGTAGGTCTCCTACCCAAAGCTGTTTAACATATATATGAGACCCCGTGCATCTCTGATTAGTTCCTATGGTTCACTATATATGGCGTTGAGGCTGACACTTAATTGTCAGATTGGGAGGACTTGATGATAAAACATGCTGCAAATTAAAAAAACTCTGACATTAATGGCAAATTGGATGAAACAAAATTAACTCCAGCTTACTACCGATAAGACCAAAGTAATGCCAGTTTACATAGCTGTGCCAACAACTGTTGGGCAGATAGTACAGGACCAACATGAATGTTTTTGATAATAAATGTATCTTAGCTCCCCAGTTTAGTAACGTCATGGCATCTTGCTCCAAGATCTTAAAAACCTTAAGAAAAATTCTGCCTATCCTACCATCTGATTGCAAGAAAACAACTGTGAAAGGAGTGATTATGTTATATCTAGATTATGGCAACTAATTCCCCTTCCATGGGCCTATCCAGGTATTTATTAGCCAGACTTCAAATACTCCAGAAAATGTCAGCCTGACTTATTTTAGGTCATCATCTGAAGGTTTCTACCAGCCCCCTCTTCTCAAGCTGCACTGGCTTCCTGTACAAAAACAGGTGATTTTTAAAAGCCTTTACATTGCTCATCATGCATGCTGCAGATCCCAGCCTGCATTTGTCGAAAAACAGCACACTCACTTCATGAGGAATGAAGAGACGTTGACCTAAGATCTGTGTAAGGGGAAACAGTCCTTTAATGATTGGAGAGACCAGGAAACCTTTATTTTATTTGACTGTAAATAGATATATAACTGCTGGGGTTTTCCTAAAGGTTACTAACATCACAATTTCTCTACCACATCCATTATCATCAAAGTTGTTTTAGGGAATTAATTGCTGCTTTTGTTCAGTACTTGAAACCACTTATGGCATGAGCTACCTCCAGCTGTAACATGCTTAGGAGAAGAAACTAGGCCTTCCCCATAAATTGTGTTTGTCTGCTCAGTGTTTGCGGTGAAAGCACATCACGCACCCATAAGGCCACAAAAGAATGCAGGTGCTTTTTTTTCAAACAAGCAGAAGAGTAAAAAAAAAAAAAAAAAAAAAAAAGCAGGGTTGGCCGGAAGCAACCGAAGGGGGGCAAGGGGGATGAAAGCAATGAGAAGGGTGTGAGTGGAGGGAGGATAAGTAACTGGGGAGCAAGCAACATGGAGCATGCTGGGAGAAGCACACAAGTGAGCTGGTAGTGGGGTGATACAGGGGTGTGGGAGTAAAGCAACAGGCGAGAGAGGAGGGCGCAGGTGGGAGGAAGCAATGCAGAGGGTGGGAGTGGGGAGGACAAGCCACAGGACAGGTGAGAGAGCAATGTGGAGTGCTTGGGGAGAAGCACACCAGCAAAAAAGCAATGGGGAGAATACACAAAGCAAGCGCAATATGGAGGGGGCCAGGACGCAGCACATGAATGAATGAGAGTAACATGGAGCACAGATGGAGAAAAATACTGAAGGGAGACATCTGGAAAAACAGGCACCCTCATGGAATGCTTAGCCAAAAAGAAAAATGTAGTGCTCGAAAAGCGAGCAGTGGAAGCATGGAAGCCAGCAAAAAAAATGTGATTGTAAAGAGGCATTGCTCCATGGGAAGGATAGGCACAATACTGACAAGCTGGGACATCAGTAAGAAGCAGGCAAAGGAGATTGATAGCAAAGCCAACCAATAGTAAGCAATGGACAGACTCCAAGTTCCTGTATGTTCTTGGTAAGCCCACAATATGTCTTGCAACAGGCAGCTTATGAGCTATCTAGTATGCAAGAACCAAAATGGAGGCACTCTTAGTCTCACCTGCAAACCATGGGCATTATCCCCAGCAGACTAATCAGCTTGTCTGTGACTGTGCGGTGCCTAGTATAATGGGTTCAAGGGGAGAGACTTTCCCAGCCTTGCATTGCTCTTATTATCAGGAATTATTTAGTTGTATCTTCCACCACATTATAGGATCGAGGAAAAGGTAATAGCCACTGACTGCTTTCTTACCATCCTCAGGGATTTTCCTGCTACTCTCTGCCCCTGGATGAACTTCATTATGTTCCCTGTAGTGAGGGTGACAGGCACTCTCATGGGCCTTCTTTGTGCCTGGGGTGGGCACTGCAGTGATCAGGTCTTGCAGCAGGGAACACCAAGTTTCTATAGCTTCACCAAGATAAGTCTTCAGCTTGCTGGTGTCCAGGAGGAGGGCCCTGAATTATGTCATCTTAAAGAGAAACAAGGTGGGCAAGTCAGCACCAGATTCTTTGATAACTTCAGTACGGAAGAGCACTGGTGCTCTGAGTGTTGACATGCTATGAGACCAAAATACTTTCTTTCATGACCTAACACTTTTATGGCCACTACCACTAGGAAGAGTTCTAGGAATGTAATGCTCTGGTTAGGTCCCTCTCACACTACTTTGCCAATTGGCCAATCCTCCGTACACCATCTGTTTTGAAGTATAGTCTTAAAGCCCCGCTGAGTCTGTGTGTAGGAATGGTTTGTGACTTGATGCGGCAGCCTGAGGCCATATTAGCATCCCAATTCAGAAATTCAGAAATTGAACCCAGATTTCCATGTCTTCCCTCATTTCCAGAAAGAGCCTGGTTTGATCGTTTTTGGCTTTTAGTCCAGACATAGCCCTTGCGATGTTCCTAGAGAAAGGGAAACCTTTGGGAATCACCCGTAGTGCAAAGTTCTGACCCACTAAGATTTGTAGTTGATGTAAGGTTACCTTGGTCTTGATTGTGATAGTCTCCTGCAACTAATGCATCTTGAACTAAATAGACTACATGTCCCCTTGAGGTGTTCCAGGAAAGAGATCTTGGTAGAAGGGCTCTCAGGAGCGTGGGACCCATGAAAAAAAAAACATCTAAGTAGTGAACAATATCTTTGGACCAGAGCTGCCCAATCAAGAAAAGAGGCAGATGTCTCAAATTGGCACATAAGATGGAGCACCCCATAGGCATAAACTCATCCACGCATAGTCAGCCCTCAAATGTGAAAGCTAGGAACCTGATGTCCTTGGAGTGGACTGGTAGCAGCCTGAGGGCTGATTACGTGTCAGATGTTTACCATCAATGCTCCTTTTCCCAATTTCTGCAGCTTCTCTGTGCATGATCAGAAGATGTATATTTCACTGTGCATTGTACTGCATGCAGCCCTTCTGTCACAGACACTCTGGAACAATAGGATAGATTGTGAATAATATAAGAATTTCCCAGGCTGCTTCTTTGGGACTAGCTGCAGAGGAGAACCAATGGAATATGGTAAGGCATGACTTGTGGAGGGGCCCGCCATCCTGCCAAGGCTAAGCTTCTTATTTTGCTACTTGAAGGGTAGAGGGGGCTGACTTTGATTCTTTGGGATGACTGGGTTAGGGACTGCTCTTGAAGGAATGCAGAGACCTCCCTGAAAGCTATAATGAAGCCTATGGGCATTTTGCACTAATAATTATCTGTCCAATAAGTGAGTTAGGCTGTGGAGACTAATAAAGGATTGGGTTTTCTAGAGACTTGCCCGACCGGAACGGTGAGGGTTTTTTGGCTGTTTTCGCTTGCCATGTTTCTTGAGGGGCTTGACTCTGTGTTGGCCTGGAGATCCGCAAAAAGAGCATGCATGTTTGAATCTGTAAGAGGGCCCTTTGGAGCAGGCTTTCTTGTTATATTTCCAAAAGACGAACCTCCTTTTGCCTTGCTTACGAGAGGTACAAAAGGAATGACCATATCTGGACACCTCGGATCCAGCGTGCAGTTTTGCATTCAAAGGTAACTTCTCTTTGGTCCCAAGAGACCTCAGGTTTGCTAGCCTTCATTTGCCTACATTTAGTGTCATACAAGAGCAAGGCATTCCCTGGAAAGTCACCGCATTATGAATCACTGATGATAAAAAAGCTTATGAAGAGTGCTTATTCACATATACTGTAAGAATATATCACGAAATCTGTCCCCTGGTTCATGATGGACTTGTCTATCCAAACTTTCTTTGATTTTCCCCCTCCACATCAAACACTTCATTCACCTCTGAGTTTATTGAAGTGAAACAAAAATCACCTTTCCAAATCCTTTTTATTCACCTCCACCGACACGTGCCATGTTAGGGATATCATGGAAGATAACATTGGAGAGCTGCTTCCCAACAAAATCTGGCATGGGGATCCAGTGGAAAAGGGTATCATGTGTGGAACCCATTGTGGTTTGCAGGAGGTAAAATGGCAGATGAGTGCTTGTTGTTTTTGTGGGTGATTGAGTGCCTGGCCTGACCTCGTGTTCCCATGGTTTTCTGAGGTAAGGGGGGCCTGCTGTATGTACATTCAGTCCCTGTGATGTTCCTAAAGTGATCACCTGGCTCACCCCCTGTGCAGACCCCGGATATTCTCTTCTGGGATTGCTAATGTGCTGTCCATGTGGATTCTTGCCCCCATCCAGACCGGGCAGAGTTTGGGAAGGTCCCCATTGATGGCTTGTGGCTGAATGATCTCTGAAATGGTTGAACTAACTGCTTGTGACACAGTGACAGCAGCCTGTTAATTAGGTAAGTAGCCAGGTACTGTGACACTTTGAATCCCTTCAGAATGTATCCTATTCACCTCCACATTTACTTGAGCCCACACTGTGAATGGGTGCTTGTACGTTTGGCTACCCCCTGCTGGGCAGAAACTCGCCTTGCATTGACGATCCCTTGATAAGAAATTCATTCTGCCTCGAGGCAGCGTTTGTACAGGGTCAGGAAGCTGAATGTGGAAGCGAGCAAGTGTTTTCTGTGCTCTATTAGAGGGCTTTTTTGTAAAAGCGATGGATTTACTCTTTTGTGGGTGGGTGCATGTCCCTCCGTAAGCCCCTCCCATTTAGTAGTAAGTATTCCTCTTTTTCTAGCCTCGTCCCTCCCGCATTTACCACTAAGTAGTAAACGTATATGTGAGAGTATCTCCCATAGAAAGAGAGGAGAGGTGATGGTGGAGATTTACACTTGTAGGTTTGTGAATAGCATTTTGTAGTTCTTTTGTAGCAGCACTAAATGTACCACAAAATGCTGTTTGTGAATGGGCCCGTAGATCTTCGGTTTTAGAGGGTTCGAAAGGAATGGCTCGATAGTGATGGGAGAGAATTCCAAATGCCCCATTTTCTACTTCATACTTCCGGAACCACAGAATAAAAATGCTAATTGTCTCACACTTAGGCCAGTATTAATTCCTAGGTGGTTAATCCATAGGAACAGGCTTCGCTGTTAATATGTCTAGCAGTCCCTTCTGACCCATTTACACCACAGCCTGATAAGTAGGTGAAAGACCAACAGAAACATTGTTTCCATCAGTCATTATTGCTTGTGGCTCCATCACTAGACGTTTCATACTAATGCTATCACACTTCATGCCGCACTACTGTGTCAACATCTGGTAATGCACAGTATTTTCTATAAAGTGCAGAATTGAAGAACTGTCCTCTAGCCTGACAACTGGACGTTTTCCTACTTCACACCACTGTCCTACTCTCAACATGTTTGCAGATCACTTGCATCAAAGGGAGCTAGTTTTCAAGGTGGGAATTGAGAAGGAACAGGCCAACATTTGCAAGAGTGTAGGGCAAGGGGGTTATTCAAAGGGAAACATTCCCATGTAGAAGCAAAGAATACACACTTGCTCTGTTCTGTTTGCATGAATGTCTAGGACAGTTGTTTATGGCTGCCGGCTTTCCGGTGCTCTTTACTAGTTAAAGGCAAGTACTGAGCTAATATTGAGGACCAGTGCTCCATGATTATTAACAATGACCATGGTTTAACCTGAAAGGTAATGAAACATTGCACTTGTTACCCGCCCCAGGCTCACCGCAGAGCTGCTGCGCCTCCTCTGTGCAGAGCACCAGGTGAAGCAGCAGGTGAAACTGTATGAAGGGGTGCCCATCCTGCTCAGCCTGCTGCACTCAGACCATCTCAAGCTGCTCTGGAGCGTGGCCTGGATTCTGGTGCTGATCTGCGAAGACCCCGAAATCAGTGTGGAGATCCGGATCTGGGGAGGCATCAAGCAGCTCCTTCACATACTAGAGGGGTGAGTACTATGAAACGAATGACAGTGTTTGGTACAAAGCGGTGGTGTACAGCATAAAGACTGGAGTGTGCCAGATTTGTAAGATATCCACATGAGATACATTGACATAAAATGAATATTTGTGAATTATATGCATAGTTGGAAGTTATCCGACATGGCTTGAAACCTTATGGTTCAAGTCTGGATGCACCAGGAATACAAGATATAACACAATCATTTCTGATTTTATGTGGAGAAAAGTATATTTTATACGTTTTGCAATGCTGAAATATTTGGTATTGTTACACTCTTCACAAGTTAGTCGATCCTGCTTTAAATGCCAGGGCTCTAGATACAAGGCAATGACAAATGTCCTCTCAAGTAACCAGCATATCAACCACTTAAAACATTTAAACTGAAATGATGCTCACCCACAGATTTATGACCGACATCAAAGTCATATAATCCGCTAATGATGCCTCCTAACTTAACAACCAGCCTAAGCCAAGTTACTAAGGACCGTGTAGTCCTGTAGAACCACAAAGGAAAATGGCAAAATATTTTGGCAGAAACATCTATACACATAACACATTGCACGGATCCATGATGAGAACTAGCTGGCCAACATCTAATCTAATATAACCGCAAAACAATATATTAGTTAATTTTGCCCTTGCTGGATACCAAAAAAGCCAAACACAATCTCCACTGCTCCACTGACCATCTTGACTCTGGTTAATGATAACCACATCACAGTAATGGGTGCCAAGACTACAAAAGGGCAATGTGGTCTCTTTGTAAAAATGTGCTATAACATTTTTAGTGATATGAAATATGGTTACGGGGTTACAAGGGATTTCACTGTAATCATTCCTTCTCTGAGACAAGGGAACTAGTTAAGTGTCTTTAAAGAGATATTTGAAAGAATAAATAATTTCTGGTTTTAGAGATCATCTGTGAGATCATTTGGGTTAGACTGCTGATAGATTTGCTTTTGTATTCCTGACTATATTCTGGGATTTATTTTTCTATTTAGTGATTTCTGCTGTGAGGCTACTTCAGGGCTCAGGGAATGCACACCCTACTCTTATGGTTAGGAGGTTGGCCGGTTGCAAGCTCCATTTTATTTTATATATACAGGTATTCCATTCAGCATTGGGGCCAAGCTTAACTTGAAACTCATCTTCCAAGGGAGGTTATAACTCTGTGTTTCCCAAAGAATCACTACCTTCTCACAGGACTTAGGTTCTCTTATTGCTGATCATTAGTCCTATTCAGTTAGAGGACATAGCTTATTGAGTAAAATCCAGAGTTCACACCCCTCTTACGACTGCATTCTAGTCGCTGACAGTTGTATGTGGTATGAAACATGCGACTCCATGTGATGGAGGCAGCACCACATTGTCATTCTTTGTGGTTCCATTTTGGCTTCTTGCTCTTCACTTTATCTTGTCATGCCCTGGTTTCCCTTGCCCATGTTTACATTCTGTTTACCTATTAGCATCGTCATGGCGCAGTGCATTTCCTCCTAGGGGAGAAACAATATCCTTTCAATCGCAAGCCTGATTACCTGCCTTCTGGATCCACTAATCAATGCATTTTTATTTTGGCCAGAGGATGGTCTCTGCTGTCTCCTTGCAACAATTAAAGTTTTGAGTTTAGGGGGGGGCTCACTGGCATTCAGGTTTTCCGAGGATGGTAGTGGGACGTATCAACGAAAATTGGTGCTTCCCCCTTCATATGGTGTTTAAACGTCCTGGAAGGATAGGCACAATGTTTGAAAACCAATCAGGTTCTTCAGAGTACCCCTAACCTAAAAAAACTGTAGTAGGTGTTTGTTTTCACTATAGAACAAAATAGATTTCTGCGTATCTTAAAATGATATGCTGTAAATCCTGGGTAGTCATTCCATACTTCTTATGTCAGCCAGTCTACCAAAGGAATGTGTTAACACTGTCTTCTTAAATTGGGGGCAGAATGTTTCTCAGGGAGCCCTCTGAGGGCAAAAGAACATTTTACTAAAGAGATTTGAAGGACTACACTGGAAAGCCTGAGTTATTTGTGTCCATCACCAAGATGTGTCAATCAGAACCTAGACAAAGTCCCTTGAGAAAAGGAGTAACTAACTTCAAGGCAGGCTGTGTATCACCAGCAAAATATGGGTCAATTAGTCCTAACAAACTGTAGCTAGGGAACTTTGGGAGGGATTACAGGTCAGCGAATTCAGGCTACGCAGACAGCAGGGTACGAAGAGGACATCTCTGCTGAGAGAACCGGCAGAGCTAATGCAGGAAGTCACATGAGCACTAAGTCTGACCAACATTTGTTAATTACAGCTCTTAGCCACTGGGCTGGTATCCCTGTTTCAACCAGAGCAATGATTTCAGGAATAGGCATCTTCTCTTCCATTGTTTAGTGGCTCAGTCACTGATACATCGTCAGCTCTCAATGTTAAACGAACTGGATGGCAAATTATTAAATTGAAACTATGTTGGATGCCCTGTATCCATGCACCTCTTCATATCAACTTTAGCTATTTGTTACCCTTTTTAAAAGGCATTTTCAATAAGGGGAGCACTTTTAAAATTAAAAGCTCTGAAGAGGACTCATAGTGCCGTGCAGTGATAACGACTATGCTCCCTCTTAAGAGTCTATGGTTTTTACATGGTAATATATATAATTTTCGTCTAGTTCTCGCCAACTCCAATGATAAATTTAACCTAATCTATTGCCAAATAACACAGAATTTTCACTTAGTCATAAATGTATTCATCTTGCACTCACCATGTCCTTCCAGTATATAAATCTAACAGTATGTGACAAATAATACACACAAATTACATTTTGTTATTACTTACTAAACAAAAAAAGCTAATATTCAGTAGTTTTTTGTGCCATTTATACATGCATTCAGTGTGTCTCTAATGCGTGGAACTCCTTTTAGCACCAGTAACTTGAAGTAAACATTCCTTTGAGTTTATCAATCTCTTACCTCACCTGGGAAGAATTCTGGCCCACTCCTCTTTACAAAACTGTGCAGCCTTAGTAGTGTTGTAAGATATCCCTTCATGCACAGCTTTCTTTAGGTTCCAACCCTGCCTTTTCAGATGGGTTAAGATCTGGACATTGCCTTGCCCGTTCCAAAATCATGATTCCTTTCTTGAGGAATTCAGTCATAGATGTACCGGTGTACTTTGGATAATTGTCCTCTTTTATGATTCGCTCCTGGTTAAGCTTGAGCTGTTTATCAAATGCTCTTACTTTTTCTAGTAAAATGTGCTGCCTTACACAAATTCCTGCAAGCCATGACTCCCACTGTGTTCAAGTAAGTGGAGACACCTACATATACAAATACTACATGCTTTTCAAAGCACTGCTGAAAACCCTACAGGGATGCTGGAGGGGTAATAGTAAATAAGGCCTTGCAGTGACCGTGTGCCCATTAGAAGAACAAATGACAAATCAAACGCCTCAGTTGGATAGCTTCACACCAGATGCTTGGATATCACCATCCAGGACAATGCAAAAGTCAGAAACCCATGAGACACGCTTTCTTCATCTGTGCTCCCAGCATCAGGGACAATAGTCCCATCTGCTTCAGATCTACCCAAACCCTGCACCAATTCAGAAAAGAGTTGCATACCTACCTTTTAAGAGAAAAGATCTTCACATATTAGGACTTGCCTTCAAGGATCACCCTGCTTCACTGTAAGCAATCCTTATGGTATCTTGGGGCCCCACCCTTGTTCATTGCTGTGTTGCTCCCTAGTGACGTCAATGCGAACACATACATCCTACCCCAAGTAATTACAGGTTTTCACCTCATACTAGATGCAAAACACATATTTATAGTGTAATATGTACTTAATAAGAAGCATCAATGATGAAGAGGGTTGATTTAAGGTAGCTGCAGCTATGAATGTTTGCTATAATTTAGACAGTTATTGTTTATTATTGATTACGGCAGTTATTGATTATAATTTATACTCTACAGTTGCTGCGCACCAAGAGTTGTCTTGCAGTGCATGTATCCGAATGCGAATTAACATCTAAGGGCTCAATTATGAGTTGTCGGTGTGGAGGGGCATCCCAGTGTCATCACGTTTGAAATTACTGATCCTGACCAGTAATTCTTCCCTTCACTGTATAATTACAGTTATCTTATCCAGAGTAGGGAATAACATTTAGGCTGCAGGGTAAAAGAGTGCTCGTGGATTCCCATTCTGTGTCGAATATTGGTTCCTATTTACCACCTGGCTTAGGCATGTGCTAACTGGGAACAGTGGGGATTTGCTGAAGGTGAGGCATCGAAGGCGCCAGGGGCAGGGGAGGCACGTTGCGGACATGGTGGAGCCATTGAAAGTCATCCTAATTCCATGTAATGTGAAATGTGAAGAGAATTCTTGGAACAACATTATAAATCCGCAGAACATAGGATCTGTTCAAATTTTAATTGCCTCTTGCATTGATCTAATGCAACCTTATTGAGTGCAACAGAGCGGGGAGAATCCAACAACTGCAGTTAACTGTGACTCTGAGTCCTCACGAGAAAGAAGGCGATAACCTGTCTCTTCAAATATGGGGGCACCTCTCTCAAGTCCTTTAATCACTCATGATTTGGCAGCAGGGATATGAGAAACTCCGTTACTGCCCAAGAAGAAGTGTTGAGGTGGTGTTTAGATCCATTGTCAAATTGTCCTAATCCCGTCCTAATCCCTTGCAATCAGAATTGAACTGGGATTACCTCTGTAAAGTATTTGGTGAGTAGATTATTTCTGAACTCTGCAAGAAAATTGTCCTTGAAAGGGGAGCACACTTTAGGTGGGTTGGATTTAAAACACCAGTGGGACTGAGAAGAGCTTCCCTGCTTTTGGATCCTCTGAGTCCTTGAGTGTAATATAGGTTATAAAAAGCACCATATGCTTTTTCAGGAGTGATCAAACAGCTATTTAAAGTTGTACTTTTTAAAGAGCGAGCCCAGAAGTTTAGAAAATGATTATGACAAAGACTGCTTCCATGCTTAATTACTCGAGATTGAAATTGGATCTTTTGTCTGGATTTAAAAACAGGAGGCATGACTTACAGTAACTAAAAACTGCTACAAACCAATGTGTTTGAACAAAATGTCGAACCTCAAATATTGTGTGAACAAAATATTGTGTCAAGAATATCGAGGACAAGAATATTGTGAAGGTAAATTTCTATTGGTATGAAAGATCGTACCATACTTAACTCAACATATTTGTACCTTGACTATATATATATATATATATATCTTCGAGGTACTTAGATATGGAGTTAAGAATAGTAAATCTATACTTACCTATTTGCAGTTCCCTTCTCGATATTATGATGCTAGATATTTTTGTCACAATATTCTGTCCACACAATATTTTTGTCCTTGATATTCTGTCAGTGATCCCAAATCAAGGAACAAAGAAAGCACATTCACTATTTTGTTTACTTCACAAAGGGGAAACGGGTGCAACTCACACACCTGCTATTGAGCGAACCCTGCACTACCACAATTTAAAGGGTGAGGAATTTGCACTCACATTGTGCAACCCCACCATGAACAGGGCCATGGTGATTTTATTAAGGTTCTGCTGGATAAATTTTAAAAAGGAAGGATCTAGTAAAAACATACGATGGGACCAGCGATAGTTATTTTTGTAATAAAGTATTTACAGTACTAGTGCAGCCTATATGGAAGTATTATATTTGACTCTCTTAGACCAACGTTTTTATGTAGGTCATTATACCATTTAAAATGTCAACACATCTACAGTGTACAATGGAAAAGCAACCCCTTCTTCGAGTCAAGACATTGCTGTAGATTTTGTCTCATTGTTGATCAGCAAATCATATTTGATGCAAACTTCCATATTTGCCTAACATGGATATAATGGCTGTATTAATTAAAAATATAATCTCTAACGAAAGTAATGAAAGTTAGACGGTGCCCGCATTCAAACATCAACATAAACTCTTCTTTCAAAGTAATGTGAATGTAAGCATGCACCATATAAACAAGCATTTACGTCATCCGTCTGTTTGTAGGGACAGAAATTTAGTATCTGACCGGTCATCGATTGGAACCTTGTCAAGTGCAAACGCTGCAGGGAGAATCCAACAACTGAGGTTAGCTGAAAATTTGAGCCCTCGTGAGAAACAAGATGATATCCTGTCTCTTCAAGCAGGTAATGTGACCACAAGTTTTTCTCCCAGGGAGACAAAATATGTTCTTTGAAGCAACCAAAAATTGACCTATTGTTCCAAAGATGTGACATGCATTTTATTGCTGCTGACCACTAATACAGTGTATGTCACTGAGTTTTTTTAAGCTGCTGCATTTTACTAAATACTGATCACGGATATAACACACATTGTATTGCATTGCAGAATTTCAATAGTGCTTACCACCCGTACGTGGGGCGCTGAAGTGCTTGACTACATGAGGGCTCTCATGACCACAGTATATTTTATAGAGTGAGTTATATTTTTAAGTTAATCATTTTTGTCTTAAGCTATTTTGTTTTTTTATTTCTGCTAAGTCACTCATGTGGCAGAAATTAGACTTCTGGTCCCATTTTCTAAATCTTAATTACCAGAATTCAAAGAGTCCCACCTAGGTAACACATGCAAGACATTTGTAAACATAATCTGAGCTGAGAGCCTCAGAGTAAAGGACCCTCCAGATCTCTGCATGCTCCAAAAAATCTTCCAGTGGATCCCCATCAGCACCAGAAAGTCCGTCACCCAGACCATCGTCATGGGTAGACTGGACTACAGCAAAGCACTCTATTTCGGTATCACAACTCAACTCCTCAAAAGACTCCAGACCATACAGAACACAGGAGCCAGACTCATTATCAACCTCCCCAAACAACCCACATCATCTCCACCTCAGGAACCTCCATTGGCTCCCCATCCAGAAGAGATGCCAGTTCAAACCATTTATAAACCATTTTAATAACACACTTTATTACACCTATAGGATATAGGTGGTCTGGCAAAGTATCTATGTGCTTTTTCATACCTTTAACCATGGGTTTTTTACGTAGACGAAAAAGGTATCCAATGGTTTTCGCTTATATTTTACCTTCTAATGTATATGGTTTTTGATCTGAAGCACTTTATTATAATGTATTTTATGAAGTCCTGGGTATGAATCATGATTATTATTAGTTGTTTTTGTTTCAATCCAGCAATTTGTCTTCCTAATATTTTATCTGCCCATTTGCACTTTACTTTTTAATGTTAATATGGAATGGAATGTCCTTAACCTGTACTAGCACTTTAGAAACAAAAAGAAATTATAATTATTTTAACTGAGTCATCAAGCGCATTTGCACTATTTTGTTCCTCGCACTTTAATTGGAGTCCTGTATTTTGTAATAGTATATTCGTAAAAATCAATGTTGAGCTCTTTATAGAATTTTTATGGGTTTTTAAATGTGTTCAATCTGTTTACGTGCGTAAAATGTAATAGGGATAAATGTATGGTTTTAATGTCTTTTTTATGTAGACCTCAATTGAGGTCCAAAACATAAATAAATACATTGAATTGAATTGTTGAGGCACACCTACAAAGCCCTACACGACCAAGGTCCAGCATACATCAGCCACCACGTTAACTTTCACTCACCTGCCAGACACCTGCTCTCTCCATCCGTCGCAGCCGCACTGGGAACCGTTCCTTGTCCTACATCGCTGCTAAGAGCTGGAACAACTTGCTACTCCACCAATGATCAGCATCCTGCCTGTCAGACTTCCGTAGGAGACTCAAGACCGGACTGTTCGACCAGACTGGCAACGCCCAGATTCCCTCAGGAGTGATAGTGCAGAGCTTTATAACATCTGATTGATCGATTGTCATATACTAGTAAGAAAGGCCTAATGGATAAGGCATAATCCACTCCAACCTTGTACAGAGCCTGTAGGCACCACCACAGCATCCCAGAATAATGACCCAAACATGAAGCCCATCAAGGATGGGTGGGTGAGGTCAACCCCTCATCGATGGCCAGTCATTGATCTAAACCTTCCTCGTCGGTCTCATGAGACAGGAGTTGATGCCCTATGTTCATGAAACCAGCTTGCCACTCATTCTGTTTGTATGTCACCTGTTTATGTCCTGCGATTATGACCAGTTCCTCATACCTTCATCTTAGTAGGTGGGGTCTGAGTCCTCCATTTTATCAGTACACATAGTTTTGCCACCACTGTGTGTGTGATACTTTCCTCCAGCAATGCAGGGCCCCCTAAGGTGTCCCTGAGAGATCATGCATCATGACCAATTGTACTTAAATAGAGGAAATATATCCACAAGCAGGTCGTGCCTCCTCATACGCTACAGACCAGTAATGCGATAATGACGGACAGGAAAGAGCATGTGTAAAATGTCTCCCCCTGGTTGGCCACATCTCGAGCAAGTTGTATCAAGGCTCAAATGAAATCTATAAAGGGAATGTGGCATTCACTGCCTTTCCTAAATCATTTTGACAAAGACAAATTTCAGCGTAACTTCCCTTAAGACCACCCTGTGATGACCTAGGCCGTTAGCCCTTTCCTTATTTTTTTGTTTTGCAGTTTTACATAATGCAAACTCAACCCAAAGATATTGGAGCGCATTATATGAGAACCTTTTACATTACACAATAACAAATTCATTTTTTAAGGCACAGGGAAATAAAGTCATTTGCCCAGGACCACAGGATGTTGAACCGAGCCTGGTTCCCAGCACCATAGTCGGCAGCTCTAGCCGTTACACCACATCTGTTATCTGTAAAGTCATGTGAGAACCTCTTTTGCTGTCCTGTTTGGAGCAGGTCAGCACTAAGGACTGAGAACTTGAGGATTACTGATGATCCCATAAAGTCCAGGGACGGCCATTGTTTAAAAAAAAAATTAAATTGTCTTACGCAGTTTTCATGTAAAACTAGCCTTTCTAAACACCGAACAGGTTATAGACTCTTCTCTGAAATACCTACGATGGCCTTCTTGGTATGATTGTTCTTAATGTGAAACAAAAGTCTTTGGAATGTGGCAACTTTGCTTGCGCATGCACGCTTGGTAGCCGTGTTGGAAAGGTTTTTCTTACTTTGGTGGTGGCCAACTTGCATTAGCTTTTCTTTTCATTTGAGAAAAGTCATTCTAAAATGGCATGTTCATGCATGCATGGCAGCCTCTTGGGGGTGGAGGGGACCAGGATTGTCAATGCCAAAATGTTTGTGCCCATCACAGTCAAGATCTTTTATGTTTGTCAGGGGTTGTTTTCTTTATGACCCGATTGCAGAAACAAATGTACACCAGAACCCGTATTCTATACAGGGTGCACTGTGCCATTTTGTGCCGTGGTACACCTTTCAAGAGGTGCTCCTGGCAGATAGTGGGGTAGTGCACTGTTATCATGAATGCACTGCCCCCATGGCAGCTGCAAACTGGGGCTTCTCTTGGGGCAGCGCATTCAGTGATGGAGATGGAGTGGCAGCTTACAAGCCACTCTGTGTTTCACAGTGCGGGCGGCAGCTGCCTGCACTATAAAAAGGAGTGTAGATCCCCCTGCAGGTGGGTGCAGTGAGTAACTGGAGGAGGGATGAATCTTTTCCCTCTACAGGCGGCTGCCCTCAGGGGCACAATGCACAGTGCTCCACTTCTTTGTTGCATACTGTCAGTGAGCCTCCTAAGTTCTGTTTGTCTCTGGCCCTGTCTGTAATAGAGTACTGGTTCAGAGGCAAACCAGTTTCTTCATTTGCATGGCGCCAAACCCCCATGAAAATCAGGGAACTACCTCTCAAGACTGCGCACTAGCTCTATCAGTATCACAGAAGGGGCTGCACAAGAGTCTTCGGACAATTCTATAACACTTCAGGGCCCCGAGGGCACAAAAAATTGGTGCAAATGACTGTTGCACCCCTGGGGCACTGCATGTAGTACATCCCTGAGTCTTCACAGAAGGATCATATAGCTACTGGTGGTAGCATGTCCAATTAATTGGAACGTAACGCTAAATCATCACCTATCTTCTTCTGTATGAAGCTCTCCCCTACTTTAGGAGTGAGTTTGCATGGGGACTTGGCCTGATGCAGGGTATGCCTGCAGGGCATTGGAGGGTGCCTGCAGGCCCTTACAAGGGCTGCCATACTCGATTGCCAAAAGCTGGGAGATGCACTGTATCCTGTTTGTCAAGAAGGAAGAAGGAAGAAGGAAGTCACTGGTAATGCCTGAGCCAGATCTGCATAAATGAAAGTACCTGCAAGTGCATAATTGGATGGAGGCCTGCAGTGTCTGATCGGAGTGTGAGAGAGATGCGAAAGCTCCGGAGAGACGGATTTGGGCAGCTAGCACATGAGGCTCCAGATGCTGTGCTCTCCGAGCAGTCCTGCAGGACTCCAGCTCGGCAGCCCCTAGCATGGTTGTCTTAGGAAGGAGGAACTACTTCAGGAGAGTCTAGACAAGGGTCCACTCCTGAACCATAGGCAGCATCCTCAAAGACCCGATGGCCAGAGGGCCTAGTTGTAAGCTAGCGTTGAGCCACCAACACTAGAATTATCCACGACCACCCTGAACCCAGGGTCATCTCCGCGAGTGACTGAGATGCAGATGATGAAGAGGAGTTGGAGGGAGCCTTGAACCAGGCATTTGAGTTTGGTGTATGGTTCATACAGTAATAAACAATTTTCAATTGTTTAAAAACATGTTGCTTTTATTGAAGTGCATGTACAGGTTATGTATTTTATTTAAGGAAGGGTATATAATGTTCTTCCCATTGGTACCTTTCTATGATCCATGTGGATCTCTTTGGCTCGGTCAAATAATCCTGAATCCCCTTATTACATCCTCACCTGTGAATGTTTCATTTGTACTGCCCCAATCAAGACCCAGTCCAGAGGGAGCAATTCCAGTTTGACTTGCAGATCTCAGAGCTCAATCCTGAAGTGCTGGCCAAGCTGTCACCAAGCTAGTAGTCTCAGCAGGGATGGAATAGTAAAGTACACACACTGGTCAGCAGCCTCCAAGGAAAGGTCTACATCTAAGCAGCTTCCCATCCAGCGGTCGTGGTGCATGGAGCCAGGAGGTTGCAGGATGGGGGCTGACCTATGAGCGAGACTGAAGATAGTGTTTCCGGAAGTGCCATGGTTCATTGGAGCAGAGCTCGGAAGTTAGTTCATCTTCTGAAGCCGAAGAGAAAGGAGTGCCTGAGAACTTCAAATTCTAAAATGGAAAGTGCTCCTGGTCAAAAAACGTGGACCCAACGAAGGTATCAGTTACACAAGATATGGCCCCTTCGCAGCCACCATCCCACACACATACAGGTTGCATTAAAAACAACTTTGTGTTCCCCGTCTTCAGAGAGAAGCACACTTTTTTTTTATTTAGTTACACTGCCTTTGAACAAACATTTGGACCTGCAAAAATCAATCTTTTTTATTCCTGCTCTCAGTTTTCTCTTCAGATGCCAGCAGTATCCGACCGCCCCTTCGGGCATACAGGATGCACGTGCGCTGCTTGTAAGGAGTTGACGTCTTCCTGTTCAGCAAGGAAGGGCAGCGACGAACGTCACTTCCTGCCCCATGGTCACGTGCAGGATAATCAGTCAGGTCTGGCTTCAGCCGCATCAGATTTAGAATGTTTGCTTTTTATGTGGGATGATGGGTAAAAAGTCAGAATTTGCTAAAAGTCTGTCACACAGTCTACTTAAAGTGCCACGTTCTTGAAAATCAGGTCTAGCAGCAACACGGAGGGTGTCGAGGTGGGACAGAAGCAGCTTCCATACACAACCCCACCGTCTCCTCTGTAGAGAGGCATGACCCTCGACAGATCATGCTGTGGTGCATTTTACATTGTCCATTTAGTGCATTTACTGTTTCTTTTAGCAGCTAAGCCCAGGCTGCAGCCATTCATTTTTGTTTGTAGTTACTGACACCAGTAAGTAGTGGCCTCCCTGCACCATTGCACCATCACCCCCACCCCAGAAGGCATTAGGGAGCATCAGAGTGCCCTGCACCACAGCACCGAGGCCTGTGTAAGCGGCTCCTCAGTTACTGCTGCTGATGACTGCCAGAAAGAGAAAGGAGAGATCACCTGTATCAGGTGCCCCCTTACCTGCAACACAAGTCAGACTGGTGTGGGTGCCTCAGGTGAACCTGACTTCCACCTGGGGAACCAAACGCGCCAGCCAGACTAGAAGCCGCAGCCTCACTTGATGTAGCACAATAATTCCTTCACATGATGGTCACTGTGAGTCTGGAACCACCTCAAGGAGCCTCCAAATACCAGTACAACAGGTCACGTGTTCAACGCTGGCAGGTAGTGTGAAGCTTGTGTCATAGCCAGGGCTGTCAGTGGCTCGTCAGAGGACCCATGCCGGGGTGGAGCCTGGAGCACAAGAAGAGTTCTTTCCTTCTGACGTGGGGGGCGGGGAGCAGCGTTCTGCTTCTCGTAGTTCCCATGACTCTGAGGTCCCATGATGGCAGCCAGTGGGCTTACACTAACTGTGTTACAGCATATATATGAGGTGTGGTAATATCACCCAATGAGCGGCAGGATGAGTGAGTGGCCCAGCCTCCAGACTGTACAGAAGTCCAACTCAGTCCAGACTGAGCCTCACCTTCAGCTGAGCCACATGAATGATGGTATCAGTCAGGTACCATAACTATGAAACTACCTGTGCCGCTCTCAGAAACTATCCTGCCAAGCACATCTGCGAAGCGTGTGCAGACCCCACACATCTCAACTTCATTAGGTTAATTGTGGACCCATGACAATCTGTGGTTCTTGCAATGGTGCAATGACATTATCTGAAAGTGTTAAACACAAGCTGTGTGTCATTTGGCTGCCTTGTACTTCTTGCAGAGGGTCCAGTGTAGAGAAATGCAAACTATGTTCAGGACAGTCAACCTGGCCATGTTCTTTTTACAGTGTGACTGCATGTTGTAACTTTTACCCATGCAGGCTGTGCTGAACTATCATAAGCTCCTTAGAACTGTTGCAGATGAGTCTGTTTCACTACACTCTTCATGAGCAGATGATTTCACAAATCTGTTGCAGACCTGTTTTTTTACATCTGCGCCCTAATTTGTCTGCTCATGCACGTTCCTACTCAAGTAGGCGAAAGGAAACATTCTGGGCTCACACTACCTAGGAGTCTTGTCAAAAACCCAACATATGATTGGTAATTTACCCAGTTATGTCAGTTCCTCAATGTCTCTACCTCATGAGTAGACATGGTTATTAGGCTTGTTGCGAGTTCTTCATTTCACTCATAATAACCGGTACATCCTCAACATGCCAAAAGTTAGGGGTTATCTTGACATTCTGTCCATCTAGTACTTAAGTTGTACATCCGTACTAGGAGTATCTCAGAGGACGAGTATCTCATGCTCAACTATTTGATGGTGATAATGTGCCCCCCCTGAAGCAAACTGTTTGAAAGCACTGCTGGTCTTGTGCAACACTCTTGATTTTGTTCTGGCAAAGACAGCAGGTTCCTGTGCCAGGTCATCCTCCAATATTGAACATCCACCAAAAGGCATAGGAGTTTATGTACCCAAACCCCATTACCATTAGTGTGTTGATCATTTTTATTCTAGCCTGCCATTGTCCAACAACAACCTGGCATGCGGCAGAAGAAGTGAACTCAGAAAGAACTTCCCTCTTCAGTTTCTTGCACAAATTAAAAATGGCTGAGGTATAGTGAATTCCATGTGAGCAATGTCTTGCTGTACAGTTCATGGACAAAAAACTCATGCCTCTGTTGACTGTCATCCGTATTGAGCCAACAACTGAAGTTACAGTGTGTGGTCAGGACATACCTGCCAGAAAACCTCTGTGCATCCTGGACTGCAATGGGGTTGTTAGTGCCTTTGACAGAACTGATCAGACGTTGCATTTGTAAGATGCTATAAAAAAAAATCCATAGCAGGGGACAAAAAGCTGTCCGTATACATTGTAGGAATGAGCCTACATGGTTCAATGCCCTCGGCAAGAGTACATCATGTAATCAAATGATGATATTTGTGAAACTTTACTTTGATGTCATCTTCTGCCTGTTTTATGACTAACATGGAAGTCAGCAAGTATATCATTGGATTCATTGGATTCTGAGATCGACATCTGAAAATAGAGTAGTATCCACTGCATGGACAAAAGTGTGCTGGACCATGAGATTTTGGAGACACTCTTGATTCTGTTCTATTTGGTCTACCTTGCAGCCTTGTCTCGGCTTTGAGGGATGTTTCGAAGCATATCACAAGTCACTTAGGGCAGCAGATTTCTGCTGATGTGATATCCATCAATGTAGTGACGGAGTAACTCGTTTGCCAATATCTTAATCAGGCCTTTAGTCTAGAAGTAGCGAACCATGAAAAATATTGCTTGTGTACTCATCACAGGCGCACATTTAGAAGATGGAGGCATGCTGGAGCCACCATAGTTTGTGCAGAAATCTGGACAACCCACCACCGAGTGAGTGTACTGGTACCTGCCTGTGGATTTGTACTGGTGTGAGGATTCAAGAAACATATGATTTGATATATTTTAGTATTGATTTGTTTTTATTTTATGTATTTAATGTCATACAGGCATAGCCCCAAGGATCAGCAGAGCTCCTTATGAAGAGTATATTTATTGTAAGAGGCGCCTTTTGGCTTGATGTTCTGCACCAAACATTTTCTTACCACATAAGATCTGAAACCCAGAGGTGTGTGTGGCCAGGGCACACCTCCCAGAATACCTCTGTGTTCTAGATTGCAGTGTGTCTAATAGTGCTTTTGACATTACCGATCAGATGTTGCATTCATACGATGCTATAAGAAAATCCATGACAGGAAGTGGGTACATTTGACAGTGAGAAGGTTAATGACACACTCAGTCAAAGTCTCTGTTTTGGGAATATGAAATGCTTAAATACAAAATTCTACCCTCAACTGTTGCAGCCATGTTGAACCCCCATGGAGCAGCAAAGAGTTTTGGGACACCTTGGCCCAACACAACTGCCCCTTCCTCCCATAGCACAGCTCCAGCCCAGCCATGCAGGAAAACCCTTCTCTTGCCTTAGACTTCTGGCTTTCCTTTAAGTCTACAGAAGTGCTTTATCTTGTTACACCAACCCGCTGTGCAGTACTGCTGACAGGTTACACCGTGTGTGATGTAGATGCTCAGGTATTTCGTCTCCTGGTGTGCTCTGTCTTGTTACACCGTACCGCTGTACAGTGGCTGCTGACGGTCAATCAATCTGTGATTTCTAAAGCGCAGCTAATCGCCCGAAGGGTCGCAAGGCACTGTTTGCGGGCGGGCTGCTCAGTCGAAGAGCCAGGTCTTGTGGTCCTTCCAGAACTGATCAGTGATGCGGTCTGCCTGAGTTTGAGAGGTAGCGTGTTCCAAGTCCAGGCTGCAAGGTAGGAGAAGGATCTTCCTCCTGCTGTGCTCTTTCGGATCCTGGGAATGGCTGCGGTTGCGAGCTGGGAAGAACTGAGTTGTCGGTTTACGTAGATGGCGAGGCGGTGGTTGAGGTATGCTGGTCCTATGTTGTGTAGTGCCTTGTAGGTGTGGCTCAGGGGTTTGTATGTGATGCGCTTGTTGACTGGGAGCCAGTGTAGGTCTCTGAGTTAGAGGAGATGTAGCTGTGTCGGGGGATGTCCAGGATGAGTCTGGCTGCTGCATTCTGGATTCTTTGTAGTCTTGATTGTAGTTTGTTGGTGATGCCGGCATAGAGTGTGTTGCCATAGTGCAGTTTGCTAGTGACGAGTGCGTGGGTGGCTATCTTCCTCGTGTCGGAGGGGATCCACTTGAAGATCTTTTGAAGGAGTCAGAGTGTGAGGAATCATGATGACGAGAAGGCATTGACTTGGCGGGTTATGGATAGAGAGGAGTCCAGGATGATGCCCAGCTGGCATGTGTGGTCTGTGGGAGCGGGGGCGTTTCCCAGTGCAGTGGGCCACCACAAGTCGTTCCAGGTGGAGGGGGTGGAGCCAATTATGAGGACAGGTGACACAATGCGAGGTCTAGATGCTTTTGTGTTCCATCACCTGCTGTGCTTTACATTGTTGCAGCATCCCACTATACAGTGCGGCTCACAGATGACAGCGCGAGGTCTAGGTGATCTGGTGTTCCATCACCTGTAGTGCTTTATCTTGTTACACCATCCCGCTGTACAGTGGCTGCTGACAGGTGACACACTGCAAGGTCTAAATGATCAGTTGTTCCATCACCTGGTGTGCTTTATCTTGTTACACCATCCCGCTGTACCGTGGCTGCTGACAGGTGACACAATGCAAGGTCTAGATGCTTTGGTGTTCCATCACTTGGAGTGCTTTATATTGCTGCAGCATCCCGCTATACAGTGGCGGCTCACAGATGACAGCGCGAGGTCGTTTCCCAGTGCAGTGGGCCACCACAAGTCGTTCCAGGTGGAGGGGGTGGAGCCAATTATGAGGACAGGTGACACAATGCGAGGTCTAGATGCTTTTGTGTTCCATCACCTGCTGTGCTTTACATTGTTGCAGCATCCCGCTATACAGTGCGGCTCACAGATGACAGCGCGAGGTCTAGGTGATCTGGTGTTCCATCACCTGTAGTGCTTTATCTTGTTACACCATCCCGCTGTACAGTGGCTGCTGACAGGTGACACACTGCAAGGTCTAAATGATCAGTTGTTCCATCACCTGGTGTGCTTTATCTTGTTACACCATCCCGCTGTACAGTGGCTGCTGACAGGTGACACACTGCAAGGTCTAAATGATCAGTTGTTCCATCACCTGGTGTGCTTTATCTTGTTACACCATCCCGCTGTACAGTGGCTGCTGACAGGTGACACACTGCGAGGTCTAAATGATCAGTTGTTCCATCACCTGGTTTGCTTTATCTTGTTACACCATCCCGCTGTACCGTGGCTGCTGACAGGTGACACAATGCAAGGTCTAGATGCTTTGGTGTTCCATCACTTGGAGTGCTTTATATTGCTGCAGCATCCCGCTATACAGTGGCGGTTCACAGATGACAGCGCGAGGTCTGAGTGATCAGGTGTTCCATCATCTGTACTGCTTTATCATGTTACACCATCCCGCTGTACAGTGGCTGCTGACAGGTAACATAGTGCAAGGTCTAAATGGTCAGGTATTCCAGATCCTTGACATCCTGCTGAACAATGGCTGCTGACAGGTGAGACAGTGCAAGATCTAGAGGCTCGTGTTTCAAAACCTCAATACCCCAACAGGGCCATCAAGGGTACAGTCCTACTGGTGGCATCTAAGAGGACCAGCTGAGTTTCCCCAAATAAACCAGTGATGGTCACATTCACTTAAAAGGTATACATGTCATAAATCACGACATGCCCTATAAGTATGCACCCGGAGAAACACAATGGTCGCTTACCAACTTAAGGCAGTAAGGGTGCTGGACATGCTAACTCTACTGTGGGGCCTTTACTTGAGACTGGAATTGATGGAAGGGAGACCTGTTGGGCTCAGCTTGGCAGGAGCTAGTTTCCCAACAGAGGAGTGTGCAAAGTAATATGTGTGGATGTACCCGGGCCACTTGACTGTCAGACGTGGGGATGAAGAAAAATGGGACATTGCACCGTGGTGGCTCCTTTTGAGCGCCAGGTAGTAGCAACTGAAAAGCTGGTGAGGCTGAGGTCTGCAGGAACACATTAGACTAATACAGTAGAAATAATATTGAGCGTTTTTACATAGGAGAACACCTCAAACTAAGTTGCTTTTGGCATTTGAGAAGCAAGCTTTATTCTTTGCCAGCTCAATGGTACTAGTTTTGTCAGTCTCTGAAAGATGAATAGATGGATCACGCCTGCTGAAAATTCAAACCTGCCATATGCTGCTAATGGGATTCAGCCTACTGAGCTGCTCTTACTGCCTTAGCTCATTACACTGCTTACACCCTTGCTACAAAGTAAATATTTGGTGCTGGAATAAGCCAGTCCATCGGATAATTTAAGTGGGATAGGTTAATGGGCCTGGAAGGAGGTGAGACACATAGTGAATTTGGCCAAATAGGAAACTGGCACAAAGGATAGGCGAGGTTGGAGAGAGGATGACCAGAAGAATAGGTTGACCAGGAGAGAGGTTGGCTAGGAAAGAGGGGTGGGTGGAGGTAGAAGGGGAGCAGGGGGGAATTATCTAAGGAGAATTTACACATTGAAAGAGTTGGGACCGAGAGAGAGCAGTGAGACGGGGCAGGATTGAAGTGTGTGTGTACCAGACCAAGAGAAAGAGCAGAGTCAGAAGTGGGTCAGAGGTTAACCCTTGGGCCATGGGAAGTTGTGATGAGCTGGCCAGCTTGTTTGCAGAGAACAAACCTAGGTATGTGTAATAAATGTGTGCATTTATCCAACATCTACATTACCACTACAGAAAATGTTGGAAGGTGAGTATGTATAAGTGCTGTATAGATTTGTCGAGACATTCTTTTTGGGTAGCAAAGATTGTAGGAAAAAACTACAGTCTACATCCTGGAAACGTCAGTTAAACAAAAGAAGTCTTGAGTCTTTCCAGAAGAACAAAAAAAAGCGCTATTAACACTGAGTGCAAACAGGAGGGAGTTCCATACTTCTGGAATGCAACCAGAGAAAGATTGAGCTATGATGCATTGCTTTTTTCCTAAATCTGAGGCCCCAGGTAGAGGATCACCACCCTATGAAGAGGTGTGAGTTTCAGTTACTGTACAAGATGGCAGAGAAAGACAATGCATTAGATCCTGTGCACAGGGCAGGCTATTTTGTAGATGCATCTAATCCTTGACATGGAGGCATAGATGCGTGATAAGAACAGGGGTGAAACAGAATCAGTCAGAATGTTTGCATGGGCAAAGTGGTCCCCTTGTCTTCTGACTTGATGCCAAAGACAGTCATAGTTAGGGTGCGTTGGTCCCGCACACTTGGCAGGCCGCAGTGTCGCAGCAGTGTATAATTTCCACTGCCCCTCAAAATAATGCCACATCATGTAAGGCAGTGTTGACGGTCGCTAAATGTACTGTAGGTGAACTGTGAGAAGTGATGAACCATGGTCTAATCTTGGAAAGACCAAACACTGCAGAACTATACTGAAGTGTTGTTCTTTGAATGTATGGTTTTATCCTTCAAGTGACAGTAACTGGAATTGCACATTTCTTTCCCATATTATATTTGTCATTGTGTAGATCAGGTCTCTTTTCAAGTATGAGTCCTAGGAATGTTGTGCCTTGGTGATAGCTGGTTTGCAGTCAACAGTGTTAAAAAGATTTCAGCCTTATATGTATCTGGGATTTGTATAGTGTGAACCTAGCTGTAAGGCAGCTCAGTGGTGTGCAGGGTTATGACTGAATGGCAGTATTCACAAAGATTGGGAGCTGGGTAAATTCTTTGAAATTCTATTTTCAGGGAATTGAGTTTAAGCTAATGCAGATGGTAAAGATTTTCCTGATTTTAAACTCCATTGTTTTAAAGGCCCCCATTGTTCCTGTAATCTGCTATTTATACACCAAGGGGGCTGATTTTGAGTTTGACAGAGGGAGGGTGCCCCATTGGCATGGTGGAGGACATTACACCCCTGTCGGAGGCTGGCCTGGCTTATAGTGGGTACCTGATGGTACTTACACCTTGTGCCAGGTCCAGTTATCCCTTATTAGTAGATTAGTAGTGTTCTAGCAGCTTAGGCTGATAGAGGTACCTGCAGCAGAGCAGCTTAGGCTGAACTAGGAGACATGCAAAGCTCCTACTATACCACTTATATCATGTAGCACTATATCATAAGAAACACAATACTCAGAGTTACTAAAAATAAAGGTACTTTATTTTAGTGACAATATGCCAAAAGTATCTCAGAGGATATACTCCCTTAGGAGGTAAGTAAAATACACAAAATATACACACAAACCAAAATCAGGTAAGTAAAACACTTAGAAAAGTAGTGCAAACACTGTAGAACACAATAGAATGCAATAGGAGACAATAGGCCTAGGGGCAACACAAACCATATACTCCAAAAGTGGAATGCGAACCAGGAATGGACCCCAGGCCTAGTGTAGTGTGTAGAGGGTCGCTGGGAGTGTAAGAAAACACTAAGGGTGTCCAAGATACCCCACCCCAAGACCCTGAAAAGTAGGAGTAAAGTTACCCTACTACCCCAGAAAGACAGTAAAGTCGAGATAGGGGACTCTGCAAAGACAA
This sequence comes from Pleurodeles waltl, assembly GCF_031143425.1. Taxonomy (NCBI): domain Eukaryota; kingdom Metazoa; phylum Chordata; class Amphibia; order Caudata; family Salamandridae; genus Pleurodeles; species Pleurodeles waltl. Next base: position 1,040,905,713 of record NC_090449.1, read on the forward strand.
CAGCTGACTGCAAAGCACTGAAGACGGATTCCTGGACCTGAGGACCTGCAAAGGTAGGGGACCAAGTCCAAGAGTCACGCAAGTGTCCAGGGGGGCAGGAGCCCACTAAACCCCAGATGAAGGTGCAAAAGGGCTGCCTCCGGGTGGAAGAAGCCGAAGATTCTGCAACAACGGAAGGTGCCAGGAACTTCTCCTTTGGTCAGAAGATGTCCCATGGGGTGCTGGAGGGAGCAGAGTTGTTTCCACGCAGAAAGCCCGCAAACAAGCCTTGCTAGCTGTAAGAGTCGCGGTTGAAGATAACGGGTGCTGCCAGGGCCCAAGAAGGACCAGGAGGACACAGAGGGGGCGCTCAGCAACAGAGAGAGCCCACACAGCAGCAGGCAGCACCCGCAGAAGCATTTGAACCGGCGTTCAAGAAGTCTGAGCACAGTCAAGAGAGGATTTCACAAAGCCGGCGCTCAACTCAGCGAGTTGAGCAATGCAGGACGGAGTGCTGGGGACCTGGGCTGTCCTGTGCACAAAGGAATCCTTGCAAAAGTGCACAGAAGCCCTAGCAGCTGCAGATCACGCAGTACACAGGATTATTGTCTGGCGTGGGGAGGCAAGGACTTACCTCTACCAAATTTGGACAGAAGGACCACTGGACTGTCGGGGTCACTTGGATCCAGCTCCTGTGTTCCAGGGACCACGCTCGTCAAGATGAGAGGGGACCCAAAGGACCAGTGATGCAGAAGTTTGGTGCCTGTGGTAGAAGGGGGAAGATTCCATCGACCCACGGGAGATTTCTTCTTGGCTTCCAGTGCAGGGTGAAGGCAGACAGCTCTCAGAGCATGCACCACCAGGAAACAGTCGAGAAAGCCGGCAGGATTAGGTGCTACAAGGTTGCTGGTAGTCTGCTTGCTACTTTGTTGCGGTTTTGCAGGCGTCCTGGAGCAGTCAGCAGTCGATCCTTGGCAGAAGTTGAAGAGAGAAGTGCAAAGGAACTCTGGTGAGCTCTTGCATTCGTTATCTGAAGAGGAATCTACAGGAGAGACCCTAAATAGCCCTCAGAGGAGGATTAGCTACCCAACCAGGTAAGAGCCTATCAGGAGGGGTCTCTGACGTCACCTGCTGGCACTGGCCACTCAGAGGTCTCCATGGTGCCCTCACACCTCTGCATTCAAGATGGCAGAGGTCTGGGACACACTGGAGAGGAGCTCTGGGCACCACCCCTGGGGTGGTGATGGACAGGGGAGTGGTCACTCCCCTTTCCTTTGTCCAGTTTCGCACCAGAGCAGGAGCTGGGGGCTCCCTGAACCGGTGTAGACTGGTTTATGCAAGGAGGGCACCATCTGTGTGCCCTTCAAAGCATTCCCAGAGACCAGGAGAGGCTACTCCTCTCAGGCCCTTAACACCTATTTCCAAAGGGAGAGGGTGTAACACCCTCTCTCAGAGAAAATTCTTTGTTCTGCCTTCCTGGGCAGCCAAGACCCCAGGAGGGCAGAAACCTGTCTGAGGGTTGGCAGCAGCGGTAGCTGCAGAGAAAACTCCAGAGAGCTAGTTTGGCAGTACCCGGGGTCCATGCTGGAGGTCCGGGGATGCATGGGATTGGCACCCCAATACCACATTTGGCTTGGGGGGACAATTCCATGATCTTAGACATGTTACATGGCCAAGTTCGGAGTTACCATTGTGAAGCTACATATAGGTATTGACCTATATGTAGTGCACGTGTTTAATGGTGTCCCCGCACTCACAAAGTCCGGGGAAATTGCCCTGAACAATGTGGGGGCACCTTGGCTAGTGCCAGGGTGCCCTCACACTTAGTAACTTTGCACCTAACCTTCACTAAGTGAGGGTTAGACATATAGGTGACTTATAAATTATTTAAGTGCAGTGTAAAATGGCTGTGAAATAACGTGGATGTTGTTTCACTCAGGCTGCAGTGGCAGTCCTGTGTAAGAATTGTCTGAGCTCCCATTGGGTGGCAAAAGAAATGCTGCAGCCCATAGGGATCTCCTGGAACCCCAATACCATGGGTACCTAGGTACCATATACTAGGGAATTATAAGGGTGTTCCAGTGTGCCAATTAGAATTGGTGAAAATAGTCACTAGCCTGCAGTGACAATTTTAAAAGCAGAGAGAGCATAAACACTGAGGTTCTGGTTAGCAGAGCCTCAGTGATACAGTTAGGCACCACACAGGGAACACATATAGGCCACAAACTATGAGCACTGGGGTCCTGTCTAGCAGGATCCCAGTGACACAGGCAAAAACAAACTGACACACAAGTAAAAATGGGGATAACATGCCAGGCAAGATGGTACTTTCCTACAACCCCATCCTAAGGTATCCCTGCCTGCCAAATCTAGAGTTGTCCTCCGTTCTAGCGAACAACTCCTAACATTGAAAGGAATTGCCATTATGCTGGTTCCTTTCAATGTCCTAAATGTTTGATGGACCGCTCCGCCAATCATGAGGGCCCTCTATCAAATGTTCCTCCCTGCCAGGTTTTACCTCACAGTAATGGACAGCAAAAGAAAAAGCCATCCAACTGCCCAATCTAAGGGCCATATTTATACTCCGTTTGCGCCGGATTAGCGTGCTTTTTTTTTTAACGCAAATTCGACGCAAAACGAACTCCATATTTATACTCTGGCGTTAGACGCGTCTAGCGCCAAAGTCCATGGAGTTTGCGTCATTTTTTAGCGTGGACACCTACTTTGCGTTAATGATATGCAAGGTAGGCGTTCCCGTCTAAAAAATTGACTCCGAGGCATGTGCGCCGTATTTACACTCCCGGGCAAAACTGACGCCCGGGAGTGGGCGGGTAAAAAAAAATGACGTCCAGCCGCTTTTGCGTCGTTTTTTAGCGCCTGGTCAGGGCAGGCGTTAAGGGACCTGTGGGCTCGGAAGGAGCCCAGAGGTGGCCTCCCATGCCCCCAGGGACACCCCCTGTCACCCTTGCCCACCCCAGGAGGATGCCTAAGGATGGAGGGACCCATCCCAAAGAGCATAAGGGTAAGTCATTTTTTTTTTTTTTTTTGGGTGGCATGATTTGTGCCCCCCTACATGTCACTATGCCCACAGAAGTCCCCTGGGCATGGCCATTGGGCAAGGGGGCATGACTCCTGTCTTTGCTAAGACAGTCATTTCAGTGGGGGTTGGGAGTCTAAAAAAATGGCGCAAATCGGGTTGAGGCAAAAATGTTGCCTCAGCCTGACTTGCCCCATTTTTTGGCGCCCAAGCTCCATATTCCCCTACGCCGGCGCTGCCTGGTGTACGTCATTTTTTTTTAACGCACACCAGGCAGCTCCGCCGGCTAACGCCGGCTAACGTCATTGAATAAATACGGCACCCGCATGGCGCTTCAGAATGTCGTTAGCCGGCGTTAGATTTTTTGACGCACAACTGCGTTGGCGCAGTTGTGCGTCGAAAAGTATAAATATGGCCCTAAATAGGTTGTGTGGTCGGGTGGCTAACCTCCAACAGCCTATACTCCGTTGGGCATCAGAGTATGTCCGCGACAGAGCCGGAGTAGGCTCTGTTAACAAAATACTTTTGGTCCACTTGCCTTTAAATGAGGAGGCTGGACCGACAGTTTGGTGGAGATTGTTCTTCGTCACCACTGTAATGGAGTACCCTCTGCACCATGCTCTAAATTAGGACCCAATTTGTTCCTATGGAGCCTGATGAGCAAGACCTAAATAATATGCTGCAGGTGGCCAGAAATGCCATTCATAGTACTATTGCGACTGTCAGTACATGATATTTGAATGTTTAGCCATGTATGAGTGCATGATCTTCAATTTATTTCTGCTTTTTTCTCTCCAGCCTGCTGTGCTGCGCTTACTGAACTGGTCCTCAATGACACGAATGCCCACCAAGTAGTCCAGGTACAGTGGACCATGTTTTAATTAGAAAAGGTGCACACAAATATATTTGTTCTTCTTTCTAGTAGTCACGAGGATATGGATATTGAAATGAATTGTTTGATTGCATTTGGAAAGCATAACAAAGTCATTTACCTCGAAAACAGGCCAAATTTCTGCTGAAAATTAACGCTATAAGAGTGTTTTGTATGAAAAACTGCAGTGTTGTGCATCTCAACCACTTTTTTTTTAACATGGCAAAATGTAACTTTTAATCAGTTGACACATCACATCTGGCACTCATACTTTCACCACCCAAGCCCTATTACGTAAAACATCCATCAAAAGAAAAAGCTTGTACCTGAAGAGGTCTAAACCCATGGAGTTTCTTACTTTGGGTAGGAAACGGGCACGGGGTGCTAAAAAGAAAAAGAATGTGATAGATGGCTGGTGATTTTTAAAAATAGTGGGGTGTACATACCCAGCCTGAACTAGGGTAACTGAGCAAGCTTGACTTCCATGAGGAGTATCTGTGAGGAACAGTTCTCACCAAGAAAAAAATTGAAAAACAAATACCACCAACTACTGTATTTTACTCACAATTTTCATGAAAGTTGCTAAAATTCATTAAGGTCTGAGAAGGCACTCATTGACTGTTTAAGTACTTCATGGCGTGCTAAGCAAACCAACCTCAACCCCTCTGGGCCCTGCAGGAGTTTTGTTGTTTTTCCTGACACAAAACAGCTGTGATATGGTGGTAACATATGGTACATTTTTCATCATAAACTAAAAATGTCTAAAAAGCCAGCGGTGATAGAAGCAGTTCAGATAATGTAATTTCACTTACCCCATAATTTTAATAGCACATATCTAAACTTCACTTCACTTTATTTTTCATCCTGACCTTTCAAAATAGATTCTCAGTCATGTTTTATGACTAACAAACTCATAACACATGACTGAGAATCTATTTTGAAAGGTCAGGATAAAAAATGAAGTAAAGTGAAGTTTAGGTAGGTGCTATTAAAAGTAATAAGATACCTGAATCATGGTCGCTCTCTACAATTGTCCCAATTTAAAAAAAAGGAGACAGGGGATCACCCAAATGTTACAGGCCCATTTCTTTAGTTGACAGATCTGTTAAGATAATAGGGAGAGTAATTTTGAATTGTTTGCAGGCTTGGACCGCGAAGAACAAAGTACTCTCCCTGTCGATATGGTTTTCAACTAGGCCTTGGAACTGTAGAGCAGTGCTTGAATCTACATCTCATTGCAAGTAAATATATTGTTGCTAAGCAAGGCCCAATGTACCTAGCTGCGTTCGACAGGGTAAATAGAAGCAAGCTTTGGATGATGTTAATCAACTTAGGAGTGGATGTCGACCTTGTGAATTTTCTGTATGGTTTACATGAGAATGTAGGTGCGTTATGGCCGGCAGGGTGAATTATCGGACACCTTTTCCTTAGAAAGCGGTGTCCGGCAGGGGTGTGTCTTAGCACCTCTTCTTTTTGTTATTTATATAAAAGATTTAAATGTCTGCCTCTCTAGCTCCGCACGGGATGTACCGATAATTGCTAACGTCTCGGTGCCGACTCTGCTGTACGCCGACGATGCAGTTCTGTTGGCTAGAACACCATGCACCCTAGGAATTTTAGTTGATGCTTTTGTGACCTTTATGTATAACCTAGACATGACCACCAATTTTACTAAATCGCATATTATGACCATTGGTCATGGAAAAAAATCAGCAGTAGCCTTGAGAGTGGGAGAAAAATCCTGCAGTGCTGTCACAAATTTTTGTTATCTGGTACTGGATTTTTCTGCAAACAATTCCTGGTCAAATCAGGTATCTATAGCCCACCAGAAATTGGGTAGATCTGCTGGTTCTCTACTTAATTTAGTAAGGAAAGATGGGAGGTCCACGATCATACCATTTATAAAAATTTACAAAATGCAATGTATACCGACTTCGACTTATGGTGCAGGAGTATGGGGCTATCAAAATTCCACAGCAATTCAGGTGGAAGAAAGCAGAATCCTAAGGCGTTTACTGAATCTCCCACCTTCGAGTGCCAGTTTCATTCTACACTCTGAATTGAACATGGAATATATTACAGATGTGATAAAGAGGGCTTCTCTCCTGCTCTGGGTTAGCGTATGATGTAAAAATAAGGCAAGCCTTAATAAAGAAATAATTAGGGATTGTTTGAAATTGGATAAGGGGCCCACTATTCCTTGGCTAAAGTATGTGGCTAATTCCCTGACCAACATAGGCCGCCCAGACTTATTTAACATCCCTGATGTGATTGTTAAATCAGATAAGACGTTGGTGAGGCGGAGATTTGAGGAGTACACCTCCCAACAGATAATTCATGATGCTCTTAGTAAACCAAGCATCTGCAACTTTTACACTACCCTGGCGGTTGGTGAAACTCCCTTGTATCTTACGTTAGAGTTATCTAGATGGGAGAGATCAATACATTTTAGATTCAGGTACTGTATGGAGACTACTCTGTTTTAATTATGGTAATGATGTGTGGCGTACTTTGTTGCCACCTTGATCGTGCAATGGTGGCGCAAAACAATCCCTACTCCATTTTATGTTTTTCTGTGGTTTTTATAGGTTTTTCCAAACATACCTTTAGCCTCTGTTAAGAAAATCAGCTATTTGAATGTGTAAAGAGGCCTTAACTTTTCTTCAGCCGTTGGGTAACACAGATGTCTGTACTCGGGTGTGTAGTTTTTTTTTATATGCTATCTGCAGCAGGAGAACAATGGGGGACAACTAGAAGGGTAATAATGAGGGTAGCCTCATTTATGATTTTATTGTATGGTATTATCATTAGACTCCCTATCAGACTTTTATGATCTGTTAATTATATATATATATATATATATATATACTTTAATTGGTTATGTCACCCAGTTGATCTATGAAATTTAATCTGCCATGGTTCTGATAATTTTAAATTCGAAACAGACGCCAAAATCAGAACAACATATGTCCAAGCACTTTAGAGAGATTTTTAATATTTTACGTAGTACTCCTGTGATTTTATGTTCTGAATGTATTTTATTGATATAGTGTTTATTGTATGTTGTATATACAGAGAATTAAATATATAGAAATATATTTTAGTATTGGTTAGGCTATGCTGGTTGAGATCCACTGAATAAATCACAAAACTGTAATTTTGTATAATTCTTAACTGACTATTTATTTTTTTGTATGTTTTTATGGTGTTTGATAAGCTCAATAAAGTTATTTTGACTTTACTAACAAACTCTTTGAAAGGGGCATGGTGGAAATATAAAAAAATATACTAATCTTGCATTTCTGACAGTATGCAGCAGGGATGCCTCAATGTTCAGCAGATGCGGATCCTAAATTGGAAAACTTGGGGCCTGATTTAGAGTTTGGTGGACGGTTTATTCCATCACAAATGTGATGGATATTCTGTCCGCTGTATCCTGATTTCCATTATATCTTATGGACATCATAATACAGGGGACTGTTTATCCATCGTGTTTGTGAAGCAGTAACCCCCTCAGCCAAACTCTGAATCAGGCCCTTGGTGTGTTGCACAGGTGGGATGGGCTTGAAACATGTTTTGGCCAAGACTGCAATTATTATTAGATAGTTAAATCTTAATGTTGTAACTCTTTGTATCATTCACAATAAAGTGAACCTTCTCATATGTGACAGATTTGATGAGTGAATACACAGACAAGAATATTTCATGCCATGTTTCAACTAAGAATTGACATGGTGCAGGATGTGTACTTAAACTGTAGTTGTAACTCCTTTTTGTTAAACACATTTATGCTGTTCATGGCAGGAAAATGGTGTTTACACAGTTGGGAAGTTAATCTTACCAAATAAAAACAAGATTTCTGCAAAAGACAAAGTCAAGTTGTTACAGGTAAGACCTATTTTATAAACTACTGAGAACTATTGAAAACGTTATTTCAAAGTTAAGTTAATTTCATATATAAGTCCCCTTATGACAGCTCTGTCAGTAACTGTATCATTATTCTGATGGATACATCTACCTTTGGATTCCTCACCTTTTAATTATCCCCGAATGCACCAACATTCTACTGACATTTTTCTTCATAGCTTTCCAAGTCGATGAGGACGTCGTAATGCCACAGCTTTGCACACTACTCCGTCTGATGTCATCGGAGCCATAAGAAGCCATCGTCAGCATGCTGACATCAGTTCCTTTTTTCCACCCCTGCGATGCGTAACTGTTATCTGGTAGCTCTCAGTTATAATGTAGACTTCCTTTGATAGTTTTTTTCTCCAAAGTGGCAACTTTGTTGCTGGAAGTAAACCGTCTCCTACAAGGAAGTTGGGATTTAAGCAACATAGGGAATGCGAGGTTCAGATGTCCATTACTGACCCGCACAACCATTGTCTTTGGTGTTTGAGTTCTGATCATGATGTAGAGACCTGTTCATCAAGTCAAAAAATGAACCCCAAGGCATAAAAGGAACGGGAGGCGAAGCTATTTGTGGTCAAGGCCAGACAAGAAAAAAGAGGTTGTCAGATGTCTCGTCCTTGATCGAAGTCGCCAACGCCCCAATCTTCAAAGCTGTTGAAAAGAAAGCACAAGAAGAAGCAGCATCATTCCTCACAATGCCGTTCATTGAGGGATGATTCTCTGAAGTGGGATTCTCTGAAGCGAAGAACAGAACACGTGTCTCCTTCTCCATCTCCAGTGCCCACACTGACGTCGCCTATGAGCTTGGCTCCGACTTCGCCTTCACCTCCTCCTGATCCGGAGCCTGAAGCATAGCCTGTGCCTCCTGTGATACTTACTCCTCCAGAATAGGAGCAGAGCTATCCAGCTCCAGGGACGGATCCCTCGAGTTGTTTAAATGCCATGAATGGCATAGTTGCAAGGGTGTTGACTCCATCTAGTGCGCATGCAGGCCCCATGGGTCCCCTGTCCTATTCACTGGATGGATTTCTGGCAAGGTCCCTTCTTGCCTTTTATGCCTCAGGTGTCCTGGCCTCATCCAGCGCTGAGCTAGTCAACTTCGCAGATCAAACAAAGTTCATCGCCACAGGCGCTGGCTAGGACTTGTTGCGCCATTCAACTCCAGCACCCTCTGTTCCTTCGGTCAAAGGTTCTAAGTCACTGGTGTAGTTGTTGGAATTGCAAGTGCCGTTATCAATGTCACCGCCATTACTGACATCACTGATGCAGATGATGAAGTCAGGGCAGAGATCTAGAAGAGATGCTCAGAGACTTTTAGAGGAGGAATTGTATGCCTTGGATAGAGGCAATCTTGAAGAGGAGGAGGGAGTTCATCTGGACCCTTATTTTGAGGGGTTGGACATAGCAAGTTGACTGGACACTATCCCTGAATGGAAGCTGTTATCCCCAAAGGGTATCCCTCCACCTGAAGTCATGTCGCATCACTCTGTTATAAATAAGGCATCTGAGATGTTTGCCTTTACCCATGACTGAACTTAAGTCAAACGTATTGACAGAGGTACTACATTCTTCCTCTTCTGAACCTTTAACTTTTAATGATGCATTGACGTAGCCAATCCTGGAGATCTGGCACGAACCCATGGCTTCAGCTGCTGTGTCTCGGCCGATTGCAAGAAGGTACAAGCCAGCTCCAGGAGACCTGTTGTTTTTAACGTCACATCTACCGCCTCGGTCATTTCCTACTTCCCCTGCTGATAGAGAGGCAAAAAGAATGGAACAGTTAGCAGAGAAGGCGTTCTCTTCATGCAGTATTGCCTTAAAATCTACTAATGCAACATGTTTGCCAGGTTGTTACCTGCATGCTCTGATGAACTCGGCTAAAGCGGTAGTTCCAAAATTGAGGGAAGATGACCAAGGACATTTTGCTGAACTCCTGAACAATGGTCAAGCTGCTGCACGCGTGGTCATACGTTCAGGTCTGAACACTGCTAGCTCTGTGGCAAGAGCAATGGCAACCTCATTTGCTTCCAGGAGGCACGCTTGGTTAAGAAGATCTGGTTTTTATCCTGACGTACAAACAACCTTGTTAGACCTTCTATTTGATCGGTCAAAATTGTTTGGTGTTAAAGATGACTCGGCTTTGGAAAGGTTTAAAGAGTGTAAGGCAATGGCAAGATATTTGGGTCTGAAAACACAACCCGAGGATTATAGACAGTTTTGGAAGTTTTGGGATTCTGAAGATCCTTTTCCTTTCGAGGAAGACAACAATATCAGCAGCATTAACAGCAGTAATTGATAATAAAATCCCCTCTATAGAAGCTACAGAGGGCAGAGCCATGGAAGGCAGCATGGAGCCGTTCATCAGCCTTCCTCCTCTTCCTCCCCAGCCAATGTCTCAGTAAAGTAGCTCTAGTTGCACCATCTTGGAGCATGCTTTACCCGTGGGAGGGAGGTTGATTTATTTTCTACAACAGTGAAGGTCCATAACATCGGACCGCTGAGTGTTGAGTATGTTAGAAAATGAGTATGCCCACCCTTCCAGGAATTTCCCCTTCTTTTTCCTCCCCAAGAAAGATTTTGTTCAGAAGAACATCTTCTGTTACTTCCACTTTAAAGGGTGCAGTGGAGTTGGTTCCAGGCCAGGAACGGGTCCAGGCATGTTACTAACGATATTTCCTGATTCCCAAAAAGGACGGTTGTTGATGTCCGATCCTAGACCTCAGGATTTTTAATTGGTTCCTCAAACAGGAAAAGTTGAAAATGCTGACCCTGGCATAGGTTCTTCTTGCGCTGGACAAAGACGACTGGATGGTTTCAATTGATTTGCAGGATGCATATTTTCACATCCCCATTCTGCAATCGCACCGGAAAAATCTCCACTTCATGGTGGGGTCACAACATTACCAGTTTGTGGTCCTTTAGTTTGGCCTTACTTCTGCACCTCAAGTCTTTCACAAAGGTGATGGCAGTGGTTGCAGCACATCTCAGAAGGTGGAGAATTCCAGTATTCCCTTACCTGGACGATTGGCTCCTAAAAGTCAACTCTCCAGAGTTGGTGCTGCATCACTTGCAGTTGACAACTCAGTTGCTGTACTACCTGGGTTTTTTCATAAACATGCCCAAGTCTCACCTGGAGCCCTCTCAGCGCACCTTGTTCATAGGGGCTGTACCTGACACCACAGGAAACCCTGCCTACCCTCCTCCTCAGAGGATTCAAGACTTTCAGGCAATGATTCTGATGTTTCAGAATGGAGTGATGGTTCGAGTCCTGAAGTTCTTACGTCTGCTTGCTTCCTGCATTCTATTGGTCACCCATGCATGCTGGCACATGAGGGCCCTTCAGTGGTGCTTCAACAGGCAGTGGTTTGAACACAACGGAAATCTCAGAGTCAGTCAGAATCTCCAGAGACGCTTCAGTGGATCTTCGATGGTGGGGTGTGGACGGCAATCTATCGCAAGGGAAGCTGTTCTGTCCTCCACCTGCGGTGGCCACTGTAATGATAGATGCCTCAACTCTAGGGTGGGGAGCTCATCTGGGGGATCTGAAGAGCGAGGGAATTTGGTCTCCAGAGCAACAGTTGTTACACATCAATCTGTTGGAACTGTGGGCGATACGGTCTGGCTCTCAATGCCTTTCTCCCTTCCATTTGTGGTCAGTCAGTGCACGTCTTGACCGACAGTACTACCGTAATGTGGTACATAAACAAACAGGTGTAGGTTTGTATCTTCTCTGCAGGGAGGCTCTACAACTCTGGTCCTCGGCTCAGGACCATTGGATTTGCATCGTGGCAAATCACTTGGCCGGAGTTCTGAATGTACGTGCGGACAGTCTAAATCTGCATTTATCAGTCAATCATGAGTGGTGTCTGCATCTGGAAGCGGTGCTTCACATCTTCTGGCTATGGGGGACCCCTCAGGTAGACCTATTTGCCATTCAAGAGAACGTGCACTGCCTTTCATTCTGCAGCCTCCAGTATCCGCTGCAGGGTGAATTATGTGACACGTTTCAATTGACTGGAGTTCCCAGCTTCTCTACGTGTTTCCCCCCATACCCATGATTCCTCAGGTTCTGAAGAAGATTCACCAAGACCAGGCCCAAATCATATTAATAGCCCTGGATTGGCCGAGAAGGGTGTGGTGCACAGACCTTCTTCCCTTCTCATTGTACCCTCCGTTCTGTCTCCCTCACAGGGAAGACTTCCTCTCGAAGGGGCAGGTTGTACACCCCCACCTCCAGAGCCTGCACTTACATGCCCAGATATTGAATGGGGCAACCTGAGCTCTTTTTCCCTGCCTCTGACATGGTGGATGTTATTTTATGAGACAGGCTACACACCACCAAGTCATTGTATGCTGGCAGATGGGCTGAGTGTGTATGGTGGTGTGACGAAAATTCTATTGAACCCTTAAAAGTTAGTTTGTCTGACATTTTGTAGTTTGTGCTTTCCCTGGCGTGACAAGGTTTTGCATTTGCAACAGTTAAGGGATATTTGTTTGTCCTTTCGGCTTTCCTTTGTTTACTCGACCAACCTTCCCTATTCAAGTCCCCAAAAGTGCTATGGTTTATTAAGGGATTTACTAATAAGTATCCTCCCCATCCCTTTATCATGCCTCAGTGGGATCTTAATTTAGTTCTTACTTTTTTATTGGGTTCTCCATTTGAACCTTTACATAGTTGTCCTTTGAGGTTCCTCACTTTTAAGACGCTTCTCCTAGTGGCGATAGCGTCTGCTAGGCTAGTCAGCGAGTTGAAGGCCCTTAGTGTTAAACCTCCTTTCACTACTTTCTATGCAGATAAGTTGATGTTCAGAACCAAGGCTGTTTTCCTGCCAGAGGTGGTTACTCCCTTCCACTTGGGCCAGTCTATCACTCTTCCTGCTTTATAGCCTCCTCCCCATCCTTCTAAGGAGGAGGAAAGACTTCATCGCTTGGACCCTAAAAGGGCTGTAAGCTTCTATATTGACAGGACATGGGATCTTCGGCTGGACAATCCGTTGTTTGTCGACTACATAGGAAAGATGAAAGGCAAGGCTGTGCAGAAGAGCACTGGTCCCTTTGCATAGAGATGTGCTACATGGCAGGGTATTACAGCTCCTTCCACTAGAGCTAAGTTTTCCACTTCTTCTTTAGCTAGGGGTGTACCAGTGATAGACATTTGTGAAGCGGCAACTTGGGCCTTCCTCCACACCTTTGCGAAGCATTATTGCTTAGACTCCAAGTTGAGGAGGGATGGTCACTTAGCCCGTTCTGTCTTGCAAGATATTTTGGTATATGCAAACAAGCACCCACCTCTGAGTGCGGTACTGCTTGGGGATTCTATTCAAAAGGTGAGGAATCCACAGGTAGATGTATCCATTAGAAGAAGAAGTTTCTTACCTTTGGTAATGCTTTTTCTGGTGGACACAGTAGCTACCTGTGGATTCCTCGCTGACCCACCTCCCTGCTTGTTTGCATATGCCAAAAAGAAAACATGTTTGTATATTGAATATGCATTTTTCTATTTCATGGACATAATTGTGTATATATTTGATTAAAGACATATTGTTGCCTTTTGGATGTTGGTTTCACCCATTGGCCTCGAAGGTATGAGAAAAGTGGGTGGAAACGGACGTCAGCATGCTGACGAGGGATTCTTATGGCTCTGATGATGTCAGACGGAGTTGCGTGCGGAGCCGTGGCATTATGACATTCTTTTTGATGTGGAGAGCTATGAAGAAAAGTTTCCGTGAAACGCTGGTGCATTGGGGATATTCAAAAGGTGAGGAATCCAAAGGTAGATAATGTATCTACTAGAAAAAGAGTTATCGAAGATAAGTAACCTGTTCTTCAGTATATTAAGTTAACATGATTCCCTTTCATTCCTGGGAGATATTCCATGTTCAAAAGAGTGAGTAGTGTTTCAGAAACTTATGCATAAAAATGTTGCAGTCGCATGAGTGTAAATTTAACTTGGGTTCTGATCATGTGAATAACAACTGACATTTTTTTCCAGCAATCTTGTATAGTTTAGTGATCGATTTAACAGAGGTACACATAGAAAGACAAATATACCTCCTGTATTTAAGGTTGACAGAAGCCGACATAGAAAATCCAATTTTTGCACTCTGAAGAACTTTGATGTCACCTGAGCAATTTGCACCATACTTGAGGGAGACATCTTCAAAATGAAACCCTTCAAGATGCAGATTGAAGGGTTCTAAAGATGTAAAGTTGGTGAGGGTCTAAAACATTTCCAAATAACATGCGTTTTGACATGGTAAGGCTCATATGCACAAAAGTCCAAAAGTGCTCAACAAAAGTGCACCAAATTTAATTTGAACATTGGGATGCTGAGAGCTCCATTGAAGACAGTGGAGCAGCCGCTGGCTATAACTGCTGGTTTAGGCCTGTTGTGTTTAACATTACAATGTCCTAATCTGCACCTATAGCTCTCCCTTGTCCCTGCCATTCCAGGATACGTGGATTGCTCATTAGAAAGGGGGTTGGGCCATTCTGATAGGCTGATAATCTGCTGTAGCGGACGATACCATCCATTAAAGTCCCGCTTCCTTATTGTAGGCGATTTCTTCTGACGGAGACCTACAATGCTGGGGCAGCCTTTTAAAGCCAATTTATGCCACAACAGCTTTTCCATCCTAGGACGCTTTTTCTCAGTTTGGTGAAATTTTGTCCAACAATTTTAGACATGTACATTGTAAAATGAGTGTGCTGTGTGCATGCAGTAGTGTTGTGCTTGTCTGCAGATACTTATTAACAACAGATAAATGATTGCAAGGTCCAGGGAGGGATGACGGAACGCAGGCACAAGATCAGGGCATGTGTGTTTTTAAAAACATTGTAAATGAACAAGTACATTTGATGTCATGAATGTCTACCGCCAATGCGCGCGCACACTCACACACAGACACACCAAAAGTTATTTTAAATTCTAAAATGGCACACTCAGGCATAACAAAGGCTAAGTCAGTGTAGGCAAAGCACAGACCCTGGTGTTCCCAAATCTCATCCCTCCCACATATAGACGCACATCAAACATACTGTGTTCAATAAAGAGACAAAGAAAGATGGCCGTGAACACCAAACCAAACCGAAATTTAGACATAAGCAAAGATATTGACCAAAGAGACAGATCGCTGGGACTCTCAACTTTCTCATTCCCCAAAAGTAATGTTGATTAAGAAACAGAACATAAATTCAGATGATCACTGACATTGGGTAGTAGGAAAGAGTGTTCTATAAAGTCCACAAACTCCAAATGGAACATTAACCTAAAGTCGGTGCTGGCGAAACCCATGGGACCACAATACAACTGATGTGCATAGCTGCACATTCTGTTCACCACAATTGGCACTCCACAGCCCTAACACCTCATAAATGTGCATAGCACTATTGAGATCCATCAATCAGTACGGCCTCCTCACCAATGCCTAGCAGTCTATTCTTCCAATCTGACCACAGCTTCCTGCTTTTCCATCACCTTTCTCAGGCCCCACAGATGGCACCATTGTGCAGTCCTCACAACAGATCTAGCCACACTGTCTCCGCAATACAGATAGTTTGTGTTGGAAGTGACCATCTTTTGCATGATATTCCTTCAGAGTTTTACCATCACTACCTATTTTTGCCGAACCAGTTTTTGTTGGCTTTAGGACTCTGCACATTTCACTCCTGCTAATCAGTGGTAAAGTCTGTGTGCTTTCCCTTCCTAACATAGTAAAAGTGGCATACACCTAATTGGCACTTTCAATTTACTTATAGGCCTTTAGTACATGGACCGCCAGGGCCGGGGACCGCGGATGCACCGCCAACAGGCTGGCGGTGCATCCAGGCCAATTCTGACCGCGGCGGTAAAGCCGCGGTCAGAAAAGGGAAACCGGCGGTTTCCCGCCGGTTTTCCCCTGGCCTGAGGAATCCTCCATGGCGGCGCTGCAGGCAGCGCCGCCATGGGGATTCCGACCCCCTTCCCGCCAGCCTGGTTCTGGCGGTTTTGACCGCCAGAACCTTGTTGGCGGGAACGGGTGTCGTGGGGCCCCTGGGGGCCCCTGCAGTGCCCATGCCAATGGCATGGGCACTGCAGGGGCCCCCTAACAGGGCCCCACAAAGATTAGCCCCGCATAACAGACACTGAAAATCGCGATGGGTGCAACTGCACCCGTCGCACCCATTCCACTCCGCCGGCTCCATTCGGAGCCGGCATCCTCGTGGAAGGGGGTTTCCCGCTGGGCGGGCGGGCGGCCTTCTGGCGGTTGCCCGCCAGCCCAGCGGGAAACTAAGAATGACCGCCGCGGTCATTTGACCGCGGTGCGGTCATTCGGCGGCTCCCGCCAGGCGTGCGGTTACCGCCGCCGGCGGGAGTCAGAATGACCCCCTATGTCTGCCTAGGGCAGGTAAATTAAATGCTACAAGTGAGCTGTAGAACTCAATGTGCCACCCACGAGATTAGCACTGGGAAACATGTCTACAGACCTTCCCTTTCAGCTGTGTGTGCAGTTTTAAACTGCCATTTCACACTGGCAAAATAAACCTTTTGCCAGGCCTAAGCCTTTGTTTTTAATTCTTCCAAGTCACCATTATAGTAAGCCCTAAGTGCTCATACAGTAGGGTGAATGATATTCAAAAAGTAGGACATGTATATTGCATCTTTTACATGTTCTGGCAGTGAAAAACTTCCAAAGTCATTTTTCACTGTGGCAAGGCTGGCCTCCTATAGACTAACACTGGTTTACTGTATTACATTTAAATTCAGTTCGGGAACTGAGAGAGAGACTTCTTCCACTCATTTTAATCCTAATTTAAAATATTTTTTTAATGGTAGAGTCGAAATTCAAATTATTATTCTGGAAATGCCACTTTTAGAAGGTTGGCATTTCCCTGACAAAAGTATCTGGGGCTTTTCTTTGAACAGCGAGCTGCTCTTGAACTGTTGCTGGTTCCTCCACTAGGAAATATGTATTGGGGTCAGTCAGGGGTCCTGGGTGTGGAGTGGTGAGGGTCTTCCTGGCTAGGAGGTTGAGGAGGAGCTGTGCCTCTGCCCTGATTGCACTTCAAAGGGAGCCTCGAGGCTATGGCCATCCCTTTTTGACTTCAGAAGAATTCAACACTACAACTGGCAGATGCAGCTCACACCTGGGCTTCCCTTTCCTTTGTTTCACTAGACAAGTTGAGCTAAACCCAAGGAAAAGAGAAGAACTGACCAGTTTTAAGTTTAGAGAAAGAGGTGTCCCTCACCCACAGGCATGCACTGGGCATAAGAGTGACATCCCTAATCAAAAAACTCTTGGACTTCAGAAGGGGAACTTGCTGTGCATTCTGAAGAAGGCAGATTGGACCTGTTTGCATTGACCCAAGGACCACAGAAGTCACTCCAAGGATCAGTTGGCTGATCTCCTGTTTGAGCTAAAGGGACACAACAAGCTTCCAAAAGTCTTTCCTGCTTTCCACCTGACCAGACCCAACTAGACCTTACCTGGTCCCCTCTGCCTTGAGGTTCTCGACCCTTGCCTGGGGTCAGAGTGTATTTCTCCCTGCTTAACTGCAGGTTTCACTGGATCCAATGCAGAGCAGTGTAGAGCGATGCAGAGTCTCGCTTAGCAGTCCTACGCAGCTGATCAGTGGCTTCACCGGATCCAACTCAGTGCCTTGCATTGCAGCACTGCACATGAAGGAAAGAAGATACAACTGTCAGTGGGCCGAATCTTGTCCCATATCCAGCCTGCGCTCCATTACGGTCGACCTGAACTTGTAACTTCGTCCCATCCGGGACAAACAGATACCTGCAGTTGGCGCTTCATGTCTTTTGACACTATTTTTTAACCCTAAATTTTAAACAAAACCCATAGCTCTGGTTCTACTGTCATTTTGGTGACATTCCATTTATTATAATGCACTCTATTTTTCTAATCTACTTTGGGATTTTATCTGTGTTATGTTTTTCTTCATTGCTGTTTGAGTGCTGCATAAATACTTTACACATTTCCTCTTAGTTATGCCTGACTGCTTTTGTTCCAACCTACTAGAGGGTTTATCACAGGTTTATTCATTAACTTTTGTGGGTCACCCTGAGAAGGATTGTGATTGTTTGAAGTGAGATCTCACCCCCTGCTGCCAATAATCCATTTTTTTACTGTCTGCAATGATTACCATCACCTGTCAGCTGGAAAGCAGTTTTTCTTACATCCCTTTCAGACCTCACAAGTCCCAGTACTGATTTCAGTAAGTTCAGTTGGCCACATTCTTTCCCTCTTGCAGCACAGAACATAAATACAGGAGATGTGAAAGACAAAACCAATAAAACGCCACATTTTTACTTTTTTTTTAGATGCACCATGATTTAACTTTATAAATGGGGCACTTAAATTGGGAATCTTAATTTCTGCCTCGATACACAATACAAAATGTAAAGCCCAAAAAACATCCACATTTAGGGCCATATTTATACTCTGTTTGCGCCGGATTTGCGTCGTTTTTTTTACGCAAATTCGACGCAAAACGAACTCCATATTTATACTTTGGCGATAGACGCATCTAGTGCCAAAGTACACCTTCCTTGCATTAATGATATGCAAGGTAGGGGTTCCTGTCTAAAAAATGACTCCGAGGCATGTGCGCCGTATTTATACTCCTGGGCAAAAATGACGCCCGGGAGTGGGCGGGTAAAAAAAAATGACGTCCAGCCGCTTTTGCGTAATTTTTTAGCGCCTGGTCAGGGCAGGCGTTAAGGGACCTGTGGGCTCGGAAGGAGCCCAGAGGTGCCCTCCCATGCCCCCAGGGACACCCCCTGCCACCCTTGCCCACCCCAGGAGGACGCCCAAGGATGGAGGGACCCACCCCTGGGACATTAAGGTAAGTGCTGGTAAGTTTTTTTTTTTTTTTTTTTTTTGTGGCACAGGGGGGCCTGATTTGTGCCCCCCTACATGCCACTATGCCCATTGACCATGCCCAGGGGACATAAGTCCCCTGGGCATGGCCATTGGGCAAGGGGGCATGACTCCTGTCTTTGCTAAGACAGGAGTAATTTCAATGGGGGTTGGGAGTAAAAAACAATGCCGCAAATCGGGTTGAGGCGAAAATTTTGCCTCAGCCTGACTTGCCCCATTTTTTGACTCCCAAGCTCCATTTTCCCCTACGCCGGCGCTGCCTGGTGTAAGTCATTTTTTTTTACGCACACCAGGCAGCTCCGCCGGCTAAATTTTTTGACGCACAACTGCGTTGGCGCAGTTGTGCGTCAAAAAGTATAAATATGGCCCTTCGTTCCTAGTGTTTATTGCTCAGCACATATGAAGTTAAATACACCTCACATTTTCAAAAAAGCATGAAACTTTGCCATTTGGTGTAAGTGTTGGAAAACGCTTCATGGCATTTGTAATTTTTCCCTTGCACAAACAGTGCTGAATTTTTGTTTAAAATGCATCACAGAGCAGATCCTTTTTAGGTCTGGTGTTAACCAAGACAATTTGATTCTACTAAAACATGCTTAATACACTTGAAGGGACTATCAGCTACCTCAGTTCATCCATTGATCTGTTGTTGTGTCATTCCTGTAGGAAGCAGGCTCTTTATATGGTGGACCCAAATGAGTTACACTGTGCAAATATACCAGGCAAACCCCAGAGGTATCACAGAGGCACAAATGACATCTCAAATGCTTTCTTTTGTGGTCGAGCAGTTAGGCATATCAAAGGGTAGTGCTAAGCATGTAAGGAACACACATATAGCAAGACACTATGGGGGTCATTCTGACCCTGGCGGCCGGTGACCGCCAGGGTCACCGACCACGGGAGCACCGCCAACAGGCTGGCGGTGCTCCCGAGGGCATTCTGACCGCGGCGGTTCAGCCGCGGTCAGAAAGGGTAAACCGGCGGTCTCCCGCCGGTTTACCGCTGCCCCAATGAATCCTCCATGGCGGCGGAGCGCGCTCCGCCGCCATGGGGATTCAGACACCCCCTACCGCCATCCTGTTCATGGCGGGAAACCCGCCATGAACAGGATGGCGGTAGGGGGTGCCGCGGGGCCCCTGGGGGCCCCTGCAGTGCCCATGCCAATGGCATGGGCACTGCAGGGGCCCCCGTAAGAGGGCCCCGCAAAGTATTTCAGTGTCTGCTTTGCAGACACTGAAATACGCGACGGGTGCAACTGCACCCGTCGCACCCCTGCAACTACGCCGGCTCAATTCTGAGCCGGCGTCCTCGTTGCAGGGGCATTTCTGCTGGGCCGGCGGGCGCTCTTTTGGAGAGCGCCCGCCGGCCCAGTAGAAATGTCTGAATGGCCGCCGCGGTCTTTTGACCGCGGTGCGGTCATTCGGCGGCGGAACCTTGGCGGACGGCCTCCGCCGTCCGCCAAGGTCTGAATCACCCCCTATATGTGTGTTCCTTACATGCTCAATAAAGAAATAATACACCAATATATATAAATAGCACATTGATAAAAACTTTGATACCAGCATCATGAGATTCAGGTGAGTACTTTTTGAGATATGGATTTTTAGACTTTTCAAAAGTTGACACAGTTCAGTTTTTGGGTGGGGTATTGTTATCCTATGCAGAAAAAACATGTACTGCAATCGGGCCCGTCATAGCGACATATGGGACTGTTCTCCGAGACTTAAGGTGAGTAGGAGGCAAAGCCCAAGGCCACACCAACAGGTCACCTCGGGAGGCTGAGAGTTGTCTGGGTGCAGAGGTGTGTTATGGTGTCGGGTGTCCCATTCTCTTAAATGAGGGGATGGTCCGGTCACAAAGTTGTTACAGTGATGGGCTGGAAGGTCAGTCCAGGGGAACCCACGGGGTGTCTTCTGACGTTGAGTCCGGTGCTGGAGTTCCTCGTGGTTGCAGGGGGGCCCTTAGAAACAGTCTACAGGCATGGACGAGGGTCCTGTTTGATCAAGCCAACAAGTGAGCTCAGGTCTCACGAGGATGGGAGACATGGGGGCACACTTGGTTCTCTTCTGTCATGATGGGTGCAGAGGTGTCCTGACGCATTGGGTTTCGGTCTCCTGGTCACTCACGGTTGCAGGGGGTCTGCAGAAACAGGCGACTGATGCCGTCTAGAAGTACACAATGGGCAAACTCAGGGTGGGCTTTGTCTCTGGAGGGCCTGGGGACCATGCTGACACTGTTGGCCACTTCAACATGAGCTAGGCGGCTCGGGTGCAGTGTTGATGTCCACGTCAGGTTTTTGGCAGCCCCGGTCCTCTCAGATCTTTCTTTGCTGCCTGCGGATGCAGGGGAGAAGCTCCTCTACTCCAACGAGTTCTTCTTGGCGATCGGCGAAGCAGTGGCAGCTCTCCCAGTTTTTTTGGAGGCTGCAGCAGCAGAACAGGTCCTCGAGAGTCTGGTGCAGTGGGCAGGCTGGCATGATTTACGCCAAGCCATTCCGTGGTTCTCTAGTTCATCAGGCTTCTTGTCCACTCCTTCTTTTGTGTCTGGCGAAGATCTGATATCCTGGTATCAGGGGCTCCCCTAAATACTCAATTTAGGGGGTGTTAATGGTAGTGAAGGGTAGTAACCAATAGCTACTTACTCTAAGGTCACTACACCCTCTGGATGACCACTTCCTGTGGGGAGTGGGCATCACCGTGTCCAGAGTTCCAAAATTCCACCACACACAAGATGGCAGACTTTCCTAAGTCAAATCCACTTCAAGCTGGTCACTCTAGGGGTGTGCCCAGCCTCCGAAGGTGACATGCCTCCTGCAAAGTTAATTTCCCACCTGTCCAGGTGCCAGATGGGACCTCGGTAGGGGGTGTCGGCATCA
Organism: Pleurodeles waltl; assembly: GCF_031143425.1. Classification (NCBI taxonomy): domain Eukaryota; kingdom Metazoa; phylum Chordata; class Amphibia; order Caudata; family Salamandridae; genus Pleurodeles; species Pleurodeles waltl. The sequence continues at coordinate 1,040,927,264 of NC_090449.1, forward strand.
TCCTCTGTGGAAAGCCAGTTCTGCATACCAAAGGCAGTGGGCTCCTTTGAAGCTCCCTGCCTTGGGATGCAGATTTGTGGGTCATCCTGTTGGAAGGGGTCTGTTAACAACCTGACCAGAGAAGGCTTTGTTTCTGACCTCGACAGAGTGGAGGCTCTCACCCTGGGAGGTCAGATTCTCATCTGATGGTGGAAGACTGGCCAGAACTGGTCAATGAGCTCCCCAGATGGTGGTAGATTTTTTTCAAGGGGCACCTCCAAGGTGCCCTCTGTGTGCATGTATTAATACATCCATCACTGGAGTCAGTGAGGGTTTATTACTATGAGATGTTTGATACCAAACATACCTAGTTTCAGTGAAGCCATCGTGCAGCCGGGGAACTCATGTTAACCAGAGTCCAGCACATGTATCTAAAATGGCTTTCTTGTTCACTTACTATGTCCAAGAATCGACAAAGACAGATCGGGGGCATATCTGCTCGTGCAGATATGCCCGTACGTGTAATATAATGCTTTTAGGGCTGTAAGGCCTGCTGTAGGGGTGACTTACAAATATTACATGCTGTGATCGCGGGACATGGAGCACTGTGGGTGTACCATGTCTTGTTTTCACTTTCAGGTAGCACCTTGTCACACAGCCTGCAATGGCAGTCTGATTGAGTTTGGTGCTGGGTCCCTTAGAGTGGCACAGGTTGTGCTGCAACTCTTAGGGCTCCACTTCAGTACCCGTGCCCTAGGTACCATGGGTACCATTTACTTGGGACTTACAGAGGTGCTAAAGGGCCTGGTCACTTGGGGGTCAAGTCACTAGGTGTCCTGTTTTGGGGAAGGAACACTGGCACTGGGGATCTGGTTAGCAGCAACACAGTGCACTTCAGTCAAAGTTGCATAAAAAACCAGGCAAATAAGTGTTTGTGTGTGGGGAGGGTACTGCAACCAGAACCTAGCTTCCTACAATTGCCCTTTTTGCTTTCACCCCTTAAGTCATCCATTGTGGGATAATGGTTCAGCCTACCTAGGCCTCTGTTTAACTTCACTTTGAGTGACAGCATTTTGCTCTTTTGTAGAGTGGGCATCTGTATACAACATAGTTCCCTTTAGTGTCAATATTGTCGGATATGATGGTACAGCTCATTTAAAGTGAGCACAGTGCACATTTCAGCTATATCAGTTCCTGTCTTCTTCCAAGGCGTTTGTAGATCTCTTTTGATGTGGACTGCTGCTATTTCACAGTATAACATATTGTGTTCATTGACTCAGTTTCACCAGTGATTCTTTAATAATGTTTGCCCAGGAAGAAAACTAAACTTTATTGTGTTGTATTTGCAGCACACTTTTAACAGTTTCATTTATCAATCAATCAGCATTTGTAATGTGCAGCACTGCCACCCCTAGTGATAGCTGGGCATTGATTTAAACAGAGATGGGTGTGATTTGAATTTCAGTATCCAATACTTTATACTGGGAACCCTCCATCATCTTTCTTTTCTTTCTTTCTTTACTTTTTTCTTTCTTTCTTTACCTATTTTTCCCCTTTCCCTACTTTTCCTTCTTTCTTTTTTCTTTTTTCTTGCTTTCTTTTTGCCTTCAGCTCTTTTGTGCCTTTACTGTTTTCTTTCCTTCGTTTTCCTCTTTTGCCTTTTTCCTTTTTCTGTCTTCCTTTATTTATTTTTGCAATTTTTCCTTTTTCCTTCTTTATTTTTCCTTTCTTTCTCTTTTGCCTTCCATTCTTTCGTTCCTTGCTCTCTTTTTTGCCTTCCTCCCATTCATTTTTTCATTCCTGTTTGCATCTTTATTTCTGGCCTTCTTTCTTTCTTTTTTGCCTTAATTCCTTTTTACTTGTTCCTTCTTTCTTTCCTTGTTTCTCTTTTTTTGTTTTTCCCCTTTTTCCCTTCCTTCTCACTTTCTTTTCTTTTTACCTTTCATTTCTTTTTTTCCTTCTTCTGTTCTTTTTTGCTTCCTTTTCTTTATTTCCTTCTTTCTTCCTGTTTTGCCTTCCTTCTTTCATTCTTGCCTTTGTTTTCTTCTTTCTTTTCACGTTCTTTCCATTTTCTCTTTCCTTCTTTCTTTCCTTTTTGCATTTTCTTTCTTTTGCTTCTTTCTTTGCTTTTGTCTGCCTTCTAGTCCTACCTGCTACACAGATCCTCAAATTAGTCCTGCCCGACTCCTTGCTCCTTGAGTTACTACTACCTGCTGGCTAGCTCCTTGGGCTAGTTCTACCAGATGCTCAGCTTCTCGAACTAGTCCTACCTGAAGCACAGCTCCTCATGCTAGTTCTACTTAATTCCCTGCTCCTTAAGCTAGTCTTGCCTGTTGCCTAGCTCCTCGAGCTAGTCCTTCCCGATGCCCTGCTCTTTGAGCTAGTCCTATCTGATTTCCAGCTCCTTGAGCTAGCCTTTCAGGTTTAGCTTGTCGTTGTTGGTGATCACAGAGACCTATCATTATTTGGCCTTATCGAATCAAGAAGTAAAAACAGGAATTCTGCTTGGGATTTATTTTTGTGTTAAAAAAAAAAAATTAAAAGCTAGACTAAACTGCTTTCTTTTGTATCAATCACAATCAATCCACTGAATCTCTTTAAGACCTTAGATTTCTATCCTGTCTTTGTCCCTAGTTGTGCTTGGAACAGTCACTGTCCACTCCAACTGAATGCACCCGGTTAAGCACAGAAATGATAGCTGCAGTGGCCCAGTTATGATTATGAATAATCATACATGATAACTGCCCACTGGTGCTCATGCAAAGTATGTCACATAAAGAGGGTGTAAATACATCACTCCAACATTTTCCATATGAAGAGGCTTATATAGAGTAATTAATTAAGTTAATGTAGATCTCACAAACAATTTCTAAAAAAATGTTACCATAGGTCCATTGTTTCTCTTTAATTAAAAAAAAAATGAGACAAGTGTAAAACAGTTGCCTTTCAAATTAGCCCATCAATTATAAAATGCCCAACACAATGTCTCCTATGACCACAACGAACAAGTAGTTCTTAAGGCGTTGAGAGGTAAGTGCGTCCATCGTTTCATTTTCAGAGTTCCATGATAAGGCATATTAAAAAGGGTTTACTTTGACTGCCTTACCACTGGTATCCGTCTTCAGGTCCCTCAGGTTTGGATAGGAATTCAGAGGTACTGAAGTAGGACAAGAGTACTAAACACACTCCATCACTGACTCCAACTCCACAGCCAGATCCAACTTCTGTGACTGAGCAAAGTGGGCCAAACTTTCAATATCCTGTTTCTGAGTGTGTCACAATCACTGTGGCAGGGAGCTCTGCTGTGGTACTCAGAGCAGCGGTGAGTGGTGAAGTACCACATGGGGTGCGCCCTTGGAATACGGCGGTACAAATCTCAATGGCACCAAATGAAGTGGACACCAGTGATGTAACAAAGGCCCACGCGGTGCAGGGGGAGGTGGGGGCGAGCTCCAGTGGCCCCACCCAGCACAGTACTCATGCCTGAGAGCTCTTGAGTAAGTCTTGATGGGGGCCCCTTCTATGTACTTTGCAGGACGGTCCCCTCAAGTTTAATTACGCCACTGGCAGACTGACTATCGAAGGACAAAATATCATAAGGTACGTATAGATTTTCTGTACCTTACTACACATATATGTCCCTTGACAATATACACATCTTTAAAGTGAACGGATGTGAAGCTAAGAATAGTGAATCTATACTTCCTCTATATGCACATACCTTTATATGATTTATCCATCGTAATTCAGTCCACAATATTAGTGTATCTCGATATTCCGTAGTACAGTCCCACCCAGGAACATTGCTTTCTTGGTTACTAAACAGTCCAAGGATGTATTTCCCTTGTGCATGTTTTATGTCAACCATGCAACTGTGTTGAACCACAGTCTATTGTAGCACTGAAAACGTTGACATAATAGCCAAATCAAGGTGTGAACTCAACATAAGAGTAACTCCTACCCAATGCAACATTTAACATAACCTACTCCTTTGTCCATCATACAGTGGTCTATGTACAGCATTATTCTGCAGCTATTTAATAACATACAGGGAGTGCAGAATTATTAGGCAAGTTGTATTTTTGAGGATTAATTTTATTATTGAACAACAACCATGTTCTCAATGAACCCAAAAAACTCATTAATATCAAAGCTGAATATTTTTGGAAGTAGTTTTTAGTTTGTTTTTAGTTTTAGCTATGTTAGGGGGATATCTGTGTGTGCAGGTGACTATTACTGTGCATAATTATTAGGCAACTTAACAAAAAAAGAATATATACCCATTTCAATTATTTATTATTACAGGTGAAACCAATATAACATCTCAACATTCACAAATATACATTTCTGACATTCAAAAACAAAACAAAAACAAATCCGTGACCAATATAGCCACCTTTCTTTGCAAGGACACTCAAAAGCCTGCCATCCATGGATTCTGTCAGTGTTTTGATCTGTTCACCATCAACATTGCGTGCAGCAGCAACCACAGCCTCCCAGACACTGTTCAGGGAGGTGTACTGTTTTCCCTCCTTGTAAATCTCACATTTGATGATGGACTACAGGTTCTCAATGGGGTTCAGATCAGGTGAACAAGGAGGCCATGTCATTAGATTTCCTTCTTTTATACCCTTTCTTGCCAGCCACGCTGTGGAGTACTTGGACGCGTGTGATGGAGCATTGTCCTGCATGAAAATCATGTTTTTCTTGAAGGATGCAGACTTCTTCCTGTACCACTGCTTGAAGAAGGTGTCTTCCAGGAACTGGCAGTAGGACTGGGAGTTGAGCTTGACCCCATCCTCAACCCGAAAAGGCCCCACAAGCTAATCTTTGATGATACCAGCCCAAACCAGTACTCCACCTCCACCTTGCTGGCGTCTGAGTCGGACTGGAGCTCTCTGTCCTTTACCAATCCAGCCACGGGCCCATCCATCTGGCCCATCAAGACTCACTCTCATTTCATCAGTCCATAAAACCTTAGAAAAATCAGTCTTGAGATATTTCTTGGCCCAGTCTTGACGTTTCAGCTTGTGTGTCTTGTTCAGTGGTGGTCGTCTTTCAGCCTTTCTTACCTTGGCCATGTCTCTGAGTATTGCACACCTTGTGCTTTTGGGCACTCCAGTGATGTTGCAGCTCTGAAATATGGCCAAACTGGTGGCAAGTGGCATCGTGGCAGCTGCACGCTTGACTTTTCTCAGTTCATGGGCAGTTATTTTGCGCCTTGGTTTTTCCACACGCTTCTTGCGACCCTGTTGACTATTTTGAATGAAACGCTTGATTGTTCGATGATCACGCTTCAGAAGCTTTGCAATTTTAAGAGTGCTGCATCCCTCTGCAAGATATCTCACTATTTTTGACTTTTCTGAGCCTGTCAAGTCCTTCTTTTGACCCATTTTGCCAAAGGAAAGGAAGTTGCCTAATAATTATGCACACCTGATATAGGGTGTTGATGTCATTAGACCACACCCCTTCTCATTACAGAGATGCACATCACCTAATATGCTTAATTGGTAGTAGGCTTTCGAGCCTATACAGCTTGGAGTAAGACAACATGCATAAAGAGGATGATGTGGTCAAAATACTCATTTGCCTAATAATTCTGCACTCCCTTTATATTCATTGGTGCCCATCCATGTAGTAATTATGACGTGTAACATCTACACAGTGAAAACTACTGTATTCCAGCTTACTTCAAGAACTATCATAATCTTTTCACGCACTGACATCCCTGCAGTGAACACCTTCATTCACTAAGACAGTTCTTACTATAGGTACTTTTCTCACTGTTTACAGTTCCAAGCAACCCTCCAGGCGTCTACTCACACATATTGTAATGGATAATGTCAATCAATAATATGGCACTCAGAGCAGTGTGGCTTTACATATGTGCAGTACAAACATGAAAAAAACGAATCACAAACGTTCACACACAAAATCACCACCTGACAAACACTTGTAGAGGCATGCAAACAGCCCTCGAACAATGCTATAACCTGTGCATTGTTTCTTACAACTCTCACGTATCCCCAAACTAAAAACAGTACTTAACAGGACTAAAATGTGGCAGTTTGTGTTTCATTCACTACATACACTTGTGGTTTACAGTATTCCTCCCCTTTAGCAAACTTTGGAGGTAACAAATAAGCCTCCTCCCTTGGACAAGGTGATGTAATAAAAAACACATTGTTGGGGAGGGGCATTGAATACCTTCCCTGCCCTTGTAGGGCACTTCAGTTACTCTGCCCTTGGGCAAGGCAGGGGTGGCTTACGTATATGGCCCTGCTCTTGAGTGATGCACAGGGGCACGCAATACCCACCTACCCTTTTTTTGCAAGCCTGAGGTTGGTAAACTGATATACCCACCTTTGGACTAGGCATGGGTACATACAAAGACTGCCCTGAACTTGGGCAAAGTAGGGGAGGCATCAAATATCCCCCACCCATGGGAAAGACATAGGAATAACAAACACCTCCTAACCTGGGAAAAAGTGAAGTAAAGGCATTAAATAATCCCCACCCTTAAGCAGATGGGGGAGGGCTACCAACTACCTGCCCCTTCCCCTCCCTAACTCTTGAGCATGGCATGGTGCGGGCAACAAAAAACTCCTGTCCTTGGACAAGGCAGAAGGGCTCCCAAAGACCCTTGCCCATCACCAAGGCAAAGGATCACCAAATTTTGCATGTATGCCAAGGCTGGGGGACTAACAAATAACACACCACCCTTGACCAAAGTGAGGGGACACTCCCGGGTGGCCTGAAATACCACCTCCACCACTGATCATGGCGGTGGGATACAAATAGCTCTCCACCCTTGGGCAAGGTAGTGCATATGAAACACCCCTACGTCCCCCTTGGGTAAGGTGGGGGAATTGCAAATAGTGTCCATCTATCCTTGGCTAAGGTGGGAAAGTGGCATCAACATGATTGACACCACATGATTGTGTTTTCATATATAAAAACATAAACACAGTTTAGTGTGAAATGTCATTAAGATACAGCAAAAACTGAAAGGAGGTGGATAATGCCTACAACACAAGAACTCAAGTGTCATTGACCATCAGATTCAGTTGATCAATCTAAAGTGAGTCAAAATGTTTCACACATTCACATTGTCTGCCAGAGAGAACTAGAACCCTGGACCTATTGCGGCCTGTATCATGAGGTCTACCTTCATCAGGGTTTTGCTTAATGCAACATTTTCTCTAAGGCTGTGAACGTCACTTGCCTCTAGACTGAACATCTTGAATTCTTGACTGGGTAAGTCCTGTGAGTGCATCTAACCGCGTGATGACCCAAAACAGTAAAGTTTAGACAATGTCAATAATGTATGTAATGGCCAGCTGTTGATGGATAATATATGAAAATATCGAGAGTTTGACTATGAATAACTCTGTCAGAACCCCTTTTAGTGGTGTACGGGTCATGCAGAGGTTACTGGGCCCAATCGTGGTGGTTGAGGCTTTTTCTTTTTACCCCTAATGTCCTGGGGCCTGACCTACTATGGATCCTACTCACCTGGGCCAAGTACCCCTTCTTGACTTGACTCTCTGTGATAGCTGTGGTCGAGCAGTCAAGGCTTCCTCAGAAGTTGGTCGGGGCATGTAGATACAGGTCAGTGAACACAACTCATAACTCAAAGTGCAAACAGTACGAACAATAAATCAATGTCCAAACAATAAATCAATGTCCAGCCAAATACTTGCTTTTATAAGAAAAAGTAATATTTTAATTTTAACTCTACACATGCAAAGAGATGTGACATTCAAATGCAACAACACAATCCTCCTTGAGGTCGGCACTCTAGTAGTTGTTAGGCGAATCTCTGTCCCATCCACCTTCATTTAACGTGTTAGGAGTTATTCCCAATTCACTGGTCAGTGCTTTCCTTTCGTCCATATGTCTTCACCATGCATGACTGGGCTTCCCAAAATGCAACCAAGGGTCCTCCATATGACATACCATTCCAGGCACACTTACTTAGTGCTCACAGCACACTTCCTGTCCAGCACTTGTACCTCCATGCAAGGTACCGTTACATGTACACATGCATTCAGTACACACCCTCCGTCTGTGCGCACTGTTTAGCAGTGAAGCTTTTCTTTCTTTAACCAGGGTGTGTGATTTACAAACATTCACACTGCCAGCACACACACACTCCACATGCTTGCTACAGAACACTTTACCTTTCATGTATTGTACTTCACACGAATAGAGATACTCCCAGCACATGCTCTCATTGTGCACACACTGCACAGCACTGCGTCTCATTTCATGTATTCCTCATAGGCATACATGTACTCAGCACATGCACCAACCTCACATGTACTACACAGCACTGCTCTATCCATGTACTGTACCCTTCCCAGGCACACATACAACCAGCAGAGAGGCACTACTCCTCGCTATGCAGCACTTCACATCTACCTGATGTAGGCCAAGGGTGAGTGAAGACACAGCCGGGGAAGTTTTAAAAAGGTGAGTGAGCCTGTAGGACTCACTCTTAGTGACACAGGGCAAGAAGGGTTAGTACTACTGATCACTACACAGTATACTGCCACCACCACGCTTATGCTGTGTAACTCTTGGTATAGGCGGTTGCCTTCCATTACTGAGGGTAGTGCTTTGGGTGCCCCTTCTTGCCCCAAAAGACTGGAAGCCGTGAGACGTGCCTATACCATGGTGCACGGCCATTACTGCACTCAGGGTGGCTCACAAATTGAAAGTCTGTCAGCACAAAAGAAAGCTCACTGAAGCAGAATGGCTCAGAATCTTCACCCTAATAAAGGAGAAAAACGACTTGCGCCTATGGCAGCACCTCAACCATCTAGGTAATCTGGGACCGACCTCTCAAGGTAAATGGTATGGCGGAAATTCCTCTTCCTCATTTATAAAAAGGACTAGCGCTCAAATCCAGCTAGCTATCGACTGATAGTACTCTTGGATGGAGAAGCCAAGGTATTTCCACCCATTCTTTTGAAGGACTTAAAATCTTAGGTAAAAGAAAAACACATTCTTCCATTATTTCAATCGGGCTTTAGGCCGGAGTGTTCTATACCAGACATTATCATGGCACTGGCATGCCTAGCCACCCAGGCTGTCAAGAATAAGAGTCCCCTTTGTTTTGTTGTTTCGTGGACTACAGCACAGCCTTTGACAGGTTGGATTGTGGCAGACTTTGGGAGAAGCTACCAGCATGAGGAATCCCATCCCAGCATCTCAACGCAATTATGGGGGTCATTATGACCCTGGCGAAAGGCGGAGAAGCGGCGGTAAGACCGCCAACAGGCTGGCGGTCTTTTCCTTGTGTATTATGACCATGGCGGTTATCGCCATGGTCATCCGCCGGTTCTCCGTTCCACCCTCTGGGCTGGAGACCAGGGTCTCCAGCCCTGCGGCCGTCACTATACCGCCGGCGGTATTTGGACCCGGCTGACCGCCATGGGTTTCATGCGGTTTGAAACCGCCATGAAAACCATGGCAGTAAGCACTATCAGTGCCAGGGAATTCCTTCCCTGGCACTGATAGGGGTCTCCCCCACCCCGACTCCCTCCCCTATCTCCCCCACCCCCCTGCCACCCCCCAAAGGTGGCAGGACTCCCCTCCCCACCCTGACCCCCAACATAACATCACTCATACACACACGAAACGCACGCAGGCACCACCAACACACATACAGGCACACACACCGACATACATGCCAACATCCACACACACAGTCAGACACGCACACCCACATTCAGACATACACGCACTCATTCCCATACACACAACACCCCTGCAAGCACACACGCACTCACACACCCCTCTACATACACACACACACACACCCCCATGCATGCACACAACACCCCCCCACCCCCCTCCCCTCACGGGCGATCGACTTCCCTGGTCCGACGATCCTCCGGGAGGGGACGGGAGCCATGGGGGCTGCTCCGCCGACACCACACCGCCAACAGAACACCACCACGCCGAATCACAGGACGTGATTCGCTGGGCGGTGTTCTGTTGGCGTGGAGGTGGAGCAACCTCCACTTCCCCGCCGCCCACCAGTATGGCTGTTGACGGCTCTCCGTCCGTAAAAGGAAGGAGAGCTGCCAACGGTCATAATAGGCCGAGCGGCAAACCGCCACCACTGGCGGTCTTCCGCACGATGGTCCCTCGGCGGTCTTGAAAAAAGACCGCCGAGGTCAAAATGACCCCCTATGTCCCTACACCAAGGGACCTGGGTTTGGGTAAAAACAAGCTCCAACACAATCACCACCAGAATACCACCCAACAATGGGCTTAAGCAGGGCTGTGTTCTGGCTCCTCTCCTATTCAATCTCTACACCGCCGACCTGGGCAGTGCCCTGGATGGAGCCAGCTTAGTTATCCGAAAGCTGGGATGGGTGCGCCTGCCAAACCTGCAGTATGCGGACAACACAGTAATCCTTGACCAAACCAAAGTTGGGCTGCAAAGGGCCTTGAATGCCTTACCGAGTTACAATCAGGTGAACAATCTGGAAGTGAACCAGAGCAAAACAAAGATTATGGTTTTTGGCACGTATCCTCATAAAAACAATCGAGCTGGCTGCTGGGCGGTCTACAGATTTCGACAACCTGCTTATAATTATCTCGGAGTCTGGTTCTCTGAAAGGGCTAGCTCCATCTGTCCACTTAAAGATCCTTAAAACTAAATCCCTCAGTGTTAATAATTTTCTGAAGCAGGTAAGTGTTCGCTCACACAGCCCTACTGCCAAGCCCATGTTAACTGTGCTAAGAGCAAGACTGATTCCAGCTCTCAACTATGGCCACCCGGCCTTCCCAGGGACTTTTGACAAGCCTCTAACTGTTGCTCAGTGCAAGGCGTACAATGACGTTCCGCTTGTTTCTCGGCACACCAGTAGAGCTAGGCTGAGGCTGGAACTGGGTTTGGGGTGTCCTGATCTTGCATGTCTGGGGGACATTATGAAGTACTATCTGAGGGTTTGGCGCACTCCCAAGACCTCACTTAAATATCACCTTAAATTTTTGAGGAACGGGGCTCCCCATGGCAAGTTTGGTTAGCAAAAGCTTGCATCTGTTTGAAGACAGATGCTGACATGTTGCAGCCCCATTAAATTACCTACTCAGTCTGGAAGCATCCAGTTAACAGGCAGGCAAAAATCATCTCTTTTGAGCGGAACACGGAAAGCCTTCGCCCCAGCACCCTGACTAAGGCCCTGGATGCTCTTACTCTATGGGGAAAGCACAGCCTTATATCTGCCAAGCTCTTTCAGCCCAGACCCGTAGCAAAATTCTTTATTTGAGACTACTCACCTTACCAATTGTGGAATTTAACCTGAGCTGGGCCTGTGGTTGAAAGACAGTTGCATGCAGGTTCTGTGATTATCTCAATGAATCATGGTACCGCCTGTTATGCTGCTGTCCTAATTTTGCTGATGCGAGACAACTCCTGCTTGCTCCTCTGTTTCGCCTCAAATGTAGAAGACACTGTAGTTAGGCCTCAGTTCTGTGCTTTACGGGATTATCCCCCAGTTCCCTTGCTAGACTAAGAAAATGTATGCACACAATCCAAAAATCACTCCTTAAACTTGCAGTCGCCAATTTTTAAGCTGATTACCATGTGTCAGAGGAGCAGTCTCCAGTTCTTTTAACCATAAGGGCCACACACTGTGCTTAGTTGTTTGGGGGCTTCTTTTTTTAGTGGGCTGTCACTAGTTTTTTTTTTTTTTAACTGCCATTTTAATGTCTCAGACGCAGACTTTTCCTTTCAGGTTTAAGATTGATTAGCCTATTAAAAGCTGCTAAGCTGCTGTCCTCTTCCTATTGTTTTTTTTTAATCAATGTGTGTCGGCTTAATCAATTACTTAGTGTCATGCTATGTTTTGTACTTGCATGTAATGATTTTAATTAATCGAACATGAATTAAATAAACTGACTTACTTCATGGTGCACATGCATGATCCGTGTTTGCCTATGACAAAAAAATCAGCATTAGAGATCCAGAAAACAGTTCAGTTGGGCACTCAGTGCAGGGGTACACTCCTTTACCTTGCAGAGGACTTTTCTGTCCCAACCAACTCTAATAAAGTTGGTTCTCTTCTATCTGCAAACAGACCAAATGAACATTTTTCTATAGCATCAGCAGTGTTGGTATCATGTTACCTATATGTATCCCTAACTAGCATCAGAAAAAGGGGAGGGGGTCGAGATGTGTTCAAAGTTTGATATCAGCCATTAATTGGGTGAGTGACATCAGCTCATATGCTAAGAACAGGTAATGAGGTGTAGATTAACATTGACCAGTGCCCCTTATACATGTGCCATGCAGGTTCTGAAGATTGTTCTTTTCTTCACAGTGTTATGCCTTCAGAGCACTGAGATTTCTCTTCAGTATGGAAAGAAACAGGGAGCTCTTCAAAAGGTATTGTGCAGTATAAAAGAAGCAATCAATTAAAACACAAAAAGACAATTTTTTGTCCCTATACATAATGTGTACTCTTACATGCTTGCATAACTTTAATTGTGGACCATGAACTCTGCACTTTTGTTATTAAATTGTGCAAGATGAGAATCCATGGGGCCTGCAAACAGTGATGAAAACCCCCAATACATTTCTCATGGAAGAGTGGCATGTTAAACTTCACAACAAGTTCAGTGTCTGTGTTTTTATCCACATGGTATTACAGTCAAGTCAATTGCAAATACACCAAAGCCCAACAATTTACCTATGACATTCGAATCATGGACCAATAGTTCAGTAACAATCAAGTTGAACAGGTAATACTAGTTACTTCCTGCTTGGATGTGAGAGTGTAGTAGTAGTGCTTTGGGCGGCCCACCATGTCGAACAAGACCGCAAGCCGTGAGACAGGCCTGTGTCATGGTGCATTCATGTATCCCATGAATTGGGATATTCATGTTCCATGCAAGCAGTTATAACACCATTTTTACATCCATTTATGCACCTGACACTCACGGCTACACCGTGCCAAGTGACCAATCAAATTAAAGGAGGTTCCTACACATCGACAAACTCACTGTCCTGCTTACAAACTGGTGTCTGTGTAGTTTATAGTGCCGCTCTAGCAGGCCACATGACAGTGATGATGAGGGATAGACCCCCACCCGCTCCAGTGCAATCCTTACCCTAGAACACAGGTTCTTCTCCAGCACTTGATTGTTTATGGAAAAGTCTCTGTTGGCACAGGGCTCTCTAGTTTGAATAAAGAAGGAACAAGAATTGAGAAAAAAGAGCACAATCAAGTGACAGTGGAAAAAAAGAATAAAAATAGTATCGATGAGACCGAGAAGACCCATGGGTACTCTGCTGCTGGTCCTTATGCACTGTCCACATGCACTCTCACAAGAGGAGAAGGCTCAGTTTATAGCATGCTCCTGCCCTCTTGCATTGGTCCTGCCCAGCAAATGGGAACTGCCCTGATTACTGTGACAGTGAGCGGATGGGGAAATGTCTTACTGTTCTCTCCTGTTCTCTCCCCCTCCTTTCTCTCTGGTCTAGCATGTGGCCTCACGGGAGTAAAGCAGAGCACTCAGCCCAGCACCTGGAGAGGAGTGGGCGTTAGGAGGAATGATGATGCATGTAAGTGAACATGCACCTGTCATTTCACTCAAGAAACAAACAGTAAAACCTTCACACATCACATGGGGAGCGCCTCTTCTGGGTCTGTGTGAAGACCTGCATCTACTTGACTCTGCCAGACTGAAAAATTACACTGTTTTGCACATTTTAACTAACTAGCCTGCAAACTGAAATACTAATTAGACTCTACCTGTTGGATAGGGCCAAATGTTCCAGTACTGCACCTTAAACCTTGCATCCTAACCACTGTTTTTCCAAAAGGTGCCACTTTGATCTTAAAGAGCACATATTCAAATGGTGAACGGCACACATCTGTGGCCAGCATGCATCTGGCGGCATGGCCTTTTTAATGTTGCTGCCATGGAGCGACTGGCCCAACAGCGCTATCCACCATAATATGTCACTAGTAGAAGTCTGGGAGAGATTACTTGATCAGCCCACTGAACAAATGCAGATCCCACCAGCCTCACTGTAAAGCCAGCTCAGTAGAGAGCACCATTATTAGTAGTTTCAGTTCATGGTGAAGCTCTTGTGGCAGTACTCATACAAGCCCCTGATAGTGTCTTATTTGTAGACCACACAGCATGCCATTGAACATGAAAAAACTATACAGTGATTGCCCAGCTGTGGCTCCAAACACACTCTGTGTTTGCCCAGAAATAGATCAAGCGCTTCTCTTAGGAAAAGTAATACTTGGCTCAGAGGTGGCCCATCAAAGTCCTCTGATTCGATTGCTCTGTAGGCCATGTCTCTGCTGTCTGCACCAATCTGTTACATTAGGAGCCAGTAAGGGGCTGACTAATGTTAACAACACCATGTTCTCCACAAATTCCCCACCTCCAGAACCGTAAAGCTAAAAATGGATACAAGGAGTCCATAATAAATGAAGAATTCCTCAACAGAGAGAAGACTAAAATGTTAGGCTGTTTGTTACATATATGGACGGGCAGTCATCTAATTCAATGGGTACTTGGAGATGACATTAAACACCATCTTGTTCAGCCATCTTCAGTTTCCATGTAAGCCTGTGGTGTTCTTACAAGATGCCAAAGCATGCACAACCTCCTTAACCCTCTAACCCTCTAGTGTCATGGGAATATTAGTGCTGAATAGAACCAAATATATCCTCCTTGTGATTGTCAAAAAAGAAATGTATACCTACTTTTGTGGTTGATTTATATTTTCTGTCAGTCTGTAAAGTGCTGCCAGATGTGTACGGGATTCAGCCCAGGATTAATTTTATGACTGCAATATATTTGCTTGCCTTACTTGATGTGAATTTGAAATGAAAGACTCTATCAAGCTTGAGAAAGCCCCAGGTTGACTACCATGTAAAGGGTGAAACACATGTTGGCTGTCTCCTTCAAATGAATTAAAGGATTTAATAATTATTCTGACCACGACTGTGGAGTCAATGACTATGAAGATCTAAAGAACTCTTTATTTTGGGTGTTCCCACCGACTTTTTCTCTACCATATGAATAACTTTGGGGAATAAGTAGTCCAAAACCTCACTTGGTGTCATACCACCCACACCAAAAATGGGTAATGTGCGACATTAGGGTAGCGTTTGGACCTTTGGAGTTTTCTCGCCATATTTTCTGTCAGTGGCTGCAGGTGTGCTCTTTAGGGGTTTGCAGAACCCAACATGATCTTTGAGTTAAATATGGTAAGCTGGATTTTCACAGTATTACCCTTTCTACTGAAAACAATGTGCCTAAAAAACACTTAAGGTTAGGTTGTTGGGGGAGAGATTGTTATTGGCCAGAGCTGTAGACTGTTTCTCTGATGTTCTGGGTCACCTGTGTTGTAAAGCACATGATAAACTAAGCACATTTATTTTAAAACAGAAAGCTCTTGTTTGAACAAACTTGACATGTGGTCTCAAGGTTTAATTTTTAATGATAAGTCGAATTTTGCTTCAGCTGAAGTTCAATTAATAGTTTACTTGCGAAGGTCTGTGTACACTGTTTCCATGTTCCCAACAGGAACTAAAGCCACCTCAGAACCAAGAGGTTCCATTGCTTGTAGGGGCACAGTGAGAAATGTTTTTCAAAGCATAGAGAAAGTGGTTATGTGTTATTGCCACCAAGTAACAGGTGCACATAAGCAAGAAAATCTTTCACAAGACTAACAATCAGTATTTATATCATGTTGCAGCACCGTGACAGCCACACTCTAAGTAGTTGACAATGCCCTCTTCCTCAGTGATAGAAATGGCCCCTGATCCCTGATCACGTCTGACCTGTCTGCAGTCTTCATCACAGTTGATGACCCACCTTTGATCAACACCTTTAAAACATGCATGACATTTTCAGACATTATCTTGAAATGGTTCACATCTGCCAAACTAACTGGCACGAGCCTGTCAAATATGTCTCACAAGATGTAAGACACTCCTTGTATCATGAATGGGGCTTAAGGTCTCCATCCTGTCTACTATCATATTTAACCTCTACATAGAACCCCCGAGATTTGATCTTCTAGAAAGTGGCATCTAGATCCTTAAATATGCGGATGATACCCAACTCTTGCCTCTTAGGCACTGATGTTTCTCCACCTCTGGAATTTTAAAGGCCACATAGGGAGAAATTGAGACACCCACATGAGACAGCCCCTCCACCCACCCTCCTCACTCTTCTCCCTCCCGCCGAGACAGATGATAGATACTGGCACGCCTTCTGAGACACCAACAGGCCAGATAAATATTCAAAGAGGCTAAGAAATGAAGAGCCCCCTTTGTTTACAACAATCACAAGATCTTTCTCACGAGAGACTTCTAGCAAGAAACAAACCTGAAAAGGAATACATTCTCAGCCTTATGTCCACAACCAAAGAAATCTGTTATTCAGTGAGGCTTGCTGGTGCCAGCAACAAGAATACCTGTCATCCCTACAACAAGATAAATGAGAACTCAACCCACAGAACCCAGTGGGGGAAAGGGTCAGACTAGACTTTGGGCTGCCAAAGAACGGCTACGGGAAAGCGAGAATCCTAAGCATAATGCCAGAAAGCAATTAAAATCTCAACACAAGCCATGACCTTCAGATGATAGTCAGGCCATTTTTTAACAATCTAGGACCTATGCCCCATTATACTCTTATTAATGAGCAATGTTGTACTTGCACAACCCAGATAACCTTGTGCTTTACCCTCAGCAAAGTGTGATAAACCTTCATAACTAGCATTTCTGCGTCTGACCTATGGAGGGAGTATACTTCCACCTCCCCAAATAGGTTGTGGAACTAAATAATCCCAGGGGGTCTACAACCCTAATTAAGTGTACCAATATGCAGGCCTTCTATCCCTGGACAGTGAATGCTCCCAAGAATAGAGAGATCACACACCTGGCACCCCAGCCAAAGACACCAGATGCCTTCAAAAGATAACATCCCATTGCGTCCAGCAGCAAAGACTGTGGAATGCTTTTCACACACCTTCCATTACCACCTGCACATTGTATCTGGAGTATAAATTATTATGAAGAGAAAGACAATACCTGTAGTACACCGGGATCCTGCTAATCAGGACCCCAGGGTCTGTGCTCTCTCCTATAAATTTGTTACATGGAAACTTTTACACCCCACAATTGGCATACTGGTGCACCCATGTAAGTCCCTAGTATATGGTAGTTATGTACTCAGGGCATTGGTACACAAGGGGTCTCCCATGGGCTGCAGCATGTATTATGTCAGCCGTAGAAGCCCATGTAAACTGTGTCTGCAGGCCTGCCATTGCAGCCTGCGTGAAATGGTGCATGCACCTTTCACTTTAGATGTAAGGTTTGCCTTATATCACGATCACTGCACTTGGACACCATAAGTCACCCAAGAGGTAGGCCCTTCAGCCTAAGGGCAAGGTGCCTAGTCTTGAGTGTGAGGGCACCCCTGCATGAACAAAGGTGCCCCCTATAAATCCCAGTCCCCACTCCCTGGGCTTTGTAAGTGCATGGAAGCCATTTTAAGGTATGTAACACAAGTCTGGTTTGGTCAACACGAGTAGTCCAACTACATAATGGCTTCTCTGAACCTTGACAAGGTTTGGTATCAAACTTGTTGGAATCATGCAGCTACACCGATTCCAGTGTTAGTTGCATGATACCATGTATTCTGGGGGTTTCTTAGAGGATACCCCAGATCTGCCTGTACAGCCTTGCAGGGTCTGCATGCCAGCCTGTGCTGCTGCCGACACCAGACACTGTTCTGCCCTCCTGCTGCTGAGCATAACTTGAGCAGAACAAAGGGTTCCCTGTAGGAGAGAGGTGTGATCTCCTCTCCTTTAGAACTAGGTGTCTCTGGGCTGGGATGGGATAGCCTGTCAGGGCCACCAGACTGTTTTGAAGGGCACATTTGGTGCCCTCCTTGCATAGACCAGTTTTCACCAGTGCAGGAACCCCCAGTCCCGCTCTGGTGCGAAACTAAACAAAGGACATAGGAGTCACCACCCTCCTGTCCAGCTCCTCCCCTAGGGAGGTGCACAGAGCTCTGCCAGGTGGCGCCTTGATTCTGCCATCTTGGAAATAAGATGCGCAGAGGCCCCTGGGAGCATCTGACTGGTTAGGTCAGGTGGATGATGTCCCTGACCCCCTCTGATAGGTGGGTCACTGCAGATAGGGTCCAACCCCCTTTGAGGGTTACTTAAGGGCTCCCCTGAGGGTGGGTCCCCAGATTAGTTGAGCAAGATCTACAAGGAACTCCATGCAAGACATTGTCTGCTCCTGGCCTCTGGAACCGCTGCTGGTCTGCCTTAGGAACTGAAACAAGACTGTATCCAGTTGGGAGGGCTCCCACTGCAACATTGTTTCTCTCCTGCAAGATTTCTGCAATATCTATGGCTGTGCATCCTCCAGGGTTACAAGGAGTCTGCAACAAGAAGAAAGAATCTCCCTAGGAGTGAAGGAGTCACGCCCCTGCATCTGCAGGCACCTTAAGACGACAACGACCAGCTGGTGGATCCTGCCCCTCGGTTAATGATCCCTGCTGCCACCAGCCTTACCATGACGGGTTCCCCCGCCAGGGAAAGGCTGGTAGAAGGGGTGCTCTGGAGCCCCCCAGGGGTCCCTGCACTGCCCATGCACTTTGTATGAGCAGTGTAGGGGCCCCTGTGCAGTGCCCCATCGTGCAGGTCACTGCCCGATTTACGGGCAGTGATCTGCGCGACGGCACCCACAGCACCCACCGCACAGAGGCATTGACGGCGGCTCCATGTGGAGCTGCCGGCAATGTCCCGGCCATGCATTCTGCTGGGCCGGCGGCCGGGAACACTGTTTCCGCCCACCAGCCCAGCCGAATGTACATTATACGGCCGGCAGGGTCCCAGGGGGGCTGGCGGTCAGTTAAATGACTGCTGTGTTCATAATGAGGGCCTTGGACTGGCATGGAAGTCAGGTATGTCTTTGCCAAGCTCTCAGTGCAGGAGAGTACAATAGCTGGAGGCTCCATACATGAACCAAATTCTAGAATACCCTTCGAATCAGGCACATGCAAACAAGTAGTAGTAAATGACTAGAACATGACTATTGAACCTGTTTTAGAGAGATCTGATCAAACTGATGTGACCAAAACAAACAGTCAGGGCCTGGTATTAGATCTAATTTGTGATCATGGCCTAATTGACATGGGGAGACTCCTGCACCTATGGTGGATAGACTACATGTTCATCTCCTGCATCTACGCCACATGTGCACACTTGGGGGGCAATTTATAGTTTGGCGGACAAACGTTTTGTAGTCAAGGCAATGGAGTAACTTACTCTGTTGTCTTAACTGCACCTCCACCCACCAAATTATGAAATGACCGATAAGCCAGCCGTCATTTCTTAAAGCACTGCAAGGAATCGCCTTTACAGCTGCTCTTGTCAATGCTTTTTACAGTCTGATCCAAGGCGTCATCAAGCATGGCTGTGCCATACGGCAATCTGTTTTCATTGTCAAAAAGGAAATCCAGAGGTAGGAAAATAAAAAAGACAGTAGTCCCGTCAGCATGAGAGTCACTTCCATGGCGAGGGTAACATTTTGTAGTTTTCACTCCCCTTTATTGGCAGGGTTTTTTTCTGGTAGCAAGGAGCGTGGGTATGTGTTTGTTGCAAATATAGCTATCTGGATGGAACTTTGCATAGTAAATATTTAAGTTACAAATACATTGAAGTCGATAAATTGAAGGGCATACAGCTTTTAAAGACTTATTTCTTGTAGCACAGCCTTGATTTCCTGCTGTTTAATAACATGTGCTTTCTGAGGTACCAGTAAAGTTATAACTTAAACAGTATATTTCAACTCTTTAATGTAACATCAGTTCTCCACTCACCATAATATAGAAGTTATTTTTCCAATTTGTTTTCAGATTGTTTCCTGCTGACCTGTTTGAGATATTCATAGACATTGGCCATTATGTGCGTGAAATCAGATCTTATGAAGAGTTGGTATCTAAGTTTAATTCACTACCAGTAAGTGCAGTGCTTTCTACATTTTAATTATATTTAGATATATCCTGTTTTACACACAAATTAAAGTCTGGCTCTCTTTTAAACCCAGGAAGATGAACTAAAACAAATTTCGGAAAATATCGAGAGCATCAATCAGAATAAAGCACCAACTAAGTTTATTAGCAACTATGCCATCCTAGACCATCTTGGCAGTGGAGCATTTGGAAGTGTTTACAAGGTAAGGATTTTCCATATTTGGTTGACTACAGTTGATCCTCCCCCCTCTACATGCTGCCATTTGTCTGCGGAGGGATGTGGCAAGGATTTAACTACAGGTAAAGCTGCCCAATTGAAATGGGATGGAGGGGGATGACCTCCACAAGTGCTCCTAGGAACCAACAGGTATGCAGGATATATATGCACAGTTCCCATCGAAGTGTTCTAAAGTTTAATTGATATTGAAGAATACAACGCTAATTCCACTTAGTAATTACTTGTTTGAGGTAGGGCTGCAGTTTAGTGTTTGGTAACTCTTTACGGTTTTTACTGCTACCCAAATCAATAACCAGTGTATCAGCATTAGGCGAATGAAAGACTGAATAAGCCTTTCCATAATTCAAACCCATGGACTATTGTTTGCACATAGTGATCTCAGTAGCTTGTGCAGACATCATTGGGCCTTCTTCCAGCTTAATGAAAATTAATTTAGTTTAAGGTGCAGAATCTGGTTGATGTGATCACTTATACCATCAGTAGGGATTAACCAGTTCTAACTTCTTTACCTTTTGACCAAAGTAGCCCGTAATGCAGATGTCTTCAACCAGAGAAAGGGTACAGTGTTCACAGCAGATCTACTGGGCCGAGTAGTTACTTATCTATGAGCATTATTCTAACCTAAAACATAATCCCTGATCATGGTCATTCCACCTCCCTCTCTCTTTAAACAGTCCCTCCCCCTCTAAACAGCCCACAGATGAGTCAGTACCCTGGTCATCTAATTCTACAGCCAATCAACAGCATCAGCTAAAGCTCTATGGTGGTTGCTTGCCAAGTACCCTTTGAGTTGAAACAACTATGCAAGACCAGGGCAAAACAGGCAAAGAAGACTCTAATGTGATCCTAGTGGTTCCCAAAATACCAAGGCTTTGGTGGGTGTTAAAGAGATTATAATACAGCTGCACCCCCGGCTGCTCTTGAGTCCTGCACTGGGTGTCACCTGCAGTTCCTTTGGAGCCTTCACTTAAACAGTCATAGGCAAAGGACACGGGCTTTCCTCTCCTTACCTTAAAGTATTTTCCTCTTTTAATTTTACCCTAATTACCTGAAAGCTGCCTTGTTGTCCTGGACCATCTCTCAAATTGTTAATCACATGCCTCCAATTGGTTTTAAAGACGGATAAGCAAGTCATTGCTCCAAGTTTATCATTGTCTGTTAACAAATATTCCCATATCTGCCCATCAAACTTTCCTGTATTTCTTTATTGTATATATCCAAAAGTAGGAAGCTGGCTCTCTATATAGTACACTAAAATGAAGTGCACTGTGCAGAGAGGCCAGTAGGTCCCCAATTGGTATTGCAGAGGCAAAGGTAGATAGGACTAATGCTCTGTTTGTGGTAGTGTGGACGAGCAGTAGGCTTATCAGAGGGTAGTGCTAAGAATTTGTTGTACTCATAGAGGCAATAAATGAGACACAAACTCAAAGAATAAATCCAAGTCCAATTTAGAAAAATAACATTCCTTTTTATATATGTTTCAAATCCAAGAACTTCGTAATCGGGGAAGTAGATTTACAAGCACAATACTTTGCAGTTTCAAAAACCAACACAGTGCAATTTTTCAGTTCAGCAGTGTTAACTCATGGGAGGAAAACAAAAATGCAGTTTTGCAGGTAAGTACCCGACTTACAAATTGAGCCTTCCCGGTTTAAGGTCAACACCAGACAATGTTCAAATCAGTACCAAGAGTGCACCCACAGCGGCACATGGGCAGCGGGGTACAGAGGTCATGTTCTGAGTCGGATGCCCAGTGTTAACCAATGGGGACTAGGGGTGACTGAACATGCGCTGGCCAGGAGTGAGTAAAGCAGTGTCTGGGGTCGGTCTCCTGGGGTTGAGGTAAACACGACAGGGGGTGCACAAGGCAGCATCAAACTTACACCCTCAGCGGCACAGGGGCAGCTGGGTGCAGAGTGCCGACACAGCATCAGGCGTCCAATGTTAAACAATGGAAACTAGGGGTAACCGGAGATGCGCTGTTCACAGGTGAGTAAAGTGGTGTCTGGGGTCAGTCTCCTGGGGTGGAGGCAAGCGCAGAGGGGGGGGCACAAGTCAGTACCAAACTTACGCCCTCAGCAGCACAGGGGGGGGCCCGGTACAGAGTGCTAACACAGCGTCAAGGGCCCAATGCAAATCAATGGGTGAGATCAGTTTTGGAAAAAGGCTGCAGGCTTGGGCCAGGAGGCTGAACGAAGGAAACCCACAGCTGCCCAGGTAAGTTGTGATGCTAGAGGAGGTAGGGACACTGACGGTCCAGCTCCCCAAGGCCCAGGGGCTCTGGGTGCAGGGGTGTACATTGGTGTCAAGAACAGCTTACCAGGCAGGTCGTGGTCAGGGTGAGCCTTTGGTTTGAGGCTGCAGGCTTTGAGGCAGAGTCCGGCAACAGTCATCCCACGGTGGACTTAGACTCAGAATTGTTGGGGAACCTTCATGGGACTGGTGGGATACTTGGAGCCGGGCCGTGGGCGTCACCTGCAGAGGTGGGTCCAGAGGAGGTCTCACGGTTCCTCAGGGCAGAGTTCTTTTCTTTTAAAGATGGTTTCTTCATGAACAGGTCAGTTGTTCTCTGGAGATCTTGGTCTTTGTCGAAGGCAGGCAGCCCTCCCAAAGCTTTGGAGGTCGCTGGGCTGCAGGACATGTGGTCTTTTGTTGAGGATCATCGAGGGCTGCAGACAGGCCGGAAGGGGTGGGGCCAAGTCAGTTGGTGTCCGCAGTCTTCTCTGCTGATGCAAGTCTGTAGTATCTGGCTTTTTTTAGGTCATCAGGAATTTGAGTTCTGGGGTTCAGGGGTGGCACCTAAAAAGGACGTTACAAGGAGTGCCAGGTGGTAGCCAATGGGCTACTCACTAGGCCTGGGCGGAGTTCGTGGAGTTCCACTCTGCGGAATTCCTCAGCGCTGATTAAAAACCCAGAGGAATTCCAAAGAGGTGGAGTTCTGTGACCTGTCCTGAATGCGCAATCTCCGAAACGCTAAGCAGGGTCGAGCGCATTCAGGAGAGGGCCGTAGGCACTGCACACAGGACAGGCCGGCACACAAGAGGCTAGAAGAGGCAGTTCACACTGCCTATAGGAATTCAGACCAGTGTGCACATAAATAAGAGACAAGGACTTACTTGGGTCCTCCTGAGGGCCCTCTCCTCATCGTTCTCCGCAGCGGCCTGGGTCTCTGCCTCCCTCTACCCCTGCTCCCGGGCTGCTGGCAGAGGAAGACTGGCCTGGATTCATCGCCGGTGAGCACTGCAGCTCAGTTATATGCCACACAGAGCAAGTGCAGACTGTCTGTGCTTGCGCTCTGTAGCCCATAACTGGGCTACAGTGTGTACAGGGTGAGCTCCGCTCTGCTGGTGGGGCTAGCGGAGTTTTTGGATGAACTCTGCGCTCCAAGCGGAGAGCGAAGTACCAAAAACTCCGTTAGCTCCACCAGCAGAGCGGAGCTCCTCACCCACCCCTTCTACCCTACTACTCACCTTTAGGGTGAATACATCATTTTTCTGACCACTTCCGTTGGGAAGTGGGTATAGCCCTAACCGTCGTGGCCTAAATTCCTTCCAAACAAGATGGAGGAATTTAAAAAGGTAGTGTCCACCTTAGGGGTGGGACTGACATGAAGTAGGCACACCTCCTAATCTGCTTTATTTTCCCGTCAGTCCTGCTACCAAAAGTGGGGTCAGGAACAGGAGGGTTGGCCTTCTCTACCATTTGGAGAGGCCTGGGTCGTATTACAATGGCACCAAGGCCTTCGAAGCTCCCCGCCCTTGAATGTCCATCCTGCCTGGACGAGGGGTTAGCACCTCTGCCCGAGCAGGCTTTTGTTCTGAGCCTTCTAGAGTGTTGGCTTTCACCTTAGGGGGCCAGAACTCTGTCTAAGGTGGCTGCACTAGTTTTGACCAGTCAGTGGGCACACTAGGAGTTGGTAGGTTGTACGGGGCACCTCTAAGGTGCCCTCTATGTGCAGTTTTTAATAAATCCATCACTGGGGTCAGTGAGGGTTTATTATTCTGAAAT
Organism: Pleurodeles waltl; assembly: GCF_031143425.1. Lineage (NCBI taxonomy): Eukaryota > Metazoa > Chordata > Amphibia > Caudata > Salamandridae > Pleurodeles > Pleurodeles waltl. The sequence continues at coordinate 1,040,951,532 of NC_090449.1, forward strand.
GTCTGATATCAAACATCCCAGGATTCAGAGAAGCAATCATGTAGGTGGGGAACTCGTAATGACCAGTGCCCAGCACCTGCATTGAAAATAGCTTCTCTGGACACTTACTATGTCAGAGAATTGACAAAGAATTAACAGGGGCATATCAGCTCCTGCAGATGTGCTCTCACATGTAATATAATGCACCCTGCCTTAGGACTGTAAGGCCCGCTAGAGGGGTGACTTACATATATATTCTATGCAGTGTGAGGGGACTTGGCACACAGTTTTCAATTTAGTTCTGCACCAAGACACGCAGCCGGCGGAAGCAGCACTGTCTGCACTTAGTGAGAGGGTCCCTGAGGGTGGCACAATTTGTGCTGCATCCCTTAGGGGCCTTCCTTTAGTACCCCATGTCCTAGGTACCAGGGGTACTATTTATTAGGGACTTACAGTGGTATCCAAAGGGTTTGCCAATTGTGCAAAACAACTGTGCAGGTTTGGGGAAAGAGATCTGGCACTGGTGACCTGGTTAGCAGGGACCCAGTGCACTAACAGTCGAAATCACACCAGAATCCAGGCAGAAAGTGGGAGGGGGACCATGTCAATAAAGGCACTTCCCTACACCACTGGACCCTTTAACTAGCATTATCACCTATCTTTCTTAGGATGCTCACATCTTTTTTGTGGTGGACAACTGCTATGGTTGTGAACATTTGTGAATTTTGTAATTATGAACGTCATAGATGTAGAATAAATTCTACAGGACCTTGAATTCCATGTCAGTATCTATCACCCACACACTAGGTGGGTGCAAAAACAATATGTGTGGAAGAACAGGATTAGTATCATAACACTGAGTAAATAACTTTTATATTGTGATATTGGGGGGGGTGTTATGCATACATGTTTGTAAGCAATATGTAATAAAGAGTCTATTTCTGAGGTGTAAGACCTTCTGTTCTATGATCTTTATAAAGACTGGGATCCGCGTTAAAGCTGTGGAGCCACAGGATGTTTTCACCTAACCTTCTTCGTAAGTGCGGTAGTGGATATGCATGCTAGAAACATTTTTAAAGGGACTCAAGGGTACCACGATCAATAGAGATTGATGTTCTAGTTACAAAATGTTTATTGCCACCAATGAGGATGCCGCTTGGGTCATGGGGGCATGTGGAGATATATCATAGCACCATTGCAACACCCGGATAGTAAATCAGGCCATTTGGGCCATTCAGAACCTACCTTTGTCTTTTTCTTCCGGGACACTGGACAGAAATGCAGCCTTAGGGTGAATGTTTTTGTGTTGTGCTATCTCTGTCCTTTACGGAAGTGGCCTCTTGGCTGTCCTCTCTTCGGTGGGTGGATGGTGTACAGCGCCAGACATATTAACAGCGGCTTACCCTTGCTTTAGGCATGCCCCTTGAAAGCGCAGTCGTGCCCTGTGCTGACCCTGAGTGATGTGCTCCTTCCAGTAGATCACATCCACCCAGCACTGTTAAATGGGTGGTAAGAACCACTTGAGCAGCAGCCACAGGTACCATCCAGGAGCACCATACAGTCTTTGTCCTATGTACTGGAGTATGAGAAATTCTGTGGATTTGTGGCCTTATCTCTATATTCACATGTCCTGGAAAGCCTTTGCAAACACTGAATATCTTTATCTAATATCCCTTATCTTTTTCTCCAGGTTAGGAAACGTAGTGGCCAAAATCTCTTAGCAATGAAAGAGATCAACTTGCACAACCCGGCATTTGGAAAAGACAAAAAGGATCGGGACAACAGCGTGGAGAACATTGTCTCAGAGTTAACCATCATTAGGGAGCAGGTGAGTCTGCTGCTAAAAGTGAAATGTCAAACAGTCCAACTGATTCAAATCTACTCTAGCCAAACCTCATAGGAAGGGTCTCACCACACATGGCCACTGCAAGGGAATCATTGGGGCAAGGAGTAACACTTCCGGCACAAAGCACAACACCAAACAAAAATAATACAAAAGAAAATTGGCCATAAAACTTTAGACATTGAATGCATCCATGTACAGTACACTGTAGAAGAAGTGTTACAAAATGAAATAAATTACATTTGTGAAAAAAAATTAACATAAAAATAGTTTTGTCACTGCATACGTTACAGATATCTATGGAAATCACATTTTAACTACACAACATAACCAATACACATGTATAGAAAATTACAAATATACATTGTTAATGAATTATATTAAAAAAATAGTATGACCAATCTCACATCTAATACTTTGCTACACCCTACCAAAGACACATCATAACACATTGCATGTCCAAAGCACACACACACTCACTCACACACAAGAACACGTCACACAACCTGTGGCGTGGACTCTTTTTATGGGCTTCCAGTAGCAATGTTTTCAGGTGTATATTATTTTCCTGCATGTTCCTTATTTCTTTTTAACATAGTCCTGAATAACACAGGCTGAAATGACCAACTACACTACGTAGCACTATCTTAGGTGGCTTTATGCATAGAGTATGCCCATAAGGTTATCAGTAGTAACTTTGATCATAATTTAAGCTGTATATGCCTACACCCCCTCATTTGAGGGTTGGGGACGCGTACTCCTACTACAAGGTGTAAATCTCAGCCTGCAGCTGCTGAATTGCTGTTAGGTGGAAATTTAGCCTAGACATAGTACATAATCTGTAGAAGCAGAAATGGCTGCCTACAGATTTACCTTTGTGAATTGGGCCCTCAATATTTGAATACTTTTGGTCCTGTCCTTCACTATCGGTCTATATGTCAAACCATAAAACAGGTTCTCCAAATTTGTCTTTACAGACAAGTTGATGTGTGATTGAGATGGATGGGGTTAGCCTGGGATGAACAACATAATTATTTTTGGAAGTCCATTCTTAAATATATCCATTAATTCTGGAATTGTTGTGACATATTATTGGATATGTTTTCCAAACCTTGTAAGATGTATAGCCAGGATTTAAAAGCCATACTTCCTAAACAACGTGCCTGTCTCTACCAAATCCCAGATGAATCTACCTCTTTGCATCAAGCATAACAAGTGGTCACTAAGGTGGGGTTGCCACATGTGGTCTGGGATTGCCCTATCGTACAAGTACTCTTGGATAAAGTGGTGAGAGCTCTGCATAAAGCAAGAGGTACACTGCCCGAGAAAAATTATAAGGGATACTTGGTTATTTTCCAGAACGAAAAGGTAATAAAATGAGACTTAAGTTTGTGGCTCTGGAAAGTGAAAACTAGCAAAGCGTAGAATGGTAATTTGTTGGGCCCAAGAAAGGGTGCCAAGAATTGAGATGTGCAGGAGAGATTTGTTGGAGCGGGTGATAGCAGAAGAACAGAGCATGAAAGTTATGCACGATGATGGCAAAGTGATTAATGAGCTTCCTGAATGGGTTGAAATGATGAGGCACATAACAGACCCACCAGATACCAAGGCACCATGAATAGGACTCAAGATCAGAATGATAATACATGGGTAACATGTTAAAGAAAAATACATGTGCTAATGTTAACTAATGTCCAAGTCACCAAGTGCTGCTTGAATCAATGCTGAAACATATTAATGCACTCTAAGAGAATGGAAAACATAAGTTCAGAAGAGGGGAATGTGATCAAGGCTAGGCACACATACTGGGGTCACCCAGTTGTGATTAAGCAATATAGGTTGGCACAAATCATCAATTGTATATCAATGCTAATTCTCTGTGATGATACTGATTATGATGTAATGCTTATAAATGTACCAAAATATATTTTACAAATATAATAAGTGAGCTACAAATTCTGTGTTGCTCCCTAGCGCTAAGATTGTTTCATTTGGTGAGGAAATCAAACCTGGATTTAGGAACCTCAGGCTTGAAATAGGATAGTGGCCACAAATAAGGATTTTTTGTAACTTGTTTTCATATTGCTCTGGCTCCCTTTGACTTTTCAAATCATTGATTCATTCACCTATGATGTCTTATCTGGATGATTAAGATAGATTGATTATATGATCCCTTTATAAATATTTTATTTGGTTTTGGTGGGTCACTTTTAGCTCTGAAATGATTTATTTATAAGTATGGTATTTAGAAATATGCATGATTTTCTTTGTTGAACATCCCTAAGAAAGAGGACAGATTTAGCTTAGATTAGATTAGTTTACTGATGTTCAATGAATTAAAACGGATCTACTGGATCAGTAAGGGACAGAGTACTAACTTGCAGACGCGGTTGTCAGAATTCTACAACTATACATTTCTACAAATGGCTTGGTAGTTGCTTGACTAGGCTAGCTGATTAATAGGACTACCATACCATATATTATTCAGGATAAAGAACCAGTTTACTGTCTAGTAGCAGGTGGATCTGGTTGCCTAAACCAATAATTAAAATCCCTGAGAACAATGAAGTGATTAATTTGCCTAGTCAAACATGTTAGGGTCTAACTAAAACCAGATGTTGTGTCTGGAAGTCTGTATATTAGAACATTTAGTGTGATGGCGAAGAGTTTTAGCCACCTTTACTGGGGAGTCCAAAATCAAGGGGTGCAGTATATTACAAAACCGAGAACCTGTATACTGTACACTGAAAGCATATCTGACCAAGTGATTAAATCTCTAAACCAATGGCGTGTTTATGCCTCTTGGTGTATTGGAATCTTGGAATGCCCCTTCTCGTCTTATGATTTTAAATATGTCTATTTATTTTGTCTTTGCAGCTTTACCATCCAAATGTTGTGCGATATTATAGAACCTTTCTAGAAAGTAAGTTTACATTTTGTGATTTTAACCAGTGTTTTGTATAATCACAACACATACAGTTGTAAAGTAAAATCACACAATTTTTCTATAAATTATTTTTCATCAATATTAAAGAGCAATGCTTTGAATCCTGTAAATGATAATGATTACAATAAGCTGGATCAGAAGAGGTTCTCAGTGGCAAGTTTCAATCATGACTGGATGCGCCCCAAATAATTTCAAGACTCACATGAAATCTTACTCTGATACCACATCTGGACACAATGGCAATCAATGATATGGGTTGGTGGAGGAAGGTAGGCATTGGTATGGATAGTGGTGTGGGAGTTGGTGGTACGGGCATCTAGGAGATTTATGAGAGGAGATTTATGACGACATGGCCACCACTGTCGTCGATGAGATTGAGGCAAAACATTCCAAGATGGTGCCTTCCATAGGTTTACTTCCTCTTGCGATTAGGATTGGCTGACTTCACTTCTCTTACTATTGATGTACTTTCCTGTTTAATTTGAAATGCTGTTCAAGTCTCTACCCGGAGTCCGCATCCTCCGGTGGGCTAATCATGAGGCCAGGCTCTACCTCGTTTTCAGGGCAATGAGCGGTACTACTGCACCTGTAAGAGTGGCAGACTCTATTAAGATCTATTATAATCCACTGTGCTGACATCTTTTTAATAAATACCAGGGTTTCTCCGTTTCCTATCCTTTTCCCCTCCTGTTTCTCCTAAATCAAATGCGCTACACTGGCCCCCATTTTCCATGCAGGTTTATTAAGCCACTGTTTGGCAGAGGGGGTGTCTGCTTGCATTCCTTGAATATGTTGTCATGAGAAGGAAATCTGCGAAAGGAATATAAAAGGGGTGTCATAATTATCACACTACTCAGAGTTACCATTCCTACTCGAATTCCTTTTGTACAGTGATCTGAATTTAACTTTGAGTTTGTAATTGTTGCCTAAATGTGCCTGCACTTATCCTCGTATCCAAAAAGATGGACGGAATGTAGACCAAGTCAAACATTCACCCCCAGTCACAGATCTGGGTTTAATCATCAGTTTTTTTGCTCACCATGCCAGGGAGGACCTGGCGTGGCAGTAAGGGCTGGACTGTTCCCATGAGGAACAGGGTTAAGACTGATTTGCATATGGTGGGGTCCAAACTGGAGTGGTGTGGTGAGCAAAAAAACAATGGATTAAACCCAGATCTTTGTGACTGTAGGTGAATGTTTGCATTGTTCAGCATTCTGTCCATCATCTGTTCTTTTTGCAGTTGCATTTATCCTCATGGCATCTCGTATATCACTGTGAATATAAAAATGTTTGACTGTAGCACATTATTTAATGTTGCACCTTCTCGACCAGGCAGTAAAAATCAATTTACAGAGTGTAATGAATTGATGCAATAGTAAAAGGATTTTTCATTGTCCCTAACTAACATGCCACATTTTCCAAAGGCTGCTGCAAGCATATCCATTCCAATACTTGCTCACCCATCAGTTATAATACCTAAGAAGATGATAGGGGGATATAGGAGTAATCTATGTAGATTTCAAACAATCTGATGGATACTTCTTGCAGCAGGTCCCTCACCCTATGACTATCCTCCAGTTATCAGACTGGATCCGGAATTTTTTTCAGCAGAAATAGCTCCATAGTTCATCCGGATGACACTTCACCAAACCAGACACGGCTGTGCCTACCCAGTATATGATGAAGCAAACCTCCATAAGCCGCCATCTCGCGTTCTGTTGTAAGGCCCTGTTTTTTTTTTTTTTTAACTTTACTGGTGCGGGTCTGGAGTGTTTTTTCAATATCAACTGAAAAATTCCTCCAATTTGTGACCGCAACTAGGTCACATTTTAGCTCATAAGGTTCTGGAGTTCAAACCTTGTTGAGAGTGTTGATAGGTGATCTTGTTATCAGATCTCGCCAACATCTGCATGAAGTGTATATTGCTTCTCCATGAGCCCTTGGCCTGAGATTCATGCACCTCCGTGCACTTGAACACTATGAGAGAGCAATAGGTCAAGTTGTTCTTGGCTCTAGCCGTTACAGTTCCCTCTGAACAGTCTCTATCTCCTTCCTGGTAAGCTTCCTAACAAGGACATGTCCGCCAAGCAATCTTACTAAATGAAAACAAAAAAACAAATGCCATTGGAAGGAGAATTCCTGTTCTTCCTTGAGGAAACTGTTCTGCTCCAGGAATTGTTTGGAGAGTCAGCAATAGTATATCCTGCCACCATTCTCTTCCTTCTCCTCTTTGAAGTTGACCCTCTTCTCAAAAACGTAAACTGGAGTTTACTTCTCTGTCTGATGATTCATCCTAGGTTGAAACCTTTTGTAAGGCTATTCAAATATCTAAATGATAACCCTATATACTTCTTGGCTAATCCCCCAAGGTTGGACCTGTTCCTATGGTTTGACGATTTTTGGCAGCTCCAACCTCAATGGTATCTGACTCCACAGGCTCTGTCCGTGGTGCTGCTTCCGATGAAGCCCTTGTCTGCTAAGGCACTGGCTCAGGTGCCCTCAACACGGATTCTGATATAGACTCTGCCACCCTCAGAACAGTTCCCATTTCGTCATCTCAGCTCTCAAAGGAGGCAGAAAATATTTGAGTGGCCAGAGAAAAAGTTAGAGCCACAGCTGAGGACCGGACCATGAAAGAGCCTCTTGCTGGAGCACAGAGATTTGCCTAAATGGAGGTCCTTGGATTGTGATGCTCTGACATGCCTAACCAAGACTGCAGGTGCACAAAGGGAGATGATTTGCAGGCTGATACCCTCCTTATACTGATGCTCAACGCTGGCAGACCTATGCAAGACAGCTGTGACACCTCTATCAACTGCAGAGCCTAATTCTAATATCCTGAAGGAAATTCTGCAACCATCTTTGGTGGCGCTGGAACTGATAGCAAGCATTTAGCAATGACTGCCAAGGAGAAACCCTTATTGGGCCCAGCAGGTCACTGGTAGATCACATAACATCTAAGACACAGGCTTTCCAATTCCAAGTTCTTATCAATACACCCTTCTCCACAGAGCTTTAAGCAATGTCCTCCAAGCTAAGCCCCCAGTGCTTGCCCAACTGCCCCTTGCGGTTGTGAGTACAAACGATATGCTTAAAGAAAAGGTTTTCGTATCAGGCAGTCCAATCCTATGTGGTGCCAATGCAACACATGTTCAGCATGTCCACGGTTTGTGAGAATAAGCATGGATGGCTGTAGTAAGCCTGTGTGACCACATGAAAAAGCCCTTCTCCAATCTGATGAGCAACAGTTTATACTGCCAAGCAGATTCTAAAATGTGGCCTGGTTTTAGTTGACAAGATAGCTTGATCCCTGGCTGCCATCGTCACTCCCCTCAGGCATGCCTGGATGCATTACACAGGTTCCTCAGGAGATGTCCAGGCCTCCCCAATGGGCATACCCTTTGATAAACTGAGATTGTTCAGGCAGATAGCCATATCTTCCCTGGAACAATTCAAGAGTAGCTGTGCCACAACAAATTTACTGGGTCTTGTCTTCCCTGTCAAACAGTTCCACCAACAACAGTTGGTTCTAGGGCTTCTCTGGAGGCCAACTTTCAATGCAGAATTCTCAACTGGTGCAGACCCCACTGCAGTTTAACTGGTTCTTTTGTAGAAATGGTGGACCAAAGAGACCCTAACAGCTGAAGCAGCTTCTTAAGTCTCCCCTACTTCTCACTCGACCTGTGGCTTCAAGATGTCTTTGATGTCTCCTCCCTTCACAACCAGCGTCTGGTACTGGGGAGAGTCTCTAATTTTGTCACCAACTGGGACATGGTCACACGGGATCGCTGGGTGTTCCTTATCTACAAGGGTCACTCTTTTACTTTCTGCTGTGGGCGGGGGAGGTGGGTCTCAGACCCACTCTTGACCTAAGTCTCCTAAAGTTTCTTTATTCAACAGGGCAAGCTCAAGATGTTGTCTTTGAGTCAGACCCCCCCAACCCTTAACGCACAGGATTGGAGGGATTCCCTGGTATCTAGGATGACTATTTCCATCTACCAAACCTTTTGTTGTAGGTGCTGCTATACTTCACAGTAGATTCCATCACATCCAATTCAGTATACTACCATTTGTACTTATGGCGGGTCTCTGAGTCTTCACCAGAGTGCTAGCTGTGTAGCTCTTTCATTCAAAGTCAGGGGCACTGTATTTCTGTATGTGGAAGAATGGCTGGTGAAGGGGGAGGAGGGTCTCCTGTGCAGGTAACAGACTATCTGCACCCCATTATCAACCTTCTTCACCTTGTGGGCTTCTTTATCCATCTTCAGAAGTCTGATCTCTCTTCCCTGCCCAGAGGCTGAACTTCAGGAGACCTGTTTGAGAGCCTTTTCTTTGCCTCAGGCAATCTCGGACCCTCAAGAATGAAATTATTTTAATATTTTTAAATCCGATTGTGGTCCCAGTTCAGCGTTGCCCTTATCTGCTGGTTTACCTGACGCTTTATGCATCCTCAGACTTCCTGTTGGATGCATGCCAAATGGATAATGAGGTCCAGATAGGCTGCCTAAGATGACTGTGGCCCCAGCATCAAAGGAGTCTCTTGGCTCACATACCTCAGACCTCTATAGGTGGATGTGCTTCTTCATTGATTAGAGTTGGTTATTAGAGCTACTCCCTTGTTGGGCTGGGGCACATGCAGGTAAATGATAGAACAAGGCCTTTGGTCCAATCTGAAACAATGATTGCACGTTAATTTATTGGAGCTGCAGGAACTACGCTCTGCGGTAAAGACTTTTTTCCCCTCCATCTTTCGGAAAACACCATTCTGCCTTTTACATCAAGAGGCAGGGCAGTGTAGGTTCTTGGATACTATGTTGCTAGTCCACGTGTCTGGGGCAGTGAACTCTTCAATGGCAATTTCTCATGGCAGCCAACCTGGTGGGCTCTCTGAGCATGAAGGCGGATGCTGGAGGGTTATGAATATGAATTTCATAGCGAATGACAGACAGGATTCTCTCCCAATCGGAGTGGGCTTTATATGGATCTTTTTGCCACAAGAGAAGAGAAAGTGCCACCTAGTCTGTGTCCAGCACTTCTTTCCCCCCTTCCTTCCACCCTCCGTAGAGGGTGCCTTTCAGATCACATAGTCTATTCTGCGGGTTCCCTATATTCCCTCTTTTTTAAAAGCCCTACAGAAGGTTTGTGAGGATGTTCTCAACTAATTTGGTACGCCGATCTGTTCAGCACTGGGCCTCTCTCCCCCTTCCGTTAAGAAAAGGTCAGCTGTTGCAGGAAATGGAGTCCTCCATCCCACTCCTCAGATGCTTCATCTACACACTGAGATTTAGCAGTGACATCTAGAAGTTTTCTCCCATTACCAGATATAGTGGATGTTATCTTGACTCTTCGAAAAATCTGTTGGTCTCTGCAGGCTGCTGTTTCAAATGTATTCCTTCATGGAAGTCCACATGTGTAAATCATTTCATCAGGTGCCTTTCTGATTTTTTTATTTTTATTTTTTTAGCGCTCTCCTTTGCTCAACAAAGACTGCAGTTGGTACCGTCAAGGTGGTTCTGGCTACTCTTTCTGTTCTTCTTTGTCTTTCTAATCACCCTTTTTTATCCAGGTCATCCTTACTGGCACTATTTTTAAAACGCTAATCCCACTTCTTTCCTCCTACGCAATTCTGCAGTGGTATTTAAACAATAGTGTTAAAATTCCTAATGCAATGCCAGCTTCAAGTCATGCATAGTTGTTCAGATTACTTCAGTTTGTACACTTAGGCCCTCATTTTGAACAGTTCATGCTGGCGGTCTTCCCAGTGACCGCCAGCTCCCCCGGAACCCTGCCGGCTGTATAATAGACATTCCCCTGGGCCGGCCGGCGGAAACATTGTTTCCACCCTCCGGCCCAGAGGAATGCCTGGCCGGGATATTGACGGCGGCTCCACATGGAGCCGCCGCTAATGCCTCTGTGCGGTGGGTGCAGATCCACCTGTCGCACAGATCACTGCCTGTAAATCGGGCAGTGACCTGCGCGATGGGGCTCTGTGCAGGGGCCACCGGGGGTGCCCCGGAGCACCCCTTCTGTCAGCTTTTCCCTAGCGGGGAAACCCGCCAGGGAAAGGCTGGGGGATTTGGGATCATTATCCGAGGGGCAGCTGCGCTGCCCTGTTGGATAATGGTGCTGTTCACCTCCAGGCTGCCTGACGGAGGCAGCCTGGCAGTGGGTGAGGGCCGCCATTCATTATGTGGCGGTGTAGGCTGCCATGCCGGCTGGCGGGATTTCCAGCCACCGCCGGCATGGCAGCCCACACTGCCATGTTCATAATGAGGGCCTTGAGCAGTATGTTCGACCCTTGAAGTTGGTGAGTTAGAAGCTCTATCGGTCTGGCCACCATTCACTGTTTTCTATCCAGATCAGCTGGTTCTCCATATTTGCCTATCTTCTCTGACAAAAGTTGTATCTGCCTTTCACATGGAACTGTCTATAAGCCTATCAGTTTTTTCCCCTACTTGCCCTACCACGGGAGAGGTATGCATGATTTCACAGACTGTACCCAAGACTGTTACTAATGACATTGACCGTAGAATAGACAGGACCATGTGGATGATGAGTTTGTCATAGACTGCAAGTCTGACTGTCATTCGTGCATAGTCTGACGGACATTTCAACTTCTACTGTATGTGGTAGAGGTATTCTGGGTAATATTTGCTGGGTGGCCACCAGGCCTGCATACCTTTGCCAATCATTATGTGTATTGCTTTGAGGTTCTTCAGGTTAGGTATGTGATGAAAGATGTATCTATCAGAAGGAAATTGGCTTCCTTTAACTAATGACATTTGTGATGGATATATATATATCTTCTTGCAGTTTCCTAACTGGCCTCTCTGGTCCCCTTCTGAAAAAGTGCCATACTTAATACTAGCCTAGGATATATAGAGAGATTAATGCTTTTATTGTTCACTACCAGTGAGCTCTACTGGTTCCTCTGTGCATACCTTGCCTAGGCATGAAGGAAAACAAAAGGAATCCATGGCAGGATCCACCGATGTTGTCACATCCTTGGTGGATGGAACTGTGACTGGAAGTGTGTGCCACCACCTATTAATGCTAGAGAGCTATTGCCCGCGAAACGTTTTCCGAATTCGGACTGGTGCCTATTGGATATTCTTTAGGTAAGGAATCTACAGGAACATAAAGTATCCATCAGAAATATAGTTTCTGAAGGTAAGCAACTTTCTCTTTCAATCCTGTATAGTTAAGAAATGTGTTTACTACTTCAGTTTCGTCCATATGAAAGCCCCACACTTTTGAAACCTATGCTAAAGCTTGGGCAGCAAGAGAAGTGTGAAGCAGTGCAGGGTATCTCAACCAAACCTTCCATTAAGTTACGCTCAGTGGTGTCCTGATAGGGAGCGAGGGAGAGCTTTGATCATGAACATGTCCTGAGTAAAAGCCTTATAAATTGACTTTGAAGTTATGGAATGTGGTTTGATTTAGGACCTTATCTAGCTTTTGACAGATAGTACTTTGTCCGCCATCCTGACGGATCACCGTTTGTTATAGTTAGAGATGACTGACGATTGAGGGATCATCTCTGTACATTGAACGGAACCTCCATTGTGGCTGTTCTTTTCAATGTATAGCAGATTTGGTGGTTGCCTGCTGTTGGTTTTGATGCCATTGGACAAACATTTTCAAAGTTTTTCTTTTTCAGAAATAGACTCCCTAAGTAAGAGTTTGATTTAGTAGAAAAATAAAACTAATGACCCCAACACCTTGGCACTTTTCTCCCAGGGTTTGAGGGTCATCATTTTTTTTCTGTCCGTCAACTGGCATGTTTTCCCCCTGGCATTGATGGACAGGAAAACATAGACTACCCACAATTTGCTGGGCAATGTTATGTACTGCCTCCAACAACACCTACTCCATCAGGCTGTTGGAGGACGTTGTCAGCCAATGGAGCCAGTGAGGACCATTGCCTTCATCCTCTTGAAAACACTTAAGGAGAGCCTAATACAAAGGTTTGAATGTCTCTGAGCCTTCTGGTAGATGTAAAAATCCCATGATAATGTGAGTTGAAAAAATATATATTTCCCTATCCTAGTTCTTATCCTGTGGTGAAATAAAATGTATCATTACTTTCAACATGCTAATTTCTTTCTTGAACAGAGACAGTGGTAACACCTTTTCTGGCAAATGAGTTGAAAACAGACCAAAAGGAGGCTCTTAAAGCATTGCCTGGATAAGGCTTATATGTTAACATTAGCTAAAGTGGGGATAGGTCAATGAAGGTCTGGAAAAACCCTAACCTCAATTGTTCTTTGTTAGTATTGGTGTTTGCTGTTTTCCATGCCTGGCATCGTAATCACCTGTAATGGGAATATTTAGGTCATTCATGTAATATTGTCTTCGTTCTCTTTCTGGCTGGCATTTCCTGCTCTTTACTCACAAAATATATGGAGATTTTGGTCTGTATGCATAGTTGGGTAAAGAAGAGTCAAGTAAATGTAGTTGTCACATTCATGATTATCTACTTATGTTTTCCTTCAATTAGATAGATATCCACTGGAATTATGAGTTGATTAAGTTAATTCCTTGCTACTAAAATACATGAAAAAGAGATTATTACAGGAGTAATGGATCATTTTACATTCATTAGCAGAACATCCTGATCTACTTGGACCATATAGAACCATAAGAAAATCTGTTTTCATTAAAATATATATATATATGGGCAGATACTGTGTACAAATCTAACATATTGGTATTTTCATGTCACCCTACAGGTGATAGACTGTACATAGTCATGGAGCTCATCGAGGGGGCACCTTTGGGAGAGCACTTTAATTCTTTAAAGGAGAAACAGCAACAGTTTACAGAAGAAAGAATCTGGAATATTTTTATACAGGTGAGCTCCAGCAGCCATTATTATCAGATAGTGTCTTCTCTTAACTCCTTTCTTCTATTATGTTCTAGATCAAATAAACTCTTTCCTGGCTTTGCAGGTTCATTTCCTTCTATCCTCCATGCTGTTTTTTTATCTTACCCGTCCAGTTATCTTTCTGTTTCCTCTCTTATTTGCATATTTCTGTGTAGACGATCCAGATGGGTACTTCTGGCTTCAGATCCTTCACCCTGTGAACATCACATCGTCAGGGCCAACTGAATCTAGAAGGTCCTGCAATAGCTTTTTCATAACATTTGGTGGTGCCATCAGCCTCTGCCATGATTCTCCTGGTCCAGACTAGATGACACAGATACACATATTGACACTATCTGTGCATGCTGACATTAGTGGTTCTTTCTCTGCACCCTAAAACACAGATCTGCAGCCTTGATCCTACCAAATTCGGTTATTACTGAAACCCCTTCAGTTCAAATTATTATTGCAGTGGCGCCGGAATATGGCAACCTAAGAAGAAAAGCTTCAAACTATCTTTCATGAGTCTGACGCAGATGTTGGACACTGATCTGCATGACGCCTGCTTGTGCTACCTCAGTATCAAATATGAGACTAAGGGCCAGATGTAGAAAGCTTTTTGCACGTCGCAAACAGCGAATTTTGCTGTTTGCAACGTGCAAAAAGCACATTGCAATGCACAAACCTCGTTTTGCGATTCGGTAACCTGGTTACAGAATCGCAAAACGGGTTTGCGAGTCGCAATTAGGAAGGGGTGTTCCCTTCCTAATTGCGAGTCGCAGTGCAATGCAGGATTGATTTGTGACCACAAACGCGGTCGCAAACCAATCACATTTAGCACCCATGTCAAATGGGTGGTAACCCATTTGCAAAAGAGAAGGGGTCCCCAGGGGACCCCTTCCCCGTTGTGAATGGCACTGCAAAAAAAATTTCTGCTCTGAAAAAATTAAACAAAAAACGTTTCATTTTTCGTTTTTGTAATGCATCTCGTTTTCCTTTAAGGAAAACGGGCTGCATTACAAAAAAAAAAAAAACTTTTTTATTAAAAAGCAGTCACAGACATAGTGGTCTGCTGTACGCAGCAGGCCACCATCCCTGTGAAGGCCACCATTCGCACGGGGTCGCAAATTGCGAACCACCTCATGATTATTCATGAGGTGGGCATTTGCGACCCCCTTGCGAATCGCAGATGGTCAGGGACACCATCCAACATTCAGAATTGCGACTCGCAATTTGCGGGTCTCAATTCTAAATGTTGCTACATCTGGCCCTAAATTCTCTGACAGATGCTCAGGGCTAGTCTCAATCCAGATAGTGAAGTTGGCCTTCCTCCTAACATGCCTTCTACAGTGATGTCAATGGTGAAGTTGAGGCTCACGTCAAAATAGAAAAAGAGATACCAGCTAGGGTAAATGAGGTCTTTTGATGTCCTAAAGAAATCCTGCAGTCTATTCTAGAAACCCAACTCTAGCTTCAACTTCCTCTTCAATCCTGCTGCTGAATCTGCAACCAAAGTGCCTTCCATTCCTGGAGCCATCGTCAATGCCACAGCATATGTAGGCCTTCAAGGAGGCCATGAGGCAGATGTTCAAAATGTTTATGTCTCCAGTTGACACGCCTTTTAGCCTCATTGAGCTAGCCTGGGTTCTTAGTCAAGCGTCTTTCAAATTGTCCATCGCCAGCACCTGCGGACTTCAGACAGAGTTAGCCTGCTCCGTCTCTGGTATTTCAGGAGGATGGAGACTAATTTTGGGTCAGATTCTGATGTGTACACAGTCTTCAACATGCCAAACATGAGGGAAGTGTTGATGAGGGTAGCTGATAACGTCCTCCAGTCTCATTATGCTAATGCTAATTGATATCTAGACTTATAGAATGCTAGTGGTCTAGATATCTTTCCATAAAATATCCCGGATTCTCCTTTGGGGCCCTGCATTGAAGAAAGTGCTTCTGTAGTTCAAAGGGTGGCTGTAGTGTTTCCAACGAGTACTCTAAGGCAAACCTCTGATAGAGATTTTGCAAAGTGAACCTTCTATATTGGAGCTTCTGTTGCCATTTAACAAGGCTGTGCTTGATCCAAACATAGCGGTTTAGTCAAACTTATCTTGTGCACCGGTAGTAAGTTGGCCCATTCGTAGGTGGCATAGACCAACACCTGGTTACTGTATTCCTGCCTTTGGTACAGGTCACCACTTACAAAGTGAACCCTAACTCCTTTCTGGCAGCCCCCTCTACACAGGGTATGGAAGAACTGATTTTTCTTCGAGCAGTCTGGCACAGTGCTCATTGCATGCGGTCTATCTGTTGGATGCTACTGTATTGGATATGGCGCTGAGGTTCTTCCTGCCTTGCCTGAAGACTTACATATTGCTTTTACACAAGTGGTCCAAGACGGACAAAACGCAGCTAAGCAAATTCTGCTTTCTACCCATTATCAGATGTCATGTCAGGATGTGCTCAACAAACCTTTCCACAGATGTTAAGGCATCATTGACTGATATGCCCTTTCATGGGGCATGCTGTTTTGGAGAAAAGGTCTGTGACTCTGAATCATTTCAGAACAGCAAAGCTACAACTCATTTGTTGGAATTTCGTTCCCAACCCACCAATTCCACCAGAACTGCAGAACGTTCAGAGGTTACTCTAGGGGCCTCGCTTTCTGCCAGCAGCATTTCTCTCATCCATCGAGCAAGCAGAGCAGGCTTTTTGTGGTGCCAGAGGCAGTCCAAAGGTCAAGGACAGCAGCAGCATGAAACCCTACTCCTTCTTCTTGCCAGGCAGTGCTTCCAAACCTCTTTCATGTGCCCTAAAACTGGTGCGTGTGTGGTGTTGGTGGGTTGCCAAAAACAACATTGTCTACTCTGCTGGCAATTGATCACTTCATACCTATGGGTCCTCCTGCAGACTGTCCAATTTGGCTATGCCCTCGCCTTTCTAAACACTCCGCCTCACATTTGACCTATTTACAGTCAGAAATAGGCAGAAAATGGCAGTAATCTTTGCATTGAAGTGTTGATGTTGCGCGCCAAGGGAGAATATAGAGCATGTACCCAAGACAAAGCATGAACTGGGCTTCTACTAATACAGGTTCCGGATCCCCAAGAAGGACTGGAGATTGAGACTGAATTTAGACCTTCGATAACTGAACTTGCTCTTCAAGAATTATGAGATAACTCTTGTGCAAGTTATGCTAGCCTTTGACCACCAGAATTAGATGGTGTCAATGGACCTGAAGGTCATGTACTTGTATGTACCAATCCTGCAGTTCCAGGAAGTTTCTTTGCTTTGTGAATGGATCAAGCCACTCCAAGTTCACCGTCCTCCCTTAAGACCTTATATTGAGATATCAGTTCTTTATAAAGGTCATGTCAATGGTTGCAGCCTATCTTCGCAGAACAGAAATAAATGTATTCCTCTACCTCAATGACTGGCTGCTGACGGTGGGCACACAACAGTAAGTCTTGGCTTAGGTGCAGAAGACAATGCCATTGTAGTCCATCCTGGGATTTTTGTCTATTATTCAGCCTCCCTAAAGGCTGCCTTTTATAGGGCCCACCTTGTACACAGTTGCCTTGAAGACCTTTCTACCTTCAGAGACAATTTGGGGCATTCAGGCTATGATCCTTTTGTTTCACGACAGAGCTAGCATTCCAGCTCTGGTAGTTCTGAGTCTCCTAGGCCTATTAGCATTTTACATCCTTCTGGTGCCCCTCTCCTAGTGCCTTAAGTGGGCCCTCCAGTGAAACCTGAGCCTGCAGTGGGCCCGGTGGTCTGACAGGATCTGTATCTTTGATGAGGTGGCTCAGGACCTCCAGTTGTGGATGATAGGTATGAATCGGACGTGTGGTAGGCCATTCTCCCTATCCCCTTTGGAAGTCACTGTAATAATGGATGCATCTTCTCACATTTGTGAAGAGCGCCTGGATGGTATGGAGATCAGAGTCCTCTGGTTCCTGGTGGAGCAGGTCACCACATATATTTACTGGAGCTGCATATCATCTGCCTGTCTCTCACGACTTTCTTTCTTCTGTGTGGAGGAGGCTGATCCGGCTGTTGATAGACAACACTGCCACCAGCGGGGTAGTATGGTGCCATGTTTCCTCTGTTTAGAGACATTAAGATACGGCCCTGGCTGGCAAATCAGGTGATCTACCCGACAGTCAGCTACTATGATCCCTCAATATCAGGGCATTTTGATCTCAGCGGGTGTCATCTTGCAGACCACAAGCGGCTTCTTCTCCTGGAAGAATCACAGAACACCTTCAAACAGTGAGCCGAACTATTGGGAGACCATGTTGTTACCTCTGAAAACACTATTTGCCCAGCGTTTTGCATTCAAGGGGGTCTGGGACTCTGAACTCATGACTTGAGCATATGTCCCTCCACTTAATATTGGGAGGATCTACTGTCTCAGCTAGAGGGAAAACTTTTAAAACCCAGCTTTCACAATTTAAACCTCCATGCATGGAGATTGAGTTGAAGAAATTAAGAGATTTTTATCTTGTGTCAAAAGTGGTGGAGATTGTTCTAGCTGCACAACACCACTTCAAATGTATATATACGCATTGCTGGACTGTTTGTCTCCTGGTGTAACGATAACCATATTGACCCCTTACAGGCAAAATTGTCCGATGCTCTTTTGTTTCTATTGTATTTGGCACAGCAAGGCCTTCCTGTACGCACAGCTAAGGGCTATTTATCAGCCTTTTCAGTCTTTGTTCATTTTTCTGATCAATACTCATTATTCAAATCATGTTTTCTTTGTTCTCTTCATTATGCTGCATACAGGCCTTAATTTGGTCTTGATCTTTGTGATATGTGTTCCCTTCAAGCCTCTCCACAGCTGTACGTTTAAGCTTTTAACCTTGAAAACTGTTTCTCCTTGTCATTACTTATGTGTTTTTCAACAGTGTGGTAACTTTTTCCTTACCAAGCTGGTACTTTCTTAGTACCCATCCCATGCAACATTTCCTCCAAAAGTGGCATCATGTTTCCATGTGGGGCAGTCCTTGGTGCTCCCTATGTTTTTTCATCCACCTCATCCATCTAAAGTTGCCCACTGGGTTCTGCATATCTTTCTCGTTTAAGTTCACTCTTGCCCAAATGCAGGTTGAGTAAGGAAGGGCATGGGGTGGGAACCTCCATAGATGTTGGCAAAACCTACCTGTAAATTACCGTGAAGATGATCCCACGTAGGACAAATGGGGGACAAGCCAAACTGTGGCACTAGCCACCATGCAAGACTTTTTTAAAGTATTGTTTGTTGTGGGTCTTGGGTGGTCGCCACCAGTTTAGTGTAAAAATAAGTTAACGTTCATATGATTTACTGAGTGTTATTGTATGCAATGTTGAGTTCAGAGTTTCTAGCTCACATCTTCACTACTTTGAGAGCAAAGGGTAGTTACTCCCCATTTTGAGGGTCTGCGGGTTAGAGATCCCTGTAACACAATAGGGAAATAATCTCAGTTGACATAGTTTGAGCCCAGTAACTTGTGACTGCCTTGGGGATCTCCCAGACTGGATGTGACACAATCCACCTTTAAAATCTTTTAACTAGTTGCAACAAAGCAATTCCCACTCCATTTCAAACACTTCTGATACCTCATTCTGTACTTTCATTTCCTACTGACTCTAGGAAAGATTCACAGAGGTATAGATTTAGATGGGTTACCTATGTAGGGTACATTATACTTATACCAATGTGTGGTAGGTTTTATGTCTAACTAATTAATACATATATTAACCCACAATATGCTCATATAGAAGTCACTTATGCACATATATTGTACCTTCAGAAAGTGTACTTACGTCACTGTGTTTTCACAAGTCCAAATATGACACTCACATGGACAAAAGCTTAGTGAACCAGTCCATTTATGTTCACGTGATCATGTGTACTGTCAGTGCACTGGCCCTGAACAGTATGAATCCTGCTTTATTTTCTCTGTATATGGCCTTCATATTTTAGTATACTGTGTTAAATACATTTTATGTTTAATGACTTTGTGTTTGATAAATAAGTAAAGAAAATAATTTGTGAAAAATACTATAGGTTTGTGATCATTTGTTCAAATGATTTTTATATCTGAAAGCACAGCAGATCTTTTTAACCGCCAACCTCACACTTGCATCTAAAAACACAGGTGAATGTGCTAAGTATGGCGAAAGACATCTTTGTTACTTGATATCCATAAATATCTGAATAACAGAGCATCTAAACCACAGTTTGAATCCATAGTCTCAAAAAGCTGGGAGTCTTTGCTGGTTTCTTCTCCACCTCATTTCCTCTTCTTTGCGTTTAGAACGAGCTCAGGAGTGTCATATTCCACACAGAGCTGGGCTATTATTAGTATAGTATCCTAGCCTGAGAGCTTGTGAACAATACAGCATCATGCATGATGAAGAGTGTAGGAAAGTGCCACTTTTGGCATGGTTACCCCCCTACTTTTTGCCTGACATTGATGCCAACTTTAATTGAAAGTGTGCTAGGATCCTGCTAACCAGGTCCCAAAACCAGTGTTCTTTCCCAAAATCTGTACCTTTGTTTCCACAATTGGCACACCCATGGCACACGGTTAAGTCCCTTGTAAAAGGTACCCATAGTACCAAGGGCCCTAAGGGCTGCAGCATGTATTATGCCATCCTAGAGGACCCTTCACCAAACACATACATACTGCCACTACAACTTGTGTTTGCTGGTGGGCAGAAACGACAAAGTCGACATGGCACTCCCCTCAGAGTGCCATGCCCACAAACCACTGCCTGTGGCATAGGTAAGTCACCCCTCTAGCAGGCCTTACTGCCCTAAGGCAGGGTGCACTATACTACAGGTGAGGGCATAGCTGCATGAGCACTATGCCCCTACAGTGTCAGGGTCCATTCTTAGACATTGTAAGTGCAGTGTAGCCATATTGAGTATATGGTCTGGGAGTTTCACTATAAACTCCACAGCTTCATAATGGCTTTATTGAATACTGGAAAGTTTGGTATCAAACTTCTCAGCACAATAAAACCACACTGATGCCAGTGTGGGATTTATAGAGAAATGCTCCCAGAGGGCATCCTAGAGATGTCCCCTGTATGTTAGCCCAACTGCCAGTGCAAGGCTGACCGGTCTGTGCCAGCCTGTCACTTTCAGACGAGTTTCTGACCCCATGGGGTGAGAGCTTTTTTGCTCTCTGTGGTCTGAAACAAAGCCTGTCCTGGGTGGAAGTGCTTCACCCCTCCCCCCTGAAGGAAATGTAACACTGGCGGTGAGCCTCAAAGGTTCAAGCCTAATGTTGTGCCCCAGGGCACCCCAGCTATTGGAGCTGCCCTCCCCCCAACAAAGCCCACTTTTGGCGGCAAGTCCGGAGGGAAAATTAGGGAAAGCAGGGAGGAGGGACCACCCCAGCTAGGACCACCCCTAATGTGTCCGGAGCTGAGGTGACTCCCTTCTTACAGAATCCTCCATCTTGGTTTGGAGGACAGGGACCAATAAGGTTAGGTTTGTGTCCCCCTCCTCAAAGGGAGGGGACACAGGAAGGGTGTAGACACCCCCAGGGAGAGTAGCCAATGGCTGCTGCCCTCTGACCCCTGTAACGCCCCTAAATCCAGGATTTAAATGCCTCCCTGAACCAAGCTTACCAGATTCCTGGTGACCTGACAAGAAAGAAGGACTGCTAAGCTGGACCCCTAGCAGAGCAGAAGGAAGACGCAAACTAACTCGGCCCCAGCTCTACCGGCCTTTTTTCTGCTTCAAAGAACCTGCAACAAGAAGGTGACTCATCCAGCGGGACCAGCGACCTCTGCCAAGCTCCAGAGGACTGCCCTGCACCCCAAAGGACCAAGAACTCCAGAGGTCAGTGACCCTGTCCACAAAGAAACAACACCAAGGGTCTCCAGAGCCTCCCCAGATCTGTGAGTCCTGACCACTGTGCACCTAACGCCTGTGGCCGGAGACCAGGTGGCCCAACCAGCAAGAGGGCGTCCCCAGGCGATTGTGAGCAGGTGCACACCTGGGTTGACCTCACCACCCCTCCACGACGACGCCTGCAGAGGGAATCCCGAGGACCCCCTGACTGCAAAAACTCCGGACGAAGATTTCCGACGGCCAAAGAACCACTGCACCCACAGCCCCCAGACCTTGGAGAACCTGACCTCCAGTGCAGCTACGTTCGGCAGGCAGCCCTCCTCCCTGTCCAGCCTGTTGTTTGTCCCAGCCGAACCCCTGGACCTCACCTGCAGCATCGAAGTGACCCCCAGGGTCCCCTCATAGGAAAGCATTGGGAGCCTGATGCTCTCTTTGCACCCGGCCGCCCTTGTGCCAAAGAGGGGGTGTGTTTGGTGCCTACTTGTGCTCCCCTCCCTGGTGCTCCTCTAATCCCCCCAGGTCTGCCCTCCGAAGACGTGGGTACTTACCTGCCTGTAGATCTGATTTTGAATGCTTTCAGTCTCCATAGGAGCCCATGTTAAATTTGCCTCAACTTTGACCTCTGCACCCGTCCGGCACCGTGTTGCTGGTGGTGGATGTTTGTGGTTAACTTGAACCCCAACCTCTGCACTTCCTAAAACCCAAAGACTGGAACTGTAACTTTTGTACTTCCCTGCAAATCGTACACATTTTTCTTCCCCCCCCAGGAACTGTTTCTAAAAATTGCACTGGAAACTTTTAAACCAGATAATTGCCAATGTTTCAAAAACTGTATAGCTTACTGATTTCAAACAAAGTACTGTTGATATTTGTGTCAAATACAAATCTATTGAAGTACTTACCTGCAACTTGAATCTTGTGGATCTAGAAATAAATTGAGAATATATATTTTTGCTATATAACAAACATTGGTCTGGAGTTAAGTCTTTGAGTGTGTGCTTCTTCTATTGTCTGTGTGTGTAGAACAAATGCTTTGCACTGCACTCTGTTAAGCCTAATTGTTCGACCACACTACCATGAAATAGAGCATTAGTAGTATCTACTTTAGCCTCTGGGTAACCCCTGGACTCTGTGCACACTATATCTCATTTTGATTTATTATAAACAGAGCCAGCTTCCTACAAGGAGCTAAGACATGGCAACATTAGAATCAGCTGTCTTTTCTCTCTGTTTCTATGTCCGGCCAATCTTTTTAGGAGTCCTGAGGGGAAATAGCGACACATTTACTCACTACATCAAATGACCATGTTACGCATTTGGTCATATATTAAATCTCAGAGATGAACTTGAAGTTTAGAAAGGGATTTATTGCAGACTCAAAGTCAAACTTACATACATGAGTCTCAGAAACATGCTATATATAGAGAGAATCACCAATGGAGAATTGAAGCGTTGAAGAATGTTAAATTTCACTAGCATATAAAAATCAAATATTTCTATAGTGACAATACAGAAAATAAGGAAAGGCGTATGATGCTTTGAACTGAAGGTCAGATTCTCCTGCCTAGCCATTGAATCTAAGTTCCTTAGCTATTCTAATAAACTAAAGATGAGTTCAGAGAAAAGTGTCAGCGTCGCATAAAACTTTGGTAGACTTTTTCCTAAAGAGAGATGTGAGTAGCATAAAGCCACTTAGTCTAACAAAGGGAAGGAGATCTATGTCTCCCTTATGGGTCAGCTCTAGGCAAAGGGAATCTGAATCTCAAACTAACTAAACAGCACTTTACAACCCTCCAGTAGCTGACTTCACAGCCAAGAAATGTTCCACTGCCAAGACACCATTGTGAATTCTATCCAATTAATTTTCCTTCTCTTTAGACCCCAGCTGCTTGACCTTGGTTTTACTCTTGTGTTCAGGAATCCGAAAATGGAGTGTGTTCTTAAAGCTCCTTATTACCATTTCATGTCCTTGGCAAACGGTCTTCATGCCACCTTATCAATACTTTAACAATGCACTTCTCATTAACTGGAGACTGGTACAGAGGCACCTGTAGCTTAAGAAAATAAGCAATAAAACAAGCTTCATGTTGAAGGTTAGAAACACACACAACAAATTCAGGCCTTCACTCCGGCCAAGCTAACATTGGATTAAATGCACATGTATTTAAATTACTATACATACATTTCTCATAGCACAATGAAAGGCAATATAGTTATAGGAATATATCACTTTAAAAACATTATAACACTAATACATTTGCATAATGTTGGCGTAAATGCGGTTAAGGTAAGGTATTTGCAGGCCTCTGGCTTTGACTCTGTAGTGCACCACAATTTGAAAGTAGTTTTCACACTTTATGAATGGGGCTGGTTACACTTTCTCATAATTATAATGGCACAGACAAATTATTGTCTCTTAGGTATATGGCTTCTGCGCCGGTCGTGGTGCTGTGTGTCCTAATCTCTTTCAGGCCAAACAGGCCTTCTGACATTTTTTCCACCCGCTGATCTTTTCATGTTGTGCTGTACACAAGCAGTAGGTTTGGTAGTAATTGTAATTACACTGTAGTAATCATAGTAATTTCATTACATCTGCATCACTCTTTGACACTGAATTACCAATAATTACACAATTACGCCTGTTTGTGTAGTTAAGAGTAGTCTGGGGGAAATTTGGACAACTACTTTAGCACGAATGGGCAGCTACTTGTGTTGCTGTTCATTTTGTTTTGCATTTAGCGTTATCTTCTTAGCTCATAATGCATCCTCTCCTCTTTTTGGAAGCAGGAGTGCATTTTGCCCTAAGAAATTAGAGCTAAATGCCAGGACTAATTTGGGGAAGATCCTACCCAAAGAGCAAGTTTTGCAAGCACGAGCAGCTGCTTGCGCTGCTGTTTTTTTTCTGTTGCATTTAGCACCATTTCCTTAGCGCAGAATGCATCCTTGCATCCATTTTGGGTGCGGGGGCATTTATGTAGTAAGAAAATAGCGCTAAATGGAGAATTGCCCTGCTTGTGTTATTCTGTGAATCTTGTGGCATTTTTAGATGATTCCATGTTATTACGCTACATGGAATCACGAGTTGAGCCCATCCCTAAAAAGCAGTTGGTTGAAAAGTGTCCTCTGGTGGGGTGTAGGTGGGAAGAGGTATGTATACCTTCCCTGCAGGAAAACAGGACCTCTGTGGCCCCATCATCGAAAATGGATGGGATTCCCTGAATCCTTCAAACACAGGTGGAAACAGAAAAGAGTACTTTGACAAATGATACATACGCTTAACTCATTCTAAGCACACCTTTCTGGAGACAACCACAGTGTACAGACTGCCAGGTACATTGACAACGAGCAGTTATTTGAGTTAGTGCTCCTGGACAAAGGATTGGTGGCCCCAAGAATTAGGTCCTCCACCTGCCCCCAAAAAAGTAGATAGAAATTTAGTATATTTATTGATGATGCCCTGTCCATGAAAAATCAAGTTCTATATATCTATGGCTCTTGCTCCGCTATAATGTGCATGCTCAGAAATATGGCATGGCTGCCTATGGAAAAAGACTGTGACGCAAGCCCTAATTGCTTCCCATCTAGATTATGGCAACACTTTTTTTGTAGTCATTAACAAAATACTGTTGTCTCGCATATAAATTGTGCAAATCTCTGCAGCCAGACTGATATGCAGTGGCATAATATAGACCCCGCAGCCCGTGCAGTACGGGGTGGGGGTCTGAACTCCAGAGGGACCCTCAGTACAGAACCTGGCATGAGAGCCCCTGACTAAGTCCGGAGGTGGGGCCCTTCCATGTCCTTTGAAGGGGGGCTCCCTCAAGTTCTGTTACATCACTGCTGATTTGTCGTGTCTCCTCCCGCGGCTGACATCAGCTGGCCCATTACGAAGGACCTTCACTGATTGCTTATCAGAAAGCAGTGCATTTTCCACATGGTGGGGGCCTCTCTACTCCTGCACTAACACCAGTTTCTATCAGCCCAGAAGAAGACTTTGGGCCAGATGTACGAAAGTGTTTTTTATGACCAAATAGCACATTTTTGTAATTCGCTATTTGGTAATCGCAAACAGCAATGTACAAATGTGCGTTTTATACATTTGCGATTCCCAGTGGGTTGCAAATAGACCTACCTCATGAATTTTAACGAGGTAGCTCTTGGTTTGTGATCCATTGGGAATCGCAAAAATAACAGTGCTGGTGGCCTGTTGGGGTCAGCAGACCACCATGTCTATGATTGCTTTTCAATATCTTTTTTAAATGCAGCCTGTTTTTTTATAAAGGAAAATGGGATGTGTTTCAAAAATGAAAATTAAATGTTTTTCTTTCTTTTTTTAAAGTAGGCGAGAGAGACACATGCTACAGAGAGCTTTGGGAGCTCTTAAAGGGCTGAAGAGTGTTGTCCTTGTCCTAATACAGAGAGCAGCTTAAGCGATGGAGAGCTGTGTATGCTAAAGTTCAGACATTGATGAAGAGATGGGTAGTGATGAAGAGACCAGTGTGTGATAGAATGAGATATGATTGCTAAATAGTTGTGTGTGCATGTTGAGGAGATCTAAGGGAGACCAAAGATCAGTGTAAACACTGAAGAGAGCTGTGAAAATGCTGCCGAGAGCCTTTACTAGAGAAGTGTGAGTTTGGCTGTGAGCTGTGTGAGTTCTACACAGAGCTGTGTGATTGCTGAAGAGATCAGTGTAAGGGTCTTTAGGACAGTTTTATGAGTTCTGAGGATGAATGTTTGAGGTCTACAGAAATCTCTGTTAGATCTGAATTGAGGTGGTTCTGTGCAGAAGAGAACTGTGTGCATGATGAGAACTGTGTGAGCACCAAATAGAGGCATTTGTGCAAATGAGTATGTGCAAGTGGTCATGAAAGCTGTATCATCTGGCAGTATATCCTATCTCATAAGGGGGGTGCAGCTCTGACTGGGCCTATTGGAATAGCCATGTTTTCATTTTACTGCAAAATTCTAAGATGAATTGGAGGCTCTGATGTGTAAGGGGAGGTCTTTTTTGGCATTAAGAGACAGGTAGGAAAAGGTGCAACCTGTGGCTCTTCAGATGCAGGGGACATGGGCAAGCAGGAGGGTGGCTGAGTGGAGGTGTCCGGTCGATGTGTGGAAGATGATATGGTTGATGACTGTCAACATCAGGGCAGTGCGCGCTCTACGGGCGACTAAAATGCAAAAACCCAGCCTTTATAAAAGAGCATAATTCATGCATTGTGTTTATATACAGTTTGTTAACCTTTTGCATTGCAGACTTTAACCTTGAAAAATACTATTAATGATGTTTGCAATAACTGTTCTTTGGCAAGGTACTGCTGCAGACTTACTGAGTGTGTTAGGGTGTGGTCCCTTTCTAGGACCTTCCAGAAGCTTTCTCTGCAGCATGACTGGGTGTGGTTGTGGGCTGGGCCAGACTCTATATAAGGGAGCCAGCCCAGCTCCATGTGCTCACTATTCAGAGGTCCCAGTGCAGAGCAGCAGCATTCTCCTGAGCTCCTGTTCTGGAGGCCTACCTTGACGTTCCAGGCCTGCCCCCGCATTCTTTTGGTGATCCTTGAGCAGGGTGGTGAGACGGAGGTCGGGCTGGGCCCCCGACCCCGTTCTAAGAGACTCTTGAGTTTTGGGGCCTACTCATGAAACTTTCAGAGTACGCAAATCATTGCTCTGATGCAGATCTTGGTATTCAGATCGGCAAAGGCTTGCGCGATCATTTCATGGCATTTGCATATTCTTGTTTGAATCGGCAGTGTGCGCGATTCATTTACCGCATGTAAACCTTGGTGTTCAGATCGCTTACAGTGTGCGCGATCATTTCATGGCATGTGCATATTCTTGTTGGAATCGGCAGTGTGCGCGATTCATTCCCGCATTTAAACCTTGATGTTCAGATCGCTTACAGTGTGCGCGATCATTTCATGGCATGTGCATATTCTTGTTGGAATCGGCAGTGTGCGCGATTCATTCCCGCATTTAAACCTTGATGTTCATATCGCTTACAGAGTGCGCGATCATTTCATGGCATTTGCATATTCTTGTTGGGATCGGCAGTGTGCGCAATTCATTTCCCGCATTAAAACCTTGGTGTTCAGATCGCTTACAGTGTGCGCGACCATTTCATGGCATTTGCATATACTTGTTGGAATCGGCAGTGTGCGCGATTCATTTCCCGCATTTAAACCTTGGTGTTCAGATCGCTTACAGTGTGCGTGATCATTTCATGGCAATTAAAACTTTGATATGTAGTGTTTCCGGAAGTGCACACAATTATCCAGGGCCTTTGAATTTTCTGCAAAGTTGTTTAATTCAAGATGTTACATTCTTTGTGTATATTAAGTCCTTAGTACAATTCCTATTGTTTTCCCGGGAATGTTCCAGATTACCTTTTGTCCTCATGTAAAGATGCAATGTTTGTTCTGAAAAATTATTCTAGAAGGTTCTTATTTTCCTAGACAGTATGTAACAATTCATGAAAAGTTCATATGAAACATTGTATTAACCATTCTTGATTCCTTTCCAGGTACTCAGACTTCTTGAGGTCTAGTTATAGTCATTTCTTAAGTTATTCATGGTTCCAGTATGACAACGCTTAGAATCATAGTCTAGTGAAAACCAATGTGATAATATCTTGATATTGTGTTGTTTAACCTTTTGCTTCCTACAGGTCTCCATCCCAGCTGTTCCCTTCCTAATCTCCTTTTCCCCCACTTGGACCCTCTCAGGCTATGTGATATTTCTATCAGAGTTTTGGAGCTGTCTAGTGGTGGACATGTTGGGAGCATACGCAGGCCCCGAGGATCTGGTCTCCCTGATAATGACACCCTTATTCACATTGATCACCATCTTTTGCAAGAACTGTGAAAGAACATTGCCTCGTTTGACAAAATACATTGCACATGGTGTCATAGGACTCTTACCTTGGGGGTAAGACTGCTAAGTTGAGGGCGGCAGCACCATGAGTGTGAGTGACTGAGTCAGTCCCACACTAACTGGAAGCTGTTGGCCTGATTTTGTCGGTTAGCTAGCAGCACCTCACCCAAACCTAAAAAGTAAAGGTGATTTGTAGCAGCCTAGAAACATGACACTCTGACTACTCAGGGACACCGTGGTGGACAAATCATACCCCTTACTCTCGGTTACACAAAGGCTCACACATGATAAGGCAGACAAAGAGATGCAGGATAGGTTTCAATGTATTTATTGAAGCAATTGCATCTGATGATAAAAAAACATGAGCTGTAATTGTTAGGCAGATGAAACAAAATACAGTGATGATTGTGACCATTAGAGTAAAAAATATAAACAGTCCCACCATCCTGATCTAATCATAAGATCTAGGAATTCCTACCTGCACCCTAATGTCTAAACATGAGAGCATAGTGGTGTTAACCCTTCTGCCTTTCCCAGTCTATGGAAGGAGCCCCAACCCCTTACCTGAAAGGTGGGCAAAGGTCTGCTGTTGTCTGCTGGCAATCCTCCTGGTTGGCTGGAAAGACAAGGCCAGGATCATCGAAGATGTCGAAGTGGTGTAGACCCCAAAACAGCCATGGCTGAAATGCCCTCTACCCTCCTTAGGCCTATGCAGTGTTTATATAACAAAACATGTTGTGTTCTAAGAACAGGCCTGACATGATATGTCTATGGTGAAGGCTTGACTCCGCAACTACTGAAGCGACGACACTGGGTCATCTATCATGTACAGAACATGACAGCCTTGAGCAGGGCACAGAGTGAAATGGGTGCAAAGGACTGATAAATGTTAACATGAACAACTATGCCTTCTCAGAAAGACAGCTGATTAAAATATAAAAACAATCAAGCTAAAAAGCAAGCTGTGCTAAAATATAATAAAATGAATAAATGAATAAAATGTGTTTGTATGTAAAAGTGCACAGGCTATGGGCCTAGAGTTAAAAAGAGGGTACCCAAAGGAACCCACGACAGTGGTTCACACACCAATAGTAGCCACTTTATTATAGTATCGTCTAGACGATTCTTGTTTTAGCAAGTAAATTCACAAGAATACCTTTATTTCACTAGTTATGGTCTTCACATTTGAGTTCCTTGAAGAATGGCCAGATGGTATTAATATTGTCTGATTTTTCTTTTACACAGTTGTGTTTAGCTCTGCGTTATTTGCACAAGGAGAAAAGAATTGTCCACCGAGACTTGACTCCTAACAATATCATGCTTGGAGAGAGGGACAAAGTGACAGTCAGTGAGTAATATTTTTTATTATTCCTACTAATTGATGTTACTTATGCTATCTTCCATTGCTTCCTATGATGTTAACTACCTACGTTTTAAAGTACTCTGTTATTACACATAGTCACCAGTCCTACTTAAAAGTAACTGTCATATTGTCAAAAAACTTTCAATTTAAAAAGGGCTTGCTTTTCAGAGCTAGTTTTCCAAAGGCACAACTAAATGTCAGCATTAATGTCTGAATGCTTAGCCAATGGCGCCAGAGGTCCGGACAGTAAAGAGAGTATAGGGTCAGTGATGTGTTTCACATGGATGGGTATGTGGAAGTTGTCTTTCCCTCAGCATTCTTGATTCTTTGCATCATCACAGCAGAACATCACCTAGAGTTAGAGTCCATTTGAAGCCAGGACTGGCTTAGAGTGCAAGATCAATCTGAGGTTTCTCACTTCTGTCAGTGTTGTTGTAGCACACCAAGGGCCTGGGACTATGTCTGTCCAGTGTTAGTTGTTCCAAACGCAGCACATCAAGAACTCTAGGTAATTACTCAGTATTCATTGCTCAGTGGTAGAGGCATTGGTCTAATCCTGAGCTCTGAATTTCCCTTAAACTTTCCGATTTTAGGATGTTGTGTATTCAGACTTGTTGTTGCATGTTAAGGTGAAGGATCTGAAGAGTTCCAGCAGTGGAATGAGGTAGGTTTGAAGAGGAGCCACAGAGTGATTCTCCCTTGAGGTATGAGTGCCTCATTCCTGAGAAGGAATTATATGAATCGGAGCAGCGAGCTGATGCTTGATCTGTTGGAGATGTAGGAAGAGATCCAGCCACGGATGCTTCCCTTAATCCTATATTCCTATGATATCTCTTGTAGGCAGTGGTGGAAGACTGTGTCATATGCAGCAGATAGGTGGTGTAGAAATGCAGCAGAATGATTCCTGTCCATGGTTGTCTTTACATTGTAGGCTGAAGAACTGAACTGATTATATGCCTCTCCCAGGGGAGAACCTAGTTTGTTGATCTTAAAGTAAGCTACACCTCCTAATAAATGCTACTCTTTTGAGTGTTTTTTATGTAACAGGCGTCCAGAATTGGTGTGGAGTTGGGTTGTTCTAGACTGGTCTTTTTGGTTTATGGTTGAATGTAGAATATATTGAGGAGTGAGGGGAAGGTGCCTGCTGTTAGTGAGTTGTTGCTGATAATCATTGATGTTTTTGTTGCAGCTGTAGATCAAAATCTTTTCTTGGATGTGTGTGTCAGGCAAGGATCTGATGGTGAACCTACAGGTCAATTATCCTTGATCAGATCATGGAATTTGGAAGATGCAAGTTGCTTCAGTGAAGCATGTTTGAGCAGTTATGGTTATGACAGTTGTTTTCTTCTTTGGCTCAAGGTGCTATAGAAATCTTGGAACTTTAGTGGTGCATTTTTGGTTCCAACGCACTATGCGGATTGCGTAAGGTTCCTTGGTATGGTACTTGGGACATGCGATCCAGCTTGAGTAGTGTAATGTTTTTCCCCTGTGAGGTTGGATATGCAGAACATGTTGAGGTATATATGTTCTGGAGAGGGCTTTTATTATGCACATTTCTGGATTTGTTACTTTGGCAGTGATTTCTAATTTACTCTTCTTTATTCCTTCATCCAACACTGCGTCTTATGCTTTTGCTTAAGGTGCATGGCTGTTTTGAGATAGATGAGTTAGTAAAAGGCGTTGGGAAGCTGTTTGTGCAAGTGGTTGACTTCTGTTATTGGGCTGGGCGATTAGATCACCAAGACATTACAATCAGATTTTAGAGAGGTGGAGTTTGTTCCAGTGTATCTGAATGGTTAAGGTCACTGTAGTAGCAGTTTGGCCTTGTGAAAAGCTGGATAGTGAGTGGGATGAGATGGTGATCCCTTCAGAAGGTTGGTTGGTTCTCTGTGACCACAGTATGTTCATGCAGGGCGAAGGGTGCAGGGTTTATCGAGGGTATGGCTGGGTGGAAAGGTCCAGTGACTAGATTAGGTAGGCCCAGTGACTAGCTGAGAGAAGTAAAAATGTTCTTTGTTTGTCTTAATGGTTCTTTTCTCTGGGAGGGAAATATTATGGTCACCCAGAAGCTTGGATGGTTTAAGGAATTAACTGTAATGGCATTCAGGAGGGGATCTGTGTACATTCCTTTGTTTGGTGGTCTGTAAATCACTACAAATATACATGATTGGTGTACTGTGGACTGACAGATGTTTGCCATTGGTCCAGATGTCTTCAGTGGAATTGCCTCTTCTGCTTCTGGTGAAGTGTTGTCTTAAAGCCATGTTTTGGTAAAGAAGAATAGGACTGGTTTGGGGTCTGATATCAAATTGAAGCTGTGTAGTCACTTCTTGTTTCTTGACTGTGTATTAATGAAGCAGCTTAAACAATGGGGCGTGTGAGAGGGGAGGGAGGATACAAGAATATTCAGGGGCGAGTAGACTCTTAAAAGACAGAAGATGAGAGGAAGGCTTCAGGATATTTTGGTTGTCGATGTTTTTGCTACAGTATTTTTTCTATGATATTCTGGTTCTAAGCCTCAGTATTGGAGTGTTACTGGGAGGGAAGGATGTAACTGGAGAGGAAATTGGGGTTTAGTACTGGAGGAGAGTGCTGGTGACCAACAGGGAAGACAGGGAATCTGGCACTGAGCCTTCCTTGGCTCAAAGAGTGTTAGGAAGCATGAAGAACACTGCAAATGTTTGCAGGCATTTCTGAACTTTCCTTGTTATTTTGCTCCAAATGTATTCCTATTAGAATCAGATATTTTCTACGTATTTGTTTTAATTATATCATTAAATCTCAAACAGGGGCATGGAAAGTGGGTGAACTTTGTCTACTCCCAACTTCATATAATCTTTATTTAAACTTTGGAAATATAAAGTTTGTGAAGTTTATAATAAAATTAACTGGCAACTCGAGAGGGCCTTCAAGATAGTGGGAAACTATTTCTAGTGTCACCCAGGGCCATTGAAGTCAATAGGCAGAAAGGTACTGCCTGACAACCAACCGCACTTCCCCATCCTCGGCCCAAAGTTTGCCACAGCCCAGGTAAAACTCAGAACCACACACCCCAGCCTCCTACAAGGTCGACCCATACTACTGCCTTCACTTAGCAGGATCCACCACCACCTGCACCGTAATGATTTCCAGCCTGCCACTTTTGATGATTTAGCATATTAAAGTTTTCATTGGGCAAACATCAAGCAGTGTTGACATACATTGCTTGCCTTCAGAAGGGCAAAGTTTTCCAGCTTCATTGGCAATGTATATAATCCATTCGCACCCAGGGGCATATTTACAAGCCCCGTTGTATCATCCTTGCACCACACAACGTGGTGCTAGAGCGACGCAACTCGAAAATGAGATTTATGAAGCCACCCAAGGCCACCTTATGTGGCCCTCAGTGGCTTCATAAATCTCAAGTAATGCACCGCAGTGCAAATCTCTACGTTGCCTTACTCTGCCATTGGAAGGTGTTCCATGGGTGTTGCATGGGTATTTCCACGCAACTCCCATGGATTTTGACATATTCCCAGGTTTACCAGAATTGATAAGCCTGGGAATGCATCAAATCCTACTCCGCCCCAGGTAAGGAGTAACAAGAAGAAATATATTTATTTCTCCTTTTTACTTCCTCTTTCTATGTGTGCTGCATTCTGCGGTACACATAGATACATCAATATGCCTCAGGGGAAGGTGTCCCTTCCTGCACAAAAACAATCCTCCATGCAACAGAGGCACCTTTGCACCATGCTGCAAAGGTGTCTGTGTTGGAACTAGGAGGCCCATTGTTTGCCAGCCCTGGTGAAAGGACAGGAATACACTTCACTGGGATAAATATGGCGCATTCCTGCCCTTTCCCTATGATGCAGCACAGAGCAGCAAGGGGACTTGGTGCGCTGTGCGACCGCCCCATAAATATACCCCCAGTATATATGGAGTACCACCAAGTGCAACAGGCCATATAGTACTGATATTGAGTGTGAGGGGGCCATGACTTGTTTGTGATGAAGCCTCCCTTAAAAGTGGTAATAATTAGCATATTTCTGATATTTCTAAATGTATAATTATTTCTTCAGGCGTCAGACTGGATCCGGAGACTCAAAGCAGTACTCCTTCAAGCTGGTAGGTGGTATCATGCGTCTCTGCACCAACGTCGTTCCCCTCTGGAAGTGACGAGCAGGCCTCATGTAATTGCATGTGACACAGATGTAAATTCCTTTCTTTCAATGCCTTTGGATGGGGATCTGGAGCTCCACTTAAAAGGACTGTAACACACAAATGTCTGTGATAGACCCCTCCTAAGTTACGCCTGTGGAGCTTGGAGTTAGAGAATGACATCCAGATGAACGTGAAGGCCTTACAGGTCTATGAGGCAAAACACTACTTTACCAAACATTGGTATACTCTGCCCTATGAATGATCCAAGTCAAAAGGATGGTCCTGTCTCGGCAGCAGGTCCTTGTTGTGGTTGAGGTTTTCAGTTAAATCGAAGAAGAAGCTCAAAAAGTCAACATGGGAATCACCCCCTTCCTGCCAATCTTGAACTTTAGCAGGGATGCAAGGGTGTCAGCGTGCCTCTTGGCCTCACTCCCAGACTACTAAAGAGCTGATTCAGAGTTTAGACCCAGTGCAACCTGAATTTACATTGCCAATGTCTCAGCAAATAGAGGACTTTAAGGAGGCCATGCTGCGCATATTTGGCATGCATTTGGCGTCTTCCGGTGCGCCTTCTGGCCCCTAGGATCTGCAGAGGACTCAGTCTGGGTCCCAGTAGTGGGCCTTTAGCACCACCTGTATCTCTTTATCTCGCTTTGCATTCCACACCAGCTTCAGTGCGGACTTTGGTTCTGGTGCCACACTCTGTGCCTGTTCCTTTAGCATTGACGCCAGTACCAACGTCACTGACACCAGATTAGGATTCTCTGCCTTTTGTGGTTTTCTGACTCCAGCCAACATTGTCTCGACCAACCTCAGCAGAGGCCACGTTCTCATCCCACCAATAGCCAACTCTTCTGATTACGATACATTGCCTATGCGGCGTAGCTTGTGTTTTATTTCAGATTTTTGGCTCCGATTCTGACAATAACGACTATGATAAGAGACACAGCTTCAGCCCACAATGTGATGATAATTGGTGTGCCTAAATATAGCATGCCAGTGGTCTGGCCACCTCCCCAGGCCCTGGATTTCTCTCTATTCCCTGGTCCTGCCACAGAGAAAAGTGCTTCTTTTGCCATGGTTATGTGATGGGCTCTGGAGGTCCTTGACCTACAGCTACCTACAATGGAGGTCAAATCTAACGTTCTAACTGATGTTCTTCAGCCAGGTCAGATGCCTGCTGAACCTTTTCTGCCACATAACGAAGCCTCAATGAACTATCTTGGGGACTTGGACAATGCCTTGCTCTGGGCTCCCAGTCTATGGGCAGGTAGCTCACTGCCATTGACCGGCAACGGGTGATCCTGACTTCCTAACCCTTCATGTAACGCTGGAGAGTCTGGTGGTCCAGGCCTCCATCAGCAAAGTGAACCCTAGAGCCTTTCCTATGACAACCCCTGACCACGAGCCCAAACACATCATGACCTTTGGCAAGCTCATGCGCTCTTCTGCTAGCTTTGTTTTATGCTCAGCCAGTGGCAGCTGTATGCTGTATGGGACATGGCTGGTAAAATCCAACTTGCTGTTCAGAAGGACTTAAG
The DNA here is from genome assembly GCF_031143425.1 of Pleurodeles waltl. Taxonomy (NCBI): domain Eukaryota; kingdom Metazoa; phylum Chordata; class Amphibia; order Caudata; family Salamandridae; genus Pleurodeles; species Pleurodeles waltl. The sequence goes on from NC_090449.1 coordinate 1,040,986,939, forward strand.
GGGACATTTAGTCCTAACCATACAGGATGGCCAGAGTGCAGGAAAATGTATTATCCAGTCTGGCCTCAACACAACTGATTACTTGGGCTTTGCAATAGGCACGATTGTAGTGCTTCAGTTCCACGCCTGGATAAGGTCTACGGGCATCTCTGGGGATGTACAGGTATCATTCATACCCTTTGATGACTTGCACATCCTTAGTGAGAAAGCAGACTCTGCCCTGGAACACTTTAAAGAAACTCATGCCACAGCTTGTTCCTTGGGGTTGTCTGCCCTTGCCAGGCAGCATCCTCATCAGTTTCGCCCCTTTCATGGTTACAGGTTTCCTGAAATCCCCAGCGCCAAGCCCCGCCGCAGGCACACCAACTTTTTCAGCCATTGCGTTGGCCAATGCCATGGCTTCTAGGGACAATGCTTAGAGCATCTGGGACAAAGTGCAGCTCAGTCCCCCTCCAGTCTCACAGGCATTAACTGCTGTTCACAGTGTGCCAGGAGACTTTTCAGTTTGAGGTACTTCCTGTTGGCCTGATCAGGGCCCCTTTGGTGTTCAAAAAAAGTGATAGTTGTGGTTGCAGCACACCATCAGAGGTTGTGTGTATCAGTCTTCACGCACCTCAGCAACTGGCTGTTTAAGATTGTCTTGCCCCAGGCAGTCAAAGACCACCTCTAGATGATGGTGAACCTCCTTACATTATTAGGGTTTACTATCAACATGCACAGGTCACACCTGTTCATCAAGAACATCCTGGATACGGTACGTTTTGGGCCTTCCCCCGAGCGGAGAGCCCAGGACATTCAGGCTTTGAACCTGGTGTTTCAGCCTCTGTCCTGGATATTACTGAGGATGGCATTGAGGCTGCTGGGACTACTGGCCACCTACATCCTGCTAGTCAACCATGCCACGTGGCAAATGCAGACTCTGTAGAGGGACGTGAATTCCCAGTGGGCACTGCACATGTGGAACCTATCAGATTGCATTCAGGTTTCCAAGGAGACTGCAAAAGATCTACTGTTGTGGCTGCTACTCCGCAACTGCACTCTCCTTACCCTATTCACAGGTGACAAATGCATCACTACCTGGCTACTGACACCATCTGAGCAGGTGGACATCAAAGGTCTCTGGTCTCTGTCGGAAACCTCCCTCCACATCAGTTGGCTGGAGTTGCGGGTGATCATCTTGCTGTTGAAGGCCTTTCTACCATACATCAAAGGGATGCTAATACAGGTTCTCGCAGACAACACTACCACCATGAGGTACTGCAACTAGCAGAGGGGAAATAGGGTCTTGGGTTTGGTTCCTGGAAGCTCTGAACCTCTGGAAGTGGCTGACTCCCCAGGGCATTTCCCTGGTCATGAATGACCTGGCAGATCTCTGAATACCAGGACAGACAAACTTAGTTGCTGATGCCTAGCATTTCACAAATAGCAGTTAAACCCCAGAAGGCATTTGAGGAGTAACCTGGCTTGATTTTATTGCCGGTTTTAAGACTCTGCACACTTTATTATTGCCGCTTCTGAGAACACACAATGTCAGGATTTTTATGCACTAAAGTTCCCATGAAGACTCTCTCTGAGAGAATTTTTTTTTTAGAGTGGAGCTTGGGGCGCCTGTACACCTTCCTGCCTTTTCTCCTCTTAGCTTGAGTTCTGAAGAAGATTGACTGAACTAGCCCAATTTATCCTGGTGGCTCCGGATTAGGCCAGGACAGTGTGATATCAATAATGTTTGGGTATGAGCATCTGTCCTTGGATAAAGCTGATGCTTCGGGAGGGCAACAGTTGCAGCAACAGTAGACGGCCCTCCACCTGCACCTCCATGCATGAGATTGAGCGGTGGCAGCTATTCTCTTTCAATCTTCCTCCCAAAATTGTTGATGTTAATCTATCAGCCAGGCACCCATCCACAATCAATATATCTGGGTAGGTGTGGCACCCATCAGATGGACCCACCTAAGCTCTATGAAGTGGTGTTATTTGTTGGGCACTGTTAAAGGTTATTAGCTGGCTCCATTGGTGTTTTTAAGGTTGATGGATCAGCCTTCTTTGCTTAAAACACCTGTTGTGTTGAGTTTTATTTTTTTTTTAAAGTTTACCGCTTATGTTTCCACTGAAGCACATTGTGATGCCGCAGTGGGACTTGCCCCCCCCACCCGCCATTTGAGCTAATCCACAGTTGTCCACTATGTCTTTTGACAATGAAAACGGTTTACCCCCATTTCACCCCTCAAAAAAAACAGAGTCTTAATCGTTTGGACCCCAAGAGAGCTCTCAGTTTCTGTTTTGATCGTACCAGGGACTATCAGGCGGATGATCAACTGTTTGTGGACTTTTTCGGAAGCAAAGAAGGGAAAGAGAGTACATAAAAGAACCTACTCTTGGTGGGTTGTCCGCAGCATAAAAATCTTCTACCTGCTAGGTAAGAATCATTCACTTGAAGGATTAAGGGCTCATTGCATTCAGGCTGCTATAACTGCGCCAGCCTGCATAGTGCCTACCCTTGATATCTGTCAGTCTGCTATATGCGCATCAGTGCTTGCTTTCACAAAGCACTATTGCTTTGACAGTCAAGTGCATCTGGATCTGTGCTTTGCCCATTAGGTCCTGCAGGATGTTTTGATCTGAGCCATCCCACAGACCCACCACCTGGGAAGATACTGCTCTGATATCTGTTCATAAGGTGAGGCATCTGTGGTTAAAACTATCCACAAGAAGAAAAAAGTTACTCACATTTGGTAACTATCAGCTGGGTACTCTATCAAACTGAAGATTTCGCACACCTACCTCCCCTGCCTCCCCCACCTCTCTGTTCTCTGGAATGGACTTATTTTCCAATCTCAAGATCTGCACACTGGGTAAGACAATTTGCTGACAGCCTCTTCGTCTGAGGGTGCAACAGTCCTTCAAAAGCAGCTGATGTCACCATCGCTGAGTGGCGCTTATGTGGCTTAGCTTGTTACTTCCAGAGCAGAACAGCGTTGGTGCAGAGCGGCACGTCGCCACCTCCCGGCGTGCAGGAATACTCATATTGAGTTTCTGGATCCAGTCTGATGCCTGGGGGAATCTTCATAAGGTGAAGAATCTGTGGTTTGGTAGAGTATCCACCAGAAATTATACGTAAAGACACTTAGCTAGGGCACATAATTCAGGTTCATTTTCTCTGTAAAGAGATTGTAACATGGACTCTGCAAAGCTGTGAATTTATTATGTTCGTTTTACTGTAATGTGGTTAACAGAGCCAAGTGAGTGTTCATATGCTCTGTAAGCTTTCATGGCCTATACATGATTTGTCCATTGCACTGTACTGATAAATGGAGACCTGTTCCTTTGCTAGTGCAGTTGCTCCCATTAACATTTATCCCCTGTTCGGCTGTAAACATGTACATTTCATGTCTGTATGTTCCATGAACTAGATATGTGGTAGCATTAGTTATGTGTATTTTTATGCCAATTACATTCACAAAACTGGTGCAGCCAACTTATACAGCAACTGCAATTTTGTCTAAAATATGTTAAACACTCAATACGTATTCACCTTTTTATCTTCATCATTGCAATACAAAATGTTTGCAGCCAAATGTTAATGCTGCAAATAAGTAAATTCCACCTCTATTTTACTTTTCTTCTGAATGGGGTTATATGAAAATGTCTCATAAACTGGAGGCCTCTCTTTGAAGCTCGTGTGGCAATCTATGAAGAGCCCTCATGTTACTGGCTCCTGCTGGGCTCAATTCTCTGAGGCTTCCTCTGTGAACATACAAGGAAGGTGGCTGCTTTTTTCAGAGTTTCAAGGCTCACTGCCTCTTGTATCTCCCCTGCCCTTGCTTCCTGCCGTGGTCATGGAAACAACCAGTCCCAGTACTTTATTTCTCATTGAGACAACTGGTGACCATTGGACATATTTGGTGTTATATGATTTCAAAAGCAAGGAGAAGGTGTCCAGATGGCAAATGTTTGCTTCGTTACAAGGTCTAATAATTTAACACTATCTGAGACTGCCCTCTTACCGATCCCCTTGATTTAAGTGCCTCGTAGGCCCTCTGAAAATAAGGGCTATATAGTGTTGGTAAGAAAAAGGATTGTTTGCTGTCTGGTCTCTATGGTTGTTGCTGACATCCCTCTCCATGTCCAGCTGTTGTTTATGATCACTCCAATTCCATGTATCATCCTCTCTGTCCCAGTGGAGCCACTCCCATGATCTCACCTGTAACGGTTTAGATGACTTCTGCAAGTATCCATCACCATCCTGGGCATGGTAAGTCAGTCTTTCAAGTAACTCCTAATGATAAACTGATTAAGATGCTTCCCCTTTCCTAAAGGTGGCCGACTCAGATCTTATCTCTTTCTCAGAACATTATTCTAAATCAGAAACCAACTATTTCACCCTACCATCCAACACTCTCAAAATATTTGATGAAAATTTTTAAACACAAATTTATGACAGAATTCGCAATACTTCTGCACTTAGAAGGGCATTCTTACAACTGGTCTCCTCCTTTTTGCGTTGCAGCACCAAATTATGGGTAAACACTCTACAGAAGAACTTCAACAATTTCTCAGCAGCTGGATCCCCTTCAGATTTAAGCTTAAATGTACACCCTCTACTATTTTCAGTGGCTACCTTCACTTCTTTATTTTTAGCAGTAAAATCATGTTTCAAGCCAATGATTGTAACTCATACTTCTTTTTCACTCCCTATGCAAAGTCGCTACTGTCGCTGTCCTCCAAGACTATCTGCCAGCCCCCAAGTCCCACTGTTACTGCTCATACCCATCACAGAACTAACCCTACCCATCCCTCTCTGCGTTAGTCACCACCCCACATCACTCAGTCTGCTCACACTGCTCACCTGCCTGTGAGCCCTACCAGTTCTGCGCGTACTCCTCACAGAGCCATCTCCCACTGGACAAAACACCCCCCTAGGTTCCATTCCTCTCCCACCACACAAACTTTACCACCATCCTTCGTTATTCGGGGCTTCAGTGCCTTAATTGTTCAACACGTCCTCCCCATTCAGTCAGACCCCAGCACTGGCCATCTATGCTTGCTCTCCTTCCCGCGTCCTCTACATCGACACATCCCTCTTTCCTTCTCTCTAAAAACCCACTTGCCTGCTGCTCCTCACCTTCTGGTCACAAAGCATCTAATAGTTCTTGGTCTCTTTGCCACCACCCAGAGTACACGGTCTCCTTGTTCCTTCCCACATCTCTGCATATCCACTCACCCTGCATCAGCTAGACAATTTTCATTTCCCCCTCCCCCCAAACATGGCTGCAGCCAACTCTCCTTTGCTTTTATTCTTTCTTCCACTATCCCCCTCCATCCAGTTTACATGGGAAGCATCCCACTCCTTCTTGATCTGCAAGCCTTCATTCGGATCCCAAATTTTTCGCTGACTCCGTGTACCAGTCATCAGTTTCTGCGAATCATACACCTAAATACAGCTCCAATCTGGAAAGACAACTCAACCCCCCCCACCCCAAGTCATACATGCCCCCCTGCCCTTCTCTTCTTGTTAGTCCATCCAACAGATAAAATTGATGTCTTATCTCAAGCACGGTCTCCGTTGACCTGTTCACTTTCAAGCGACTATTGCTACCTAGAGCCTACCTAGTATCCTACTTGGAAGAGTAATCTTTGATAAACAGTATTTCCAGAAGAACATGCTGCCCTGGACTCAAGTGAGCAATCTCCACCCATGAAGATGTTGACCTCACAGATCTAACTGAGAGTGTCAAAGACTCCAACTCTGTTCATAAGCTGATGCCAGCCATGCTCAAGGCAATTTCCCCATTACTGTCTTCACAAACTATAGACCTCTCGGTTCATTTCCCATAGCCAAAATGGAACCTGTGAGCCTCATTAACCCTAGCTGCACTCTGCAGTCAAAGCTGCCTGAAGGGTGTAGATATGATCTTGAGCTTCAACCTGATGTCATGAGTCTTACAGAAGCTTTGCTTAATGGCTCATCAACCGATATTTTAGACTTTCTTCTTCCCTCTCACTACTCCGTTCCATGGTGCGATCATGAAGATAGATTGGGTGGGGTGTAGCAGTTATCCATAAAGGCTGTCTAAGATGCAGACCTCTTCCCGCTATTCCTTTCCATTCCTTCCAGGGCCTGCCAATTGCAATCTAATTCCACAACACTACTAGTCTAAGGTTAAATGCTATGTACCACCTTCCAGGCGAAAAGATCACCTTCATCGAAGAATGAATGGAGTTTATCACATCTCATTTACTCACTTCTGTGAATACCATCTTCTTGGGGATTTCAGTCTGCACTAGGACGAAGAGAACATCAAATCTGTGAACACCTTCTCATTTCTCCGAGACAGTAACCATCTTCAGCGCTGCCAGAAATCCATGCACTGTAAAGGCTGAATCCTGAACCTGATCAGATCTAAAGGCAATTTCTTGACAGCTAAGAAGGACCACATCCCAGTGAATTGGTCCAATCACTTTCACATCCACTTAACAGTTTCCTTTACTTTACTACCAGAAGAAAACAAACTATGGTTCAGTAATACCAAAAACATTTATATCTACGCCTTTGCTAACCAGGCTCAATCAAATCTTACCTTCGTAGGTAGAACCTCATGAAAACATTGGTGCCGCTCTGGATGAGTATAAAATGTGCATGAAAGCTCTGATTGAATAATTTGCATTTCTGAACAGCAAGTTGGGCAGACCTAAATCTCCCATTCCCTAGTACACCAAAACCGATGTGAGGGAAGACTTAAAACGCTGGTGAAAAATGGAGGCCATTGCCTACTTCTTCAAGACTGCTAAGACTAAAGGCTCATGAAGAATGTTCAAAGCACTTATTTTTATAGTCATGCCTTCTCACATTGAATCCTTCCTGGTTGCCTCCAAGACTAGACCTGGACTCCTCTTGAAAGTTATTAGGCAATCACACATTACAGCTAAGACCCCCTTCAAACTCTAGAAACGCTCTGTGAAGAATGTGTGGATTTCTTTGACAGCAAAGTGAAGTCAATTGACCGGTATCTCTTTTGCCACGCTCACAGTCTAGTTGCTGGCAAGTTAATGGGCAGCATCTTCCAGTGTTGTTCCGACATGGTTACAGCACAGAAACAGCCCTCTTGGGAACTGTCCACAAATGTCTCTGCATTCTCTGCTTCAGACACTTCTGTCTGCATCCTCCCTTTGATCTTTTGGCTGCTTTTGATTCATTCAACCGTCACATCCTGATCAACACATTGAGAGGTCAAATAGCCCTTGACTGGTTCTTCTCCTATTTGATTAACCATTAATGAGTAGTGAAAACCAGGAGCTCCTTCTCCAATAATGTCAGTTTACAAGAAGGAGTTCCATAAGGCTTGATCCTCTCGCAGACAATGTCCAACCTTTATTAGAATCTCTAGGTAAGATTCTCGGATGTTCTGGGTTTTATCCACCACCTGTATGAGGGTGATGCTCCAATTTAGCTGAAGACCTCATCGGCTGACAACATTCTCCTTTCCAGGTCCCTGGTAAGAATTCAAAAATGTATCTCAACCTACCCTCTGAAAGTCAGCCCAGCCAAAGCTGAATTCTAATGTCTCTTTCCAAGGGAATCCAACCCTTCCTGTCCACAACTGGATTGGATCCTTCTCTGTCGTGGAGGCTAATCCAGCCATTATAGAGAATGCCCATGTCTGAGGATACCCTTCCCACTTAGGGCAACTTTAGCAACACAAAAGATGATGGAAGGAGTGCTGAAACTTTTCAAACACTTAGCCCCAGTCACAGATCTGGGTTTACTCAATCGTTCTTTTGCTCACCATGCCAATCCAGTTTGGACCCAGCCATATGCAAATCAGTCTTAACTCAGATCTGTGACTGGGGGTGAGTGTTTGAAAAGTTTCAACACTCCATCTATCATTTCATTTTATGTTGTGATGTTGCCACATGATGTTTGTCCACATCACTTCCATCCTGCTGAACCTTCAATGGCTTCCCTTTGAAGCCAGAGCACAGTAAAACTGCTCGCATCATGCACAAAGCCCTACATGACTGTTGTCCGTCCTACTAGATGGGAATGGAGAGTATCTCTGGTGCTCAGCATGGTTTGAGAAATGTAGAAGCCCTTTTTCTGGAGCCGCCCACAAGCATGCAAGAATGCTAAAGGTGCCAGTCCTTTTCTGGCGGCGCAATAAAGATTTGGAACACCCTCCCGCCGCCCATTACTTGACCCCATCCAGTCACCTTTAAAAGGGAACTCAGAATCCTTCTTGAACGGCATAATTTTGGATAAAACTGTGTTTGATCTTATAAACTTTGGGGTATACTTATGAGCCTCATTGCAACTTAAAATAGAGGTTTATGAACCTCTGCAAGGCTACTTTGTGTGTCCCTGAGTGGCTGCATAAATCCGGAATAATTCAACGCAGCGCAAATCGCAGTGTTGCCTGACTCTGCCCTGGGAAGGCATTCCTAGTGTGTTGCGCGGGTGTTCCCATGCAACTTCCATGGCTTTTGACACGTTCCCAGATTTACCAAAAGTGGTAGACCTGGGAATGCGCCAAAAAGATGCGCCTTCTCAGGGGAGGCGTAATGAGGAAAAATATATTTATTCCCCTTTTTTACTTCCTCTTTCTATGCATGCTGCATTCTGCAGCACACAGAGTGAGTGGAAAATGCCTCCATTGATTGTTTTTTTGCAGGAAGGTGTCTCTTCCTGCTCAAATAATCCTGCATGCAACGCAGACACCCTTGCACCATGGTACAAGGCATTGTCGCTAGGCTGCCAAAAGGGCGCCAGCGCATGGGAAAAGGACAGGAATGCGCCATATTGCAATAGATACAGTGCATTCCTGCTCTTTCCCTGTAACACAGTGAGGTGACCTGCTGCCCTGTGTCGCGTTACAAACTCGTAAATTTAGGCCTCTAAGCACATTGGCCTTGACCTCGTCGATTTAATGGTTTTGTGTTATTTTACCTACATGTTTGCTCTTGACCACTGCTCGACTTGTTCTGTTGTAATGAACTTTAACGCCCGTGGGCAGGTTTTAGCTGTATAAACCCGCAAATAAATACTTTCGCTGGCCAGGCACGGAAGGCAGCGGAGGTCTCCGCATATATGTACTCTCTGTTTGAGTGGTTACTGTTCCATTGAACCTATCTACATTCAAATTTAAATCTAACCCATTGTGATATAACTCTGTCACAAGAGTAAAAAGTTGACATAAGTAGTGTTTGGTCTAAGTATGTGATCTGAAAACGATAATGCTCCTTCGTGTTACATAAATTGTCAGTGTTTTTCCGAAAAAGTCACTGGTACGTAAGAATAAGGCTACTGGTCCTGCGACAATAGCGTTTGTCGCTAGGTGGCAGTGTTGACCTTTCCACTGATATAGTGCTGCGCTCCCTCTGTTTGGTTAAAAAGCACAGATAGGCCCAGGAATACTCTTAAGATAAAACTGACTCTCAGCAGCAGAAGAAAGGAAACGCTTCCTCTTCTGTTTTCGAGGTAGAACAATTTGTAGTCGAGGCGCTAACCTGCCTGCTCAGTTCAAACGCAGTCCGTCGGCGATGATTACTACATGTACATTTTCATTGTAACTTTATTTTAATGCTTCACTCCTTGCTTCTTTATTATTGTATAAAACAAAAGGCTCTTTGTGCTGTTAGTGGGCCATACTGCTAGGTAGGCACTTACAGACCCGAGCTAGGGCAATGAGAGGGTCAGGGCACCGAACCCCACGGTTCCCCATAAAACGCAAGAGAATAAATCACCCCCTCTGTATTTATTAACAGACCTTTCTTATCCAAACACTGACCTCACTGCTTCCTGCTAACCCCCCTGACTTCGGGCTCTGCTCTCCTTGGAACAGGTTGGCGCTTAAACCTTTGGCTGGCATCCTTGATCTTTTCCATTAGAGAAACACCTGCCATAAACACCTGGATCACTCAGAACTGAATGCTAACAAAGGAAATATCCGCTACCCTGGAAGGAACTGGTACGAGTCACAATCCCTGGATACCCTCGCCAGTCTCAAAAGGGCATGCAGCATCGGCAAAAAACACAAGCATTTGCAATGCAAAGGGTCTCACGTTTGCTCGAGTTAGAGCTATTAGGGTTGTAAACTCCTAACAGGACTTTTCTTGCCACATAAACTGAAAATGAAAAGTAAAACAGTTTCACATAAGCTAGCGACGGCCGCCATTAGCGCAAAGCAGACACACAAAAGGAACCAGGTTCGCTTGCAGTCAAATTATCCATGTAACTGGCAAAAGTGCAATTATCCATGTAACAGGGTCGATGTCATGCAAAGCACTCCACTACCACTCAGTGGCATTGCGCTGCCTACGAAATCAAGAGAAAAAGTAGTCCAGAAACCATACGGAAAACATGGAGCCCCGGATGTTTTCAGTAGTTGGCCGGTGTGCTCGAGGAGGGCTAAACACCAGAAAAGGCATGACGTATGCATGCCTTTCACTAATGAAATCAAGCGGATTTTAAGACAAGCCCACGGACCAACAAAACTGATGGGCATGTGGTGGGCGTGGTTACAAGCCCACAGAGAGATTGCAACAGGGACATAAAGACAGTGCAACTACAAGGCCGATTGATAAATAGAAGCCACCCTCAAGCTTACAACAAGTGAAAGGCATTATTTAAAGATGTCAATGCATTGCTCCAATTTCCTTTCACCAACTAAATGCACTTAATTCCATACAGACATCTGTTGATGCTAGTGACATTTTCCTAAGAAAATCCACAGTCAGCCTCAACATTAACCACTCCACGTCCTATGGTGCTACCCTTCACCTACCCAGAATAAAGCCCTCTTGGCAGATAAAACATTCCCTGGCTCTCTCTAAAAGCAATGTCCTATAGGGATGACCTCATTTCACAAACTTTCCTAAAATCTTTACCTCCTGAGGCCATTACTTATATATTAAATATATCTTACATAAAAGTATATAATACAAAAAACATAATTTACAGCAAAAACAGAAAGCCTGAGTTTGTAAATACTTACCCATTCACGCACATATGGAACTTTATCCAGTACAATATATAAGTTGATTTTTCCATAAGTGTATCATGTTAAAATCTCTATGTACGTATGGCTCCTATTTATGGTCATGTACCTACATATTTATATATTTTCCTCCAACTGCAGAGAAGAAAAAAAGGTTAACTAATCTCCCCAAACCTCATCAAATCACCACTCCATGACTCATCCTATTCCTCTTTCAAAATACCTCCACGTCCACTATGAATCAATCTAAACCTTTTACTACTATGAACTCCCAAAGAACTCTTTCCAAACTCTTCCCTCCTCTATCCATCCTTCTCCAATTCATCCATCTAACAGGCTCTCTGAAGGAGACCCCAAACCTCTTTTACTACTATGAATGCTCTCCATCCTCTATCCATCCTTATCCTATTCATCCATCTAACAGGCTCTCTTAAGGAGACCCCAAACCTCTTTTACTACTATGGACGCTTTCCATCCTCTATCCATCCTTATCCTATTCATCCATCTAACAGGCTCTCTGACTCATCCCAAACCCCCTTTACTACTATGAACGCTCTCCATCTTCTATCCTATCCATCCCACTAACAGACTCACATGTCTACCACTCCCCCACTACTCCCAATGGCAATTTAAATGTCCCTATACTAATCCACCACAAATCCACTTTTGCTCTCCGAAGCAGCATGCTACTCGCTGAAAAGCGCTTCAGCCCCTCATCAGGGGCAGTAAGCGCTATATAAATAAATTACACAATTTCCCTCGTCCTTGAAGACTGGAAGAAACTGTCTAAAAAAAAAAAAAAAAAAGCAGTGTCCACCCTGATGAGCCCTGCAAGGACCTCCCTTCACGTGCATTCAGGTTTTTTGGAAATATCCCTGAGCGAACAGTAGCTAGTCAGCTTCAGGAGCACAGGGATCCACAGCCTCCTTCAGTCCCACCAGTTTGGGTTTCATCTACGCTGTAGAGTAGAGCCTGACACCCTCTAGCTAGTAGATGGCATTGTGTTATTCCTTCACCTTGCTGGCAGTGTTACCCGGACCTTGCTAATGTTGCTGGCTTCGAGATACAATCCTCCTGCCTCATGGGCATCTCTGGAAAAGGAAAGACAACAATGGCGTCTTGGGTAACAAATGTACTGTATTGTGTTGTAGTTTGTATTGATGTCGGTATGCTTGGATTTCACAAACAATCAACGAATCCAATAAATGCTGGGTATGCAACAGAGAGAATGCAAAAATAGCAAAAACTGCACATTGAGAGTAACATACGGTTAGGAAAATAACTTTGTGAGGATTGACATGTCAGTGTAGGCAATCAATGTGGGTAACGCCCCCCAGACTTGTACAGCCAGCTACCCAGGACTTTGCTGCAGAAAGTGCCCCGTGGGTCCAAAAAGGCATATCCATCCTCTTTATGTGCCCCTGGGGCACCTTGGTATTAGAGAAGGAACTGCAGATGCTTTCATACCGATAGTGCCCCTGCTAAATGTGCACTGCGTGATCTCGAGCGGGTGTTCCCTTATGTGCCAGGGGGTGTTGCCCCATAGAAATGAGGGATCCCTCTGCCTTTGCGCTTGTGCCATATTACATACGATGGCACACGAGCATAGAGGCCACCAGGAGGCACATTGAGCACTCCATAGAAGTGGCACTCAGTCATTGCACGCCGAGAGGGAGCGTCATGGAAGGCAGGTTATGGGGTCCCCCCAGGAACCCTCCTGGACGTTGATGTGGTCACTCACTATAAGGGCCTGCAGGGGGGTTTCTGCCCGTCTTTGAGAAGCAGGCTGGGTTGCCCCCACACGGTGAAAGGTGGACTGGCGGCTTCGAACTGCACATCTGTTTTTCACCAATGCGCTGCTCCCAGTTCACGTGTGTGTTCACTGATACCTCTGGGTCCCTCAGGAGTACCAAGCGTTCCCTTTCGCCCAGTAACAGGCATTTGGGCCCATATTTATACTTTTTGACGCAAAACTGCGCTAACGCAGTTTTGCTTCAAAGAAATTAGCGCCGGCTAACGCCATTCTGAAGCACCATGCGGGCGCCGTATTTATTGAATGATGTTAGCCGGCGTTAGCCGCCGGCGCCGTCTGGTGTGCGTTAAAAAAAACGACGTACACCAGGCAGCGCCGGCGTAGGGGGATATGGGGCTTGGGCGTCAAGAAATGGGGCAAGTCAGGTTGAGGCAATTTTTTCGCCTCAACCCGATTTGCGCCATTTGTTTTCACTCCCAACCCTCATAGAAATGACTCCTGTCTTAGCAAAGACAGGAGTCATGCCCCCTTGCCCAATGGCCATGCCCAGGGGACTTATGTCCCCTGGGCATGGTCATTGGGCATAGTGGCATGTAGGGGGGCACAAATCAGGCCCCCCTATGCCACAAAAAAAAATAAAAAAAAAAACTTACCTGAACTTACCTTAATGTCCCTGGGATGAGTCCCTCCAGCCTTGGGTGTCCTCCTGGGGTGGGCAAGGGTGACAGGGGGTGTCCCTGGGGGCATGGGAGGGCACCTCTGGGCTCCTTCAGAGCCCGCAGGTCCCTTAACACTTGCCTTTTGCAGGTGCTAAAAAACGGCGCAAAAGCGTCCGTATGTCATTTTTTTGGACCCGCCCACTCCCGGGCGTGAATTTTGCCCGGGAGTATAAATCCGACGCACATGCCTCGGAGTCGATTTTTTTAGACGGGAACGCCTACCTTGCATATAATTAACGCAAAGTAGGTGTCCACGCTAAAAAATGACGCTAACTCCATGGACTTTGGCGCTAGATGCGTCTAACGCCAAAGTATAAATATGGAGTTAGTTTTGCGTCGAAATTGCGTCAAAAAGAACGACGCAATTCCGGCGCAAACGGAGTATAAATATGCCCCTTGGCATTGATCAGGCCATGTGGTGGCTTCCTGCATGTACTGATAACGCGTCCAGCCCTTATAAATTACCTGTACCTGGACACTTTGGAGGTCGGGGAATCTTTTAACCGAGTCGGGCTCTCCTCATCCTAAAATAGTCGAGTCACTCAGATCAATAATCAATAACTATTGTAATCGGTAATCAATACTCAATTAATAGATCAATATAGCACATCAGAAATCAATAACAGTTGGGATTTCGGCGCACCATGACCTTTCAGTCATGAATAACCACACCAGTTTATTAAAAGTTAGTGAATTTATTTCCCTACATTAACAAAGCTAACACGATGTATATAAGTCTCAAAACCAAATGATATATGTATATGAACATTACTGGCTGTCCATAACGGCGGAAGAAACGCAATCTACGCAAAATCTGGATAATGATACACTCAGTTATGGCAATGCAAATCACTAATATGACTAACTGTACTTGACTAATTTCATACATTGGTCAGCATAACAAGATTTCAATTTAGCATGATACATTGAATGAATACCTTGACTAACCTCTAATTAGCATTGGCATGTGGGGCTTCATGCAAAACGAATTTAGTCAACACAAATTTGGAAAACTTCTAGCTAGGACCCTATCAAAATAGCAGTTGGTACCTAAAAGGAAAAACACAATGCATAATACATTTATCCTTTCATATTTACCAAATACAATCAGCATTCAAGAAAAGTCTTCGTCCTTCAGGTACCGGTTCGATCAGCATGGGGCAAGTCTCAAAGGGGCAAAGTTAAGTGCAAGCTTCCTTGCAGCGGCAAGGAGAATGGGGCAAAGTTACTGCATGGGCAAGACGGGGCAAACCAAAGTTAAAGTCTCTAGGGTGAGAATTCTTAAAGTCTCTTTCTCTCAGATAGAGAAAAGGGCATCAGGGTGTCGTCCAAAATGGAGTCTGGCATCTGGCTTCAAACTGGCATCGAGGAAAATGGCTGACTTCTCTTTGTCCAGTGGGTTTAAGTAAGCAACATTCCAAATTCTGCAGAGTCTTCCATTGGAGGGTTCATAGGTTGGCTTCAAATTGTCGAATGAAAATTGTCTTTTACTAGCGCTCATTTATGCATACACTGTCCTTGGAGCCTTGGAACACAAATTGTAACATGGTTTGCCAATTATTTTACTATCTGTACCTTCATTGTCCGCACCTGCAGACTGACCTTGTATCAAAGGGGATGAAACCGGCCTAGTACGAAACTTTGGAGATAAGTGTATCAGTCAGCTCTACTGGAAAAATACAACTTCAAGCAAGAATATATGTTTCATTAGTTCAAGGAAAAACCACACAGTTAGAATTTGAGACCAGGCAACTAGGCCAAAGCCTGTACTAAATTTAAGCTAAGCAAAACAGTTTTCAAACAAGAAATCATGGCATACATTTGCAATTATGACGGATTACTACATTTTCAATACTTCATGATTAATAAAGCTCGTTTACAATGATGGCGAACTACCCCGAGGGCACAATTTCCCTCGTACATTATTTTCTTTACTAAAATCACACTACATTATACGTTTTGATTACACGATATGTATGAATATATGTCGGGCCTTCTTTTTCTGCGTCATCAATCCCTCCTCTGATGACTAATTATGTCATCACATCAAATCTACCCACAAATTTTATTCCATTAAAATTCTGTATAGTAATTTGGCACTTCAGTCAATTCCCTTTTTCTTTTAGTCCCTTTTGATTTTTCTCTATATATTTCCACCATTTTGTTCTCTATTTTCTCTTCTCTCTTCCTTTTGTTCCTTGCTTTTAACATTTTGATAGCTTTCCATATTCCCCAAGAGCCTAATAGACAAATTAATATTATTAATATTCCCTTTACTATTTTTAGTAACAATCCGTTCCAAACGTTGCTGAGCCAATTTCCCACAGAAGCAAATCCTTTTCCAACTTTCATCCAGACTCCAGGTTCTTTCAATTCCTTTAAATCTACACTTTCTTTAGTTAAATTTGTAAGCATCGTTTTAATTTTTCCACTGCTGTCTGGTATATATGTACAACAGTGACGTGTACCAAGCATTTTGCAAACGCCGCCATCCTTTGCTAAAAGAATGTCTAAGGCAAGCCGATTTTGAAGAGTCATAGCTCTTTCTGCAGCGAGTTCAGCATCCATCAGGATTATAGCTCCTGAAAACTTTGTCAGCATGTTATCCACAATAGTAGACAACTTTCGTATTTTAATTGAATTCAATATGACTCCAACTGAAGGAATCAATGCTCCAAATATATCTCCTACCACACCAGAAGCTGTCTCTCTTTTCTGAACATGATGTGATTCAGACAGCTTTGGAAATTTCGTTAAGTCGTCTAGTTGGTAAATCTTTGGGAACACTATTCCCAAATAACATCTCCCATACCATCCTTTAGGAAGACGATAATAGGCATTAAGTCCACAAATATAATATATTCCAGGAATTACTGGGTCTTGTCCATTCAGCATGAATGTCCACTTAGGTTGTAACAAAAACGTATGTTTGCATTCACTCGTTCCCACAAAAACTGTGTCATAATATGATTTATGTCTATGTATACAAAATATTCCTACATGCAATGTATCTAAAGCTATCTTCCCTTGTGTCTTTATTGCGGCAAAAGCATAGTTATCTACAGATGCCCTTTTGTGTAATTCCCTTTCTAATTCCTCCTTCATTTCTTTCCTTCTATCATCAGTGCGGTCTAAGAAGTTTATCTCTACTTGTGAAAGCAAGCATGTAAGGTTCTCTCTGTGTGCGTGTGCTGTGTGAAAAGGTGACATCGGTTCGAAGAATTCCCTCATTAATTTGGCATAATAATCTCTAGCTATTTTACTCAGGTGCCCTATTATGGGGACATATGCAAAAGTAACATCATAATTAGTGTAAAAATAATGAATGTATGTTTGACCATAAAATCTGGAAGCTATTATACTACATGTAATTCCATACGTAAGAGGCATGCTGTGATACGTTACCCCTTCCACTACTGAGGTAGGTATTTGTTTACACACATAACAATCTTTCGCATCCATGGTCTCAACATACTCACTCAGCAAGCGATAGAAAACGTTAGATGAAAGTTCCTTCTTATAATGCAAGTGTCTCTCGTCTTGCTCGAGTCTCTTCAGAGCTGTTAGTTCAGTAACGATAATAGGTTTAGAAGTAGAAGCATCATTCGTCTCACTCTAATTTTTACCATGCATTCCAAGAACTATTGCTACAATGATTAGTACGCATGCGGTTATTAAACCTATACACATGTATTTACAACACTTCATTTTACGCCCCTGTGTAGTGAAGCTAGTCATGATCTGTATAGAATCAGAAAGTTGAAGACACTTTATCAAAGTGGATTTGCAGGTATTTACAAAGCTGAACGAGTTCAATGTTCACACAGTTTTCTTTAGCAGCTTTGGTCTCTTATCGGTTAGCAGCGTTGTCTCAAAATCGGTTTCAAAGTCAATCAAGTTAGCAATGTCTTAGCCGGTTGAAAAGTCAATCAGGTGATCAATGTCTTTAATCAGTAAAGTTCATGAAGTTTTATTTCTCATGTGCCAAAATGAAGTTCTGCCTCTTCGTTCTCGAGACTGAGGGATACGAATTCGTCTGACCAATCGTTATTGGCTAAGTATGCCCACTCCGGACCGGAATACCTCCTGCTCGGTATCCTTTTTCTTTTCAATTTTGCATCTCTCTTTGATTCTTTCTCACTGGTACTTTCCTCTTTGGCCAAGTCCTTTTCTTCACTTGGTGTTGGTACTACGACAGACACTTCCTTTCTTTTCTCTTTCACTCTTGGCCCTTCACTGTCGTTCAACGTTTCTCTAATTCTTAATTTTACTGGCGATATGCTTGGTCTTCTTTTTGCACTGTGTCCACTTGATGGACCTGCAATCTCTTCTGAAGGAGTTTGAGCAGTTTCGTTCTGTTCTGCCTTGTCTCCTCCTTCTGGGGAGTCAATCAGGTTTTCCTTTTCTTTTCCTGTATCGTCTGCTTCTGGGAAAGCCCTCCTCTGATCAGGCTCTCCTGCTTCTTCACCTGTTTCGAGCCCTTTGTCACCGTTACTTTCTTCAGGCTCTTTGTCACTTTCAGCTGCTTCAGGCTCTTTGATACCTTCAGCTGCTTCGTCGCTTTCTGAGGCTCCTCCTTGGTCTTCCCCAAGTGAATCAGTTGCTTCGACCTCAGAGAATATTTCTCCCTCCTCTATTTCTGCCTGTTCGCTTCTAGTTCTTTTTCGCTCTGTCTCAGCGCTTGGCACTTTGTTATCAGGTACTGGTAACTTCAGCGCTTCAACTTCTTCGTCTGTGGGACACAATACCCTCTTTGTGTGACTGGCGTGAATCCAGTTGGGAACTCCCGCACACTTCACAGCGGTGGTAGTTGTCAAAATCACTTGAAAAGGTCCTTTTCAACGGGGTTCTAAACACGACTTCCTCACGTGCTTCTTTATCACAACCCAGTCACCTGCTTTCAGGGCGTGTCCTGGACCTTGGATCGGTGGCAAGGTGGTTGCCTCCACCTGGTGAGAGAAAGAGCGAACCACATCAGCTAGACCTTTACAGTAGTCTAACACCATATCATCTGTAATATTCAAAAGCGCATTTGCAGGAACTGCTGGAAGTCTCATAGCTCTGCCCATGTGGGGACAGTCCAGTCTTTCTGTCAGGGGTGTTTCTCATTGACATTAGTACCAAAGGCAATGCGTCAGGCCATTTCAAGTTTGTTGATGCGCATATTTTCGGCATTCTTGATTTCAATGTGCCATTCATCTGCTCCACTAGACCTGATGCTTCAGGGCGGTAGCTACAATGCAGATTTTGCTCAATGTTCAGTGCTGCACAAAGCAATTTTATTACTTCATTATTGAAGTGACTTCCCCTACCTGATTCTAAAGAGATCGGGAATCCAAAACGTGGTATTAGCTCTCTCAAGAGTAGTTTTGCAACTGTGAGACTGTCATTCCTGCGTGTAGGGTATGCTTCGATCCAGTGACTAAAAATGCACACAACCACCAACACATACTTCAAACCTCCATGCATAGGCATCTCAATGAAGTCCATTTGCATCCTGCTGAAGGGACCCCCTGCTCTTCCAATGTGGCTCAATTTTACTACGGTTCCCTTCCCTGCGTTCATCTGTTGGCAAATGACGCAACGATGGCAAACTGCTTCAGCAACTTGACGGAATTTGGGGTTAAACCAATCAGTTTTAAACAATCTAATCATGGCATCCCTCCCAAGATGAGCATGTCCATGGTAAAATCTGGCTATCTGTGTCAAAAGGCTGTTTGGAAGAACGAATTTCCCTTCACTTGAAACCCATAATTCATCTAGTCTCTTTACACATTGTGATTTGGTCCACAAGAGTTTCTCATCCTCACTGACATTATTCTGTAAGGATTTCAATTCGTCCATCGTATCTACCACCTTTAGAGCAAAGATTTTGCTTGGTTCGAGTTCTGGTTCACTTATCAAATTCCATTCATTCCTAAGCAATATACAGTTCAATGCGCAAAACCTTGCGACTTGATCCGCATATCCATTTCCCAGAGAAACATAGTCTTGTCCCTTCGAGTGTGCACTGCATTTTACCACTGCTACTTCTCCTGGTAGTTGGATGGCATGTAACAATTCTCTTATTCTTTCACCATTTTTCACTGGTGATCCTGAAGAGGTCATGAAGCCTCTCTGTGACCACAATTGTCCGAAATCATGCACTATTCCAAACCCGTACTGGCTGTCAGTGTAAATGGTAACTTTCATTAATGCAGAGAGTTGGCAAGCTCCAGTAAGGGCTACCAATTCTGCTACTTGTGCAGAGTAAACTCCTTGAAGCCAAGATGCTTCCAAAACACCTGTTACCGTACATACAGCGTACCCTGCTTTCAATATACCCAGTGCATCTCTTAAACATGAACCATCAACAAAAATAATTTGATCATTTTCTTCCAATCGGGTATCTTTGATATCAGGTCTTGGTTTGGTGCAAAATTCAGTCACCTGAAGACAGTCGTGCTCGATGTCTTCGGCGTTCTCAATTTCGGCATTTTCACTGGGAAACAAGGTTGCTGGGTTCAAAGTAGTGCACCTTTTCAGCTGCACATTAGGTGATCCCAGAATTATTGTTTCATACCTTGTGAGTCTAGCACTAGTCATGTGTTGTGTTCGAGAACGTGTCAAAAGTATCTCGACTGAGTGAGGGACCATGACTGTTAAAGGGTGTCCCATCACTATTCCTTCACTCTGAGTGAGGCTGATACCAACTGCGGCTACGGCACGCAAGCACCCTGGCAGTGCTGCTGCGACCGGATCCAAAGTAGCTGAAAAATATGCTACTGGTGTGTTTACGCCACCATGGGCTTGGGTCAAGACAGACAAGGAACATGCATCACGTTCATGACAAAACAATGTGAAAGGCTTTGTGTAGTCAGGCATACCCAAAGCTGGAGCCCTGCACATGCATTCTTTCAATTCAATAAAAGCATCCATCTCATCTCCTTTCAGCTCTATCTCATCCAATGCATCCTTCTGGGTCAGTTTCAGTAAAGGTTTTGCTAGAGTTGAGAAGTTGGGAATCCATTGGCGACAGTAGCTCACCATTCCCAAAAACTTCCTCACCTCCCTCCTCGTCTTTGGGGGACTCATTTGGAGTACACTTGTTATTCTTTCCATCATTATTCTCCGTGACCCTTTCTCTATTTGGTGACCCAAATATTTCACTTTCTTCTGGCAGAATTGTAATTTTGAAGGAGACACTTTGTGTCCATTCCTTCCCAAATGGTTCAATAGGGCAATGGTGTCGACTGTGCAGTCACTTTCTGTCTTAGATGCAATCAGTAAATCGTCAATGTACTGTACTAGGGTTGACTCGAATGGCAATTCCAACGCTTCCAAATCTTTCTTTAGAATCTGATTGAAAATTGACGGTGACTCCGAAAACCCTTGAGGAATTCGACACCAACTTTAAACTCTGTCTAAAAATTTGAAACAAAAGAGAAACTGGCTGTCCTCATGTAGGGGGCACAGAAAAGAATGCTTGTGATAAGTCGATAACTGAGAACCACTCAGCATCACAGGGAACTTGAAACATTATCACAGCTGGATTCGGTACTACGGGACAACATTTGATTATTATGTCATTTATTTTCCTCAAATCCTGAACAATTCGGACCTTTCCACTTGGTTTTATTAGTCCCATGATTGGTGAATTACATGGACTGCTTAACACCTCTTTCAGTACTCCCTGTTTTACAAACTCATCAATGAGTTGGGCGACTTTCATGAGGGTGTCTTGTGCCATATGGTACTGTGGGGTCTGGGGAAAGGTTACATTGGGTTTTACGGTCACTTTCACTGGTTCCACTCCTTTCACCAATCCCACCTCTTTCCCTGTCATATCCCACACTTCTTTTCCAACTGTTTCCTGTAACTCAGCAGGAATATCTGCTTCAGTGATCATTGGGTAAAGGGTAATCAGGGGATACTCTTCATCAACAGTTTCCACTTCGTCCCCTCCTACACTGTCCTCTTCTTCCCCATCACTGCTTGTCTGAATTTTAATTCCATCGTTCGAACACATAAACGAACATCCCAATTTGCACAATAGGTCTCTCCCTAACAGTGATATCGGGCTTGAGTCACATACCACAAATTTATGTGACCCTTGATAGTTACCAATTCTGACTTGAACTGGATCTGTGATTGGGTTCGTCAGATACCTATTTGCTACTCCCACTACTTGAACTGTTCTCCCTGAAAGTGGCAAATTTGGTACTTCAATGCTCCTAACAGTGGAACGTGTAGCTCCTGTGTCAACCAAGAATGAAACGCGATGACCCATAACTCTTCCCTCCACATACGGACCCTTTTGATCAACTTCCAAAGATGCTGCAAGCACACAATTTCCCTCCTCATCTGAACGTTCACTCTCCCATACATCATTTATTCCATTCTCGCTGTGTAGTGGGAATTGGTGTACTGTGTCATTTTGACTCATTCCCTGACCCGTGACCTGTTGAGGAAGCATTGCTTGCTGCTGATTCATTGGTGCTAAGGGTATTTGCATTTGCTGATTAGGTACCATAGGAAACTGCTGTTGCATTGGCTGCAATTGTGTCATTTGCACACGGGGCATTTGCACCTGTTGCAGTTGCATGGGTTGTAAACCCTGCATCTGGTTTATATTGTTTTGGAAATTTGGATTTGGACCTCTCAATTTCAGTCCTCTCATAGTCTGGAATGCATTGACATCATTGTTTTGCTGACCTACACCTTCCTGCACCATCAATGGGCACTCCCGTTTCCAATGCCCGACGATTCCGCACGTGTGACATGGCATCACCTTCTTCATTGCCTGTATACCATTTGGAATCATAACGGTATTCAAATCAGGACCATTATTCACAAAACCTCCTCGGCCTCTGCCTCTCATCTGCGGCTGAAACATAGCGTTTCCCTGTTGCTGCTGCTGCGGCATCTTTTGTTGGAAACCTTGTAAACCTTGCAAACCTGTCTGAGCTGCTCTAAGCTGCATCACCATCACCTTTTCTTTCAGTCTTTTCTGCTTGGTCTCAATCTCATCACTGCAGTATTTCGCATAATTCAACACTTCATCGATCGACTTCGACTGCCAACAAATCAAATGCGTTTTAATCATCTGGCTGATTTCGGGTCTCAACCCTTCCACAAACCTGAACACAAAATGGAGCATGTCCTTTGCCTCAATCGTTTCTGTGCCACTGTAATTTTAAAACGCTTTCAACAACCTCTCATAATACGCATGTATAGACTCTTTAACCTCTTGGGCGGTCCTGTCAATCCTCTGCCAATCCACATTTTTCGACGCAACCTTGGTTTTCAAGTGCTCGATCACCTTGTGGTACAAACTCATTACCGTAGGTGATGGCGCACCTGTGTCCCTATCTCTCTCTGGTTCACTCGTTGGCCAACCTACAGCTCTTTTACAATCTTCCCACAAATCTGCCGGAACCACGATTTCAAATAGAGTATTCAGGTCTTCCCAGAGACATTTCGCGAGTTTCACAAATCTATCTGTTTGTTGATACCACTCAATCGGCTTCTCTCTCAATTTGGGAAAGTCATCCGTAAAGGATTGAATATCGCACCTGTGCCATGGTACATGTACAAGTTTTCCCCCTGCTGTCTCTCTCATTGGTAACATAGTTATCAGATCGTCATTCTGTTGTTTTTTTCTCATTCCGCTCTGGAGTATTTCCTTTCTTTTTGTCCTTTTTCTTAACCCACCTGCTTTCCCACTTGTCTAAACATCTCCAGACCTGTGCACTCTGCAGTATCTCTTTAAGGTGTGTTTTCATCCCTGCGGATCTCATGTGTTCAAAATCTTTTGTCTCAAAGTCTAACCTGTAACTTCTGCTCAGGTGTTTAGTCTTACTTATATCGATCTCGTTTCTGTCTGCAATTTCTTGTAACTTCTTATGTATGCTGCTCACTTCTCTTGTAATCCTAGGGCACATGTATCTTAGTTCTTCCTCTGTGTATGATTCTAATCTGTTCAAACCCATTGTTCCCTCTACCAGTTCATCTGCCTCCATACCCAACCTTATTTTATTCAGGTATTCTTCTCCCTTCCCGCTAGATGTACTCTGTGGGGAGTTCAGGCTGTTATACCATTGTGTTAACTGTTGCGCGTTCAGTCCCATCAGTGTAGCAGTTACATCAACTGCCACTGACGGTTTCTGTAATGTTTCAGTCTGTGAGGTTAACAGTACTAATAGTGGTGGATGTGACCTTACCACGGTTGACGGAGCACAAATTGGAATTGCACTAAATTCCGACAAGGACCCAGATCCATTTGGCAGTGCTGCTATCGGAGTTGTCTCTGGAGTGGTTTCTATGCATCTTCTCCCTGTCCCATTCTGTATCATTAACCCTTGGTCGCTTGTGCTTGAATTTGCCTGTATGTACAGTGGTACTGGTGGACCTACAGTGATCGGTAGAGATATCGCGTCTGGATTCTGTCTGTTCCCCGAATTCTGTGGCATGTTAATCCCCACATTGTGGTTCATCATTGCTGGCATACCTAACTGGCTTTCTATTACTCGCACTTCTTGTGCCTGCTTTTGGGGCATCGAGAACTGTGTTGACTCAGCTTGAATCAATGTCGGTCTCTGATAGTTTTGTCCTCCCTGCGCCATTGAATCAGAAGTCATTCCCATGTTATGCTCATCACAACAGTGCCTTTGGACCTGTGGCTGATAGTTATCAGCAGGTTTCAATGTCGGCATGTCTTGGTATATTCTCTGAATCTGTGGTATTTGTGGTGAAAAAGGCATGTCGGAGCTGCTCGGCCTCTGAGATATTCTCAAATTTGGTGTTACATTACCCTGTATTGGTTCTGGAGGGGCAGTACTAATGCTTGAGCCTTTTTCGCTTTCCACGTATGGTGGCGGGCGATCATTCAGCAATTGTATAATGAACTCCTCATCATCTGACTCGTCTCCCCTTTTCGATTTTCTATTGTTCTCTCTATCTCTGGACTGACTCCTGTTTGTCTTATAGGTGGCTTTCCTTCCTTCCGTCTCCACTTCATCAGTAATCGCTGGAAACAATTTAATCCCCTGCAATACGTCTGATCTCCAAACCTTTTGTGTGCTGTCCCATCTAGCATCCGCTAGTGTCTTTTCTACTTTTCTTATTCTTGTCTCAAATTTCTTTTGTTGTTGGTTTCTAGCTATTAGCTCCCAAATTGCTAGTGCCTCAAACTGTGCTGGTCTTGGAGGTACTTTCATGTCGTATAGCGCAAATCTCAGATTTTCTAAAACTCTTAGATTAAACGACCCGTGGATAGGGAACGCTACACTTCCATGTTTCTCTGTTAATTTGCACCATTGTTTTAACCAAAGACATGGTGCTACACCCTTTTCTTCAATGACAATGTAAGCTGGTGTACCCTCAGGCGGTGTTTCTTCTCCTACATTTGCTTTAATATAAACATCTCCCCTCATGGCACTCTTAAATGCTTTGAAAAATTTAATCTTTCCGTCTTTTGTTTTTCTAAAATATGTAATCAATAAGTGACTTTAATTCCCGGAATACTCTTCGCTTGCCTTTCCCCTTCCAATTGCGCTTCACGGACTGCGTCCAATCCGTGCGGTACCCTTCTCACCAACCGACCTATCCCAGCGCGGCTCCTAGTGACGTCACACTCACACACTGCGGCTGACAAAGTCCCGCGGCTTGTCCTCTTTTCATTCGGCTTCACTCATAAACTAATTACTGCAATATAACGCGAGCACTTAACCAAAAGAATAAAACAGATCTGTCGGTTTACTACAGGAAAGGTAATACAATCGCTTCAGAAACCTTAGGGATTTTTCACTAGCCTCAGCAGTTATTCCATCTTTCTCGGTTTCCCACTTTCGCAAGCAAAATTTGACCCGCAAACTTTACTCTCAACTGATCAATGAACTATTCTAGTGCACTTTAGAATTCGTCAAATCTCAAAGTCGGAGTTTTCTTTCACTCTGCAACATTCATACCGACTTGTTGACCACGCCCGATCAACCTATTAAACCTGACCAGATCACAACATCAAACAAGTGTCACATACACTTTTCAACATACTCCGGAGTCTTTTGACCTCGCAGGGCCCGTCTCAACATCAACAACCACGTGGACAATTTTTTTTCTGCTCAAAGCGCTACACACACGTGAAGTTCGACGACTTCCCTACTCTCACACCTTTGGAGTAACACTCCTCTAATATCTTTTAGATCCTCACAAACTTCTCAATTAATCTGCGGCGATAAGCTGTGCAAGCGCGAAACCCTAACTTCACTCATACCGTCACTAGAAACGCTGAGACCATTCTCATACCTCCATGTTCCTCATTCGCAAGCTCTGAGATTCCGGGAAAGTCATTGGGGACTTAGGGCATCATCATCCCTCCAACTTGTTTTATCAAAGAAAATTCTAACTTGACTCTGTCTATTGTTCGGATGGGGTCCCAAAGGGCTAAACCATCAATCTCTGCTACCATCTACTGATAACGCGTCCAGCCCTTATAAATTACCTGTACCTGGACACGTTGGAGGTCGGTGAATCTTTTAACCGAGTCGGGCTCTCCTCATCCTAAAATAGTCGAGTCACTCAGATCAATAATCAATAACTATTGTAATCGGTAATCAATACTCAATTAATAGATCAATATAGCACATCAGAAATCA
Organism: Pleurodeles waltl; assembly: GCF_031143425.1. NCBI lineage: Eukaryota > Metazoa > Chordata > Amphibia > Caudata > Salamandridae > Pleurodeles > Pleurodeles waltl. The sequence continues at coordinate 1,041,013,037 of NC_090449.1, forward strand.
ATAACAGTTGGTATTTCAGCGCACCATGACCTTTCAGTCATGAATAACCACACCAGTTTATTAAAAGTTAGTGAATTTATTTCCCTATATTAACAAAGCTAACACGATGTATATAAGTCTCAAAACCAAATGATATATGTATATGAACATTACTGGCTGTCCATAACGGCGGAAGAAACGTAATCTACGCAAAATTTGGATAATGATACACTCAGTTATGGCAATGCAAATCACTAATATGACTAACTGTATTTGACTAATTTCATACATTGGTCAGCATAACAAGATTTCAATTTAGCATGATAAATTGAATGAATACCTCGACTAACCTCTAATTAGCATTGGCATGTGGGGCTTCATGCAAAATGAATTTAGTCAACACAAATTTGGAAAACTTCTAGCTAGGACCCTATCAAAATAGCAGTTGGTACATAAAGGGAAAAACACAATGCATAATACATTTATCCTTTCATATTTACCAAATACAATCAGCATTCAAGAAAAGTCTTCGTCCTTCAGGTACCGGTTCGATCAGCATGGGGCAAGTCTCAAAGGGGCAAAGATAATGGCAAGCTTCCTTGCAGCGGCAAGGAGAATGGGGCAAAGTTACTGCATGGGCAAGACGGGGCAAACCAAAGTTAAAGTCTCTAGGGTGAGAATTCTTAGTCTCTTTCTCTCAGATAGAGAAAAGGGCATCAGGGTGTCGTCCAAAATGGAGTCTGGCATCTGGCTTCAAACTGGCATCGAGGAAAATGGCTGACTTCTCTTTGTCCAGTGGGTTTAAGCAGTGCTTTAAATGGAAAAAAAAAGTGCATTTACTCATCATATTGAGCTTTGGTTGGGGGCGTGGCAAGGAGGTTTGGGCTAGAGGCGGGGCTTGGGGCGGGCTACTGACAAACATTAAAAGACCTCAAGAATTTTCATTGCAGCAATCTGTTTCTGGATGGCACGAGGGTCCAGTTGCTGAAACTCGATGTCGCTCGATAATCGCACAGAGTCCTGTCCTGCTTGATGACTCCTGGCTGGGTCCTCAATCTGGCAGCAAACCTGCTTGCAGCTGCTCTCCTCTGCCCCTTGTCTGATGATGGCTTTTTCCGTCTGCTGTGCTTGTGCTGGCAAAGAAGAAAATGAAAGCCAGCGCAAATTGCGCTTTTTAAAGGGTTTTCTTTTCTTCCCGCCACACAGCTACCTGGCGGGTGACGTCACACGCTGCTCTGCCGTGACAGTGTGAAATGGCCATCATGAGAGCATGCGCTGCATTCTCACATGATGACTATTTGTCCCTTTAAATGCGGGCCTGTTACAGTGAGTACCGGTACTCTCCTTTGTAACGGAGAAGTTCCGGTACTCTTGGGAGGAAAAAAAAAAGTGCTGGTACTCAGTACCGGTGAGTACCGGCCCATTTAAAGCACTGGGTTTAAGTAAGAAACATTCCCAATTCTGCAGAGTCTTCCATTGGAGGGTTCATAGGTTGGCTTCAAATTGTCCAATGAAAATTGTCTTTTACTAGCGCTCATTTATGCATACACTGTCCTTGGAGCCTTGGAACACAAATTGTAACATGGTTTGCCAATTATTTTACTATCTGTACCTTCATTGTCCGCACCTGCAGACTGACCTTGTATCAAAGGGGATGAAACCGGCCTAGTACGAAACCTTGGAGATAAGTGTATCAGTCAGCTCTACTGGAAAAATACAACTTCAAGCAAGAATATATGTTTCATTAGTTCAAGGAAAAACCACGCAGTTAGAATTTGAGACCAGGCAACTAGGCCAAAGCCTGTACTAAATTTAAGCTAAGCAAAACAGTTTTCAAACAAGAAATCATGGCATACATTTGCAATTATGACGGATTACTACATTTTCAATACTTCATGATTAATAAAGCTCGTTTACAATGATGGCGAACTACCCCGAGGGCACAATTTCCCTCGTACATTATTTTCTTTACTAAAATCACACTACATTATACGTTTTGATTACACGATATGTATGAATATATGTCGGACCTTCTTTTTCTGCGTCATCAGTACATGTACATGTGCTTGTTGAGGGCTGATTAACAGAGAGCCTGTAGGATAACTCCATGCTGGTGACATACCGAGGCCTTGTCTTCCACCACCTGTGGCCCTTTGGATCTGCTACTTCTTGTCAAGCTGGCATCACTGGTTGAACAGGATGGCGTCGGGCCTGTGCTGCCCCTGATCAGCAGGGATAAACTCATGGGGCGCACATTTGAGGGGCCATGTGCTCCCTTCGGAGACCAGCTCACTTCCAACTTCTAGTAGACATTTCTATCTTCTCAGGCAACCAAGCACATGGATAGCAGCAAGTAAGATGTCAGGTCACCCGGAAGGAACCATTATGACGTCAACAATTGCGTCATCCCTCCTCCCACTCTGGAACTTTCAAACCTTTGACTCGTTCCTAGAGGCCACCTCTCTGCTTGGAACTATATAACGGGAAACTAGAGGGAAGTGTGTAGATAAAAGATCAAACCCCAGTCATTTGTCTTCACACTCATTTGTGTATGCGACCCACAATAATTGTGTCTGTGCCACCTTCACGTCGCCCAGATATGACTTTGCATCTTTCATTAGTGATGTTAGCTGAGCAGCCGCTTCCTTCCTGGCGCGCGTGCACGGGCTAATTAGTGATGTGAGTTATCCATTTCCACAGACTTACATGATCCAGGGCCAGGCTTCTAATTTGTAAATCTTTTTATTTTTTCATTTATCTCCAGCTGACTTTGGTCTTGCGAAGCAGAAGCAGGAAAACAGCAAGCTGACATCTGTGGTGGGGACGATCCTCTACTCCTGGTAAGTGAGAGTTACTCCCCCTTTTCCTGGATATGCTCTTCCTGATATAATTGGATATTCTGCATTTCTGCACGAGCCACTTGAAACGCCTCGTGGGGGTCTATTCTCATTCAGTAGTACTTAGCGCGAGGCTGCCGCGGGCGAGCGCGCGCATCACTGTTGGCGCCTGGCGCGCGCCTCTGTGGGGCCCACGTGAAAACAGTTTTAAAATGTCACCCCCCAAACGAGTGTGTGAAATGTAAGGTGCCTCTTTGACAAACGTATTTCTGTCTGGAAGATTGTCTTGCTTACATTCCGTCGATATTCAGTACACAGTAGATGTCTGAATCTGCCCTTGTTTCTGCAGCAGTGCTCCGTCTGTACCAGTCGCATAGCACCCCAGCAAACTCATTAACATTTTATAATGGGCGATAAGTGAACGAACTGTGCATAGCAGATAAGCAACTAATAATACTCTGAGCCTAATTCTCAATATTTTGATACAATGAGTACTCACATCTCAAAGGTACTTACGCCCTAGTGTGGTCATTCATAAATTACAGATAAAACGTAGCCAGATTGTGGGTAGCATTAATTCTTGGATGATATTTTCAGGTGCCCTTTACATTTATCAGAGCAACGAGTTTACCAAATAACTCCAAATAACAGTTTCAGGCTGAGTCATGCACTGATGCCAAGCGTGGTCTGGGGATTGTCCCATTTATGGAAGATGCGTTGCCCTGCACTAATGCTGAAGGTAGCCAGTGACACATGTCTAGCAATCTTAGGTCTATGGCCACCGCCCTTGGAATGGGTTACTACATGTCTATTCTGTTTCATCCCGAATTTGATGCTCGAATTTTTCCTCTATTTGACATTTCCAAATCAAGTGAACATTGTGCTTTGGGCATGTGCAGCGTTTAGCTTGAGTGCATGTCCTTGTTACATCCATTCTGAAAGCCCCTGCAGAGAACTTACCTGCAGACTAAGCACATCCAAGAAGGGTCAGTGTGATCCATGATGCCATGCCCGGTGCATGGGTGAAGGCCGCAAGTGCTGGACTGCCCTAGTGTCTCCTGGTTCACAATTCTCTAAAAGGATGCTCCTCAGGCATGAATGCTGGCTGCGGGGCTCTGCAGATTGGTGCGGAGCGAGGGAAGCCAGATTTGGGCTTCTTCTTTATTTACCAAAGGAACAGCCATAACTTTCCTGGAAGAGGCATGGACAAGCCTTGTAGTCCACCATCCCCAGGATGGTGGTCTGGTCATGGGTTGTTACTCTAGGCTCCTCATACAAAATAAAGCAGATCCTTTTTCCAGTGATGTCAGCTCCTGTTTGAACCATATTTAAGGAGACAATGGCTAACGGAGGAAGTGTTGAAATGTTTGTTCCCTTATTTTTCAGTGCATTCTTCACCCACATCATACTGTTTGTTCTTGGTTTTTACTTCTAGCACATGGAAGTTTTCTGAAGTCTACACATGGAATTCTTGCTTGACTTTTTCCTCCTTCCTGACGTCAAGGGAGTTTGGTGCCCTGCTGATGACTTCAGTATTCATTTTCATCTTCATTTAAGAGTTACAAGACTGCCACAGTAGTGTTTCCCTTTTTTGGAGGGGTGTAGGGTGAAGGAACATCTTACATGGCCATCAAAACAGTACATAGATTTCTTATGTAGGTTCCTATTGTCGGAGCCAATGGAAGAGACCAGAGCAGCGTTCACTCTCACACGGGAGAGGGGTGGTGAGGGGGGGGAGTTCTGTAAGAGAGAAGATCCTTAGGAGAGAACATAGCAGAGACATCATCAGGTGGTTTGAGAGACGACGCACCTGAAGAGTCTACAGCAAGGCTTCACCCAGTGTGCCCCAGTCCTACACGCTGTTACATTCAAGCATCCCTGACATAAGTAGTATAGCCCTAAACACTAGCCCCAGCACCAACTTATAAACATACTGGTTGCTCAAGCTGTCCTACGGATTCCAGTATCGACAGTCAAACCCTGAGGGACCCTCATGGTTCACAACGATAACTTGCAGATGTCCCTTTAGAGTCCTCATCTTTAGGCTGCCTCCTATAAGTCAATCCTGGAAGCCCTTTTGAATTTGACTGCTCTCACTATAGACAGGCCACTGTCACATTCACACTCCAGATCTCCTTTCCTGGTCCTTGTGGGACGGAGGGGCGAGAGGTCCTAGGCTTCTGCTCACACAGAATTCCAGGAAGACACTGAGACAACTATTCATGGACGTATGTGCAGTACCACGAAGGGTCCACAAAGGGCTGATACTGCCTTTCTCACAGAATAAAAGGCAGGCATATAGAGTCCATGCTCGTCCTTTGCTGTGCTTCACTTCGCAATCCTCTGGTTTTCCAATGTTCATATCTTCAGCCACGCAGAGGAGCTACCAGCCCCCTTTTTGTAAAAAGGGAGCATTTGGTCCCATTCGCAGTGGTAATGGTGTTTGAGCTGCTCCTGACAGTCATCTTGCTTCCTCATCAACCCCACAGCCGAAGACGTGAATACCATTTGCATCTCTAGATATCTTGACTAGTGATGGTATGTAAAAGAGTCCAGATGGACTTTAAAGACTGATCCCTGGTCTGTTTGGGAAGTACGAGGTGAAGTATGTTGAAGTGTGTGTGATTCGCAGAGGTGCCCTAAATATGGCACGCTGAGCTGGTTGCTGCACATGAGCCAGAGGTTTCAGAATAGATATGCTGGTACATGTGGTTACCAACCCTTTTGTAGGATTGGTCTGCAACATACAATAGTGTGAATGGGAAGAGCCAGTTTTTAATGCACTCTGAAATTCAAGTTGGTTGTCAATCCTCTTCTAGGAGGAGCTCAGTTCCATATCTGAGCCGCTGGACTGAAGACCTTCCGCCAGTGACAGATTTTACGACAAGACAGGAGGCTAGTATTAGGTACAACTTCCTATATTTACCACTCTGCAGAACTTTAAAGAACATCTAGTACATTAGAACCAAACATGAACTCACAATGACAGTAGAACACCCCTTCATCATAAGAAGGACCTGCATTCTATGTTCCTCCTCCTCTCCTGGTTGCTTCTCTGCAGGTGATAAGTATCCTTTGACTTTACATTATGTTTTGCCATGATTTGTTTATGATATGGTTGAAGGGAGGTGATTATCAGATGTGGACAGCCTAGTATCAGGGTTGGAGGTAGATACAGCGTTTATGCTGAAGAAAGTGTAGTCTGCAATTAGCGAATAAGATGGAGAGAGGCTCTGAGGTACATTCTCTTGGTAAAGTCTAGAAAGGGAAAGTACCAAGGTGATGTTGGTTGTACTCACTGAGGACATCCAAGGAAAAATCATCATAGTGACTGAATGGTGTAAAAAATCCTTTGGTAATTTGACTAACTTGTGCCGCAAAGGAGAGATGAAATTCCCCCATTCCTTTTTTTTGTTTGTTTGAAGGGTTTGTTGCTGAGCCACGTTCTTTTGACTAGAAGTAAACTAGGGGTCAATTTCTCGAATGCTGGTACCTTATTTTTCAATGTGTTTAGCTTGGGATGATCAATTAACTTCTAGTGGTCAACTTTGTGGAGGTACTGGCCTTCCTAGAGTTTGGTGGAGCAGGAACCATGCAGTAATCTGCAAGGCACCTACCTCACATAATTCATACTTTGCTCACCTCAGCTAGAGGTGGGCGAAGCACCAGGTTTCCAGCAACGGAGCCGCAGAGAGCTCCACCATCAGAAATCTTTGACCGATGGCCTGTCTTCCACATCAATGTTGGTTGATGTATATTGGAAGCATTACAGTCCAGCTGATGGATATGTTTTCTCTTTGACACAACTAGGAAAAGCCTTGTATTCCCAAACAGGAAAGAATACAAATGACCCACAGTGCATTAGCAACATGTGCATTTTGTTTTTCAGAATCAAACCCTGCTTCAGGGCTTTGTTGCAGAGCGGGGCCGAAACAGCATGGCTGCCACTGGGGAAAAACCTCTTTACCTTCTGTGCAATCACCGCACCAGCAGATGCACATTAGGCCATGAGATCTCCTCTTGGCAGGCAGGGACCTCATGATACAGTGGGCAGTACTCTGCCAGAGGAGGGAAGGCTAAGGTGCTGACCTGGTGAGCTGAGGGACCTCCTACTGCAGCCTAAAAGACCCTCACTGCCTTATGGCACAGCAAATGATAACTCATTGTCTTTCAAGCTTTAGCAGGCTATGCATGTCACCTGTCTAACTAGAACAATTGAGGTTGAAGGGAGGAGATGACATCACATAGAGGGCTAAGGAGTGCATTAAAGAGGAGATGGGCTGTGGGAGGCTATGAGAGTGTTCATATTTGGAGGGAATGGAATATAGAGGAAAGAGGGAAGAATTATGAAGAGGGATCGGTTGGAGAGAAAAGAGGCAATCCTGTGCAGGACAATACCTGTGCTCCTAGATTGTGTTGCTTCTGACCATAAATGTTTTATTCTATGTGGAAATATCGTTCCCCAATTAAAGTATTTATGGTTTTTCAGGTGAAAAAACGTATAGGTTGCCAAGCAGCATTTATATTCTGATGAATACTTCTAACCACAGATTCCTCATCTTTAGAATATCCCCAGATGCCAGGCTGCATCGGTAAGATTTAAACAGCATTGCTCCCGCACACCTCTAGGTGGGGATGTGTGGCTTCACATTGACTTTGTTCCGATCCGGGTGTGACAGTGGTGGCATATATAAGCACAACCCTGCATATTGACATCAGGTCCTTTCTTTCAATGCCTTCATATGCAGATTTGAAGGTGGCTGTCACTATTTCCTCATCAGTTGATGAGGTTTTCTTTTTTATCAAATTCTTCTTTTCCCAGTATGCAAGAGCTTAAACATGACAGGGACTGTTATAAACAAATGTCTGTGTCAGACTTTCACAAGGTGTGTCTCTGTATGGGTTTGGGGCATTACTCAAACTCCTGCACAGTTGCCACATGTGGTGCTTGTGTCATTGTGGATGTGGTACACTGTTTATCTGGGGATGTGCAGGCCACAATGTTGGATATACCTCATGATGGATCTCAACTTTTTGGCGAGAAGGATGATTCTTCATTGGAAAGCTTCAAAGAAAGGCGGGCCATGGCATGTTCACTAGGCCTTTCTACACCGGCGTGACAGTGTTTCCCCCTTTCAAGGCAGAATCTGCCTTAGAGTGCTTTAAAATCAGCAAGGCCAATGTGCACTCCCTTGGCCTGCAGCTCCCACCTCCCACCTCCAACCACAGACTGTCACCAGTTCGTTGTTTTTGCCACTTCTTGATCGGGTCTTCCTTTCATCCAGACAATATCAACCACAACTCCCACAGTGGCCTAACCCTCTGGTCAGGCAATACAGAGGTAGAAGCCAGGGAAAAAGCCGTAGATCCACCTTGTAGGCCCTCCTCTGCTTCCTCCTTTTTTCCCGCCCCTTTCCTGCACCACCCGAAAAGCAGGTCTGGTTTGCTACCAAGGTCCACACAGAGCCTGTAGGGTGGACAGGTGTCCCATTTTCTTCTGGCCTGGTAGGACATTACTTTAGACGTCTGGGTCCTTCCAATTATAGAAAAGGGCTTTCTTCAGGCTCTGAACTCCCATCCCACCCCCTCCCTCTACTTCACCTTCAGATATTTAACCATACTAAAACAGGTGGAGGCAGTTCTTCTGCTGAAAGGAGCAGTGGTGTTGGTGCCAGAACACGAAATGGGCAAGCGATGTTATGCACAATACTTCCTGGTGCCCAAAAACGACTGCAGTCTGTGCCCCATCCTGGACCTCAGGGACGTGAACCTTCCCCTCAAAAAAGAAAAGTTCAAGATGCTGACTCTAGCTCATGTTCTACTGGTGTTTGAGCTTGGAAACTGGATGGTATCACTCGACCTGCAGAATGCAGATTTCCACATCTCTATCCTGCGGTCACACCAGAAGTACTTGCAATTTGTTTTCGGTTTTACGCACTACCAGTTTGCATTACTTCCCTTTGGCTTAACATCATCTCCTTGAGTCTTCAAGAAGGGGATGGCAGTGGTTGCAGCTCACCTCAAACAGTGGGGAATCCTTATTTTACCTGGACGACTAGCTAATCAAAGCCAGTTTGCCAGAGGTAGTGTAGTGTCATATGCTGTTGACGGTATCTCTGCTTTTCGATCTGGCTTTTTGATCAACAAGGCAAAATTTCACCTATGGCCCTCCCAATGACTCCAGTTCAGAGGGTCAATACTGAACACCACCCTTCTCCATTCCTTTCCTAAACCTCAGAGGATAACTGACATCCAGAAAATGGTTCCATCCTTTCACCAAGGCCCAAGAGGTCCAGCGCTGAGAGTCCAAAGATTCCTAGGTATTATGGCTTCTTGCTTTCTCCTAGTTATGCATGCATGTTGACTCATGATGGCCCTTCAGTGGTGCCTCTGCAGACAGTGGCTTCAGTACAGGGTAAATCTGTCGGCCTCCATTGTAATTTCCCTCAGCGCTGCAGCAGAAGTGGGAATGATGTGAACCTGTGCTGCAGGATAGCCTTCACTCCCCCCGGCAGTGACCATGGTAGTGACAGATTCCTCCCCCTTCTCGGTGGGGAGCCTATCTTGAGGTTCTGGAGATCAGAAGCCCCTTCAGAAAAGTGGGTTCTTTACATCAGTGTGCTGGAACTGCGTGCTATTTGGCTGGTGCTCAAGCCCTTCCTCCCCCTCCATCAAAGGTCAGTCCATCCAGATCTTGACAGACAACATGACAGCACTGTGGTATGTGAAAAAATAAAGGGTGTAGGGTCTCGCCTCCTTTGCTTGGAAATATTGAGACTGTGGTCTTGGGCACGCCACTCACCTAGTGAATCTCTGAATGACGGGTCTGACAGCCTGAGCTGACGTTACCATGGCAATCACAGGTGGTGTCTTCTTCCAGAGGAAGTCCAGGACATCTTCGTCCAGTGGAGAACTCCTACAGTAGACTTGTTTGCCTCCTCAGAAAATACTTATTGCCAGCAGTTCTGCACCCTCCAGTATCCATGGGGGGCAGCCTTGGGGACGTGTTTCAGCTGAGGTGGAACGCTCAGCTGTATTACATGTTTCCGCCTGTTCCCTTGGTTCCTAAAGTTCTGAGGACAATTCACCAAGACCGGGCCCAAATCATTCTCATTGCCCCAGATTGGACAAAAAGGGTGTGTTATGCGGACCCTTTTCACTGCATGTTCCCAGCTTTGCTTCCAGTTCAGGTCAGACTTTCTCTCTCATTTTTGGAGAATGATTCTGCACCCCATTTTTTTCCACCTACATGCTTGGAGATTGAGCAAGGACAACTGAGCTCCTTTCGGCTGCCACCTGAGGTGGTGGACGTAATCTGCCAGATTGGTTAGTAAATTGCAATCTGTAAGCTGCCATCCTCCCTTCACCTCTTTCTATCGTGATAAGTTGGCTGCTTTATTTTCCTAAGATGGTGTCCCCTTTCCATTGTGGTCAATCCATCACCCTTTCAACCTTCTATGCGTCACCCTATTCTACAAAGAGGAGGAATGGTTACATCAGTTGGATCACAGGTGGGTGCTTAATTACTACCTGGAATGCACTAAAGAATTCCGACTGGAAGACCATTCTTTGTTTGGGTTAGTGGTTCCAAAAATGGTGAGGCAGTACAAAAGAGGACTCTCTTTCCTCTTATCATCCCCTGTATCAGGATCTGTAAACTCCTTAGCCAAGAAAACTCTCCAGAAGAGACCAAGGGCCATTCTACCAGGACTAATTACACCACTTCTGCACATTCCTGGAGGAGTTCCTAGTCCGGGAATATGTAAGGCAGCCACGTGGCACCCTTGCACACCTTCATCAAGCACTACTGCATGGACTGTGAGGTATGCAGGGATGGACCCTTTTTCTCGTCCGTTCTGCAAGACTTCCACAGCTAACCATCAATCAACCCTCCTCCGTGGTAGGGTATTCCTATGTAATCTGTTCTACAAGAATCTGCAAGTTGAAGTATCCATCAGAAGTAAAAGTTACTTACCTGCAGTAACAATCTTTCTGGTGGATACTCTATCTACCTGCACATTCCTCATCGATCCATCCTTCTCCCCGTTTGATGGATGAGTTATAGGGAAGGTTAATAAGATTCCAATTTATATATTTTGTTACTGCACTCTTTAATCAATGTCAATCTGCTCTTTTGCTTTGGAAAAAAATGGAAGGAAGCTGATGGAGTTGTGTTGGGGCAGGCACTAATGGCCTCAGTGACGCTGCCTCACATCACTTCCGGCATCGACCGAGACCGGCGCCCCTTACCGGTGACTTGAGCGCTTTTAAGTTTTCCGGGTCCAGCCTAACACCAGGTGATTTTGTTCTACATGTGAGGAATCTGGAGGTGGACTAAGTATCCACCAGAAAGATCATTACCACAGGTAAGTAAATTTTTTCTTCTGATCAGCTACTGTCCCCAGGGTCCTCTGAAGAACAGTTATCAATAAAATAAATACAGATCACACTTTTTTATTTTGTCATGGTCCCTCAAATTGTTGCAGCCTTCACCAGACACCTGCTGTTACAGAGATCTAAACCACATTTTCTTTTCACCATTCTGTTTCTTTTTTACTTGAGAGGCTTTACCTTTCAGTGATCCCTCTACCTCAGCCTTAGGCTTGAGTTCTGGTTTTAATGGACAAGTACCTAAGGTATCAAGATATATGGCTTGTTAGAAATGGGGTCTCTAGTTGGCTGTCGGTTTGCACCCTGTCCAAGTAGGGTCCCTCACTCTAGTCAGGATAATGGAGATACCCGCTCAGATAACCCCTGCTCACCCCCTTGGTAGCTTGGTATGAGCAGTCAGGTTTATCTCAGAAGCAATGTGTAAAGCATTTGCAAATAACACACAGTAATAAGTGAAAACACTACAAAAGGACACCACACCAGTTTTAGAAAAATAGCCAATATTTATCTATTTAAAACCAGACCAAATACGGTACAAATCCAACATACAGTAATACAAATATGAATTCTGCAAGATTTACTCAAAAATGCAGTTCCTTGAAGTCGATAGCTCCAGCTGGGGCTATCACGGTGTTGTGATCAGTAAAACCAACAGTTCAGGCCGGCCGCGGCGTTGCGGGCCAGCTACGGTATCGGGAAGACCCGCAAACAGTACCTTGGATTTGCAGGGCTTTGTGATCCTCACGGTGAGCTCCGGAGAGCGACGTCGCTGACGTCGCAGTGTTGGTTCCGGAGTCGGTGCAGGAGTTGTCGTGCCCTTGAGGTCACACGCGTTGTAGATCGAACTCCAGGCTGATGAAATCAGGTGCGCCGGCATGGATGGCGTCGGGGATGCGGTGCAAAGCGGGACAATGTGACGTACGGTGCCCACAGGTCACGGTGCAGGCAGTGGCTCGGTGACGGCGTCCAGCGGCGTCGGTGAGACCAGGGCTGCGTTGTGAAGCGGGGCAGGGCAGTGCGACGTGCGGTGTCTACAGTTCACGGTGCAGGCAGCGTCGTTGTTGTTGCTGAAGTGCTGTTGTCGGTAGGCCCAAGCCAGCGGTCCGGGACGAGACGGTGCTTTGTGACCCTCATGAGCAGTGTCCACAGGCCACGATGCAGGCAGGATGCCTGGTGACGACACAGGAGTCGATGGTGCTGGCGACAGGACGGTGCTTTGTGTACCTCACAAGCGGTGTCCACAGGCCACGATGCAGGCAGCAGCACCGGTGTCAGCAGGAGCAGCGTCGTTGGGGATGCCCAGGCTGTGGTGTGAGCAGGCGATGCTGGAGTGCGGGGCGCACAGGTCGCGGTGCGAGCAACGGCTCGGTGAAGTCGTCCGATGACGGCGTCAGGGAGACCAGGGTCGCGGTGCGAAGCGGGGCAATGCGACTCTGTGTGGTGTCGGCAGGCCAGTGGGGTCGTTGCAGTGGTTTCTCCTCATGAACAGCACAAAACACACAGTTCCCAGTGCTGCAGGTTGAGGAAACTGAAGTCTTTGGTGTCCCTAAGACTTCCAACAGGAGGCAAGCTCTACTCCAAGCCCTTGCAGAATTTTCTCAAGCAGGGCACACAGCGAAGTTCACTCTTTGCACTCTTTTCAGGCAGAAACATCAACTGCAGGCCATTCCAGCAAAGCAGCACAGCAAAGGGACAGTACTCCTCCTTCAGCTCTTCTCCTTGCAGAGGTTCCTCTTGATTCCAGAAAGATTCTAAAAGTCTGGGGTTTTGGGTCTTCTTCTTATACCCAGTTCTGCCTTTGAAGCTGGCAAACTTCAAAGCAAAGTCTCAAGTGTTGGCAAGATCCTTCCTTGTCCAGGCCAAGCCTCAGACGCACACCAGGGGGGTCGGAGACTGCATTGTGTGAGGGCAGGCACAGTCCTTTCAGGAGTGAATGACCTCTCCTTCCTCCTCTCTAGCTCAGATGGCTCATCAGGATATGCAGGCTACACCCCTGCCCCCTTTTGTGTCACTGTCTAGAAAGGCGTAAAATAGCCCAACTGTCAAACTGACCCAGACAGACAATCCACAAACAGGCAAAGTCACAGAATGGTATAAGCAAGAAAATGCCTGCTTTCTAAAAGTGGCATTTTCAAACAGACAATTTAAAAAACAACCTCACTAAAAGATGTGTTTTTAAATTGTGAGTTCAGAGACCCTAAACTCCACATTTTTATCTGCTCTCAAAGGGAATGTGCGCTTTAAGGATATTTAAAGGCATCCCCCATGTCAACCTATGAAAGAGATAGGCCTTGCAAAGTGAAAACCGAATTTGGCAGTATTTCACTGTTAGGACATATATAACACACTAGTATATGTCCTACCTTAAACATACACTGCACCCTGCCCCTGGGGCTACGTGGGGCCTACCTTAGGGGTGCCTGACATGTAGTAGAAGGGAAGGTTTAGGCCTGGCAAGTGGGTACACTTGCCAAGTTGAATTGGCAGTTTAAAACTGCACACATAGACACTGCAGTGGCAGGTCTGAGCCATGTTTACAGGGCTACTAATGTGGGTAGCACAACCAGTGCTGCAGGCCCACTAGTAGCGTTTGATTTACAGGCCCGAGGCACCTCTAGTGCACTTTACTAGGGACTTACTAGTAAATCAAATATACCAATCATGGCTAAACCAATCAACAGTGCACTTTACACATAAAGCATATGAACCTTAGCACTGGTTAGCAGTGGTAAAATGCCCATAGTCCTAAAGCCAACAAAAACAGGTCAGAAAAAGTAGGAGGAAGGAGTCAAAAAGACTGGGGATGACCCTGCAAAAAGGGCCATTTCCAACATGGCTGTACATGTTTCCAAAGTCATGTTTGGCAATTTATGTTCCCACTTGCAGTGGTATGACAGCAAGCTGCTGACACAGAGCCAACAGCGCTGCTTCTCCCCAAATGTTACTAAGAAGTACTGGCGAGACCACATAAAAGTTGCCCATGAATTTCATACCTAAAGCAATCTTCAGAGTGACCCCATGTTTATTTTGTATTTATTTTAGAACATTCTGTAATACACTTATAGTAGGTGTATCATGTGTAATGTTGTATTTGATAGCACATACTTTTCATCATATACTGTTTCTGTCACAGGCTGTACAATTCCTAAGGAAAAGTACATAGTCGGTATTCTTTTTTCATCCTGGTGCTTGCAACGAGGATACGCTGCTTCTAACTGATTAGTTTTGCAAGAAATCGGAAACAGTATTTTGTCTCACTTTGCCCACTACTGCATTCATGGTCTGCAGACTTTTCGTTTATGTAGGAGGTCCCTGTGAGAATACCAGAGTTCCAATATAAGTCACTAGTGTTGATAATATGTACTGTCTATATACAGTCACTAATTCTAGCAATAGATGTCTTAACTGATCTCTGGTAAAATGTTGTTTATTGGTCCATGTCCCACTAGTGCTGGCCATGTGGCCCTGGGTTAAGGCTTAAGGGCCCGATACTCGCTCCTCTACATGTGACGATTCACCATGCAGCCCTAATGCAGTTCCTGGTAACGAGGGGATATCCTGAGTTTCATAGAGTATGTATTGTGCAAGAAGACAATTCTGGTTGTGTATGCCAATTTGCCCAGTAGCATCCTCAAGTGGTGCAAATACTACCGATTCATAAAATATGTTGAAGGGATAAGCTAGACTTGCTAACCAATATTAGCTCACCCTTGGTAATGGGAAACCCCCTTGACATCAAATAATGAATTACTGGACTTTTTCACCCTGATTTGTACAGCCCCTTCCACCGTTTGAACCCAGGTTCAGAGTGTGATTTTTAATAGTTCAGTACTTAGTAAAGCCTTCAACAGAGCAGGGTATTCCTATCTGAACTGAGGGAGGAGATACCAATATTGCATGGATGTCTATGTATTAGTAGTAATTAGTAAGAAATTGTGTGTTCCCCTGAGGATACTCATATTTCCAGACCCAAGAGCTCAGCACCATATTACGTTGTTAGAAACTTGTCATGATGTGGCGGATCTCCATTGGATCCTTGGGCGAGCACAGGTATAGACCAGCTTACCAGTTTGAGCGGGAGAATGGGCAAGTTATGGCCCACAAATCCCTCTCAACTTACCTAGAGAAAATGTGTTCAATGTGACCATTGTACTGCTGAACAAGACATGACATTGGTTTCACCGATGATTCTTATAACTGTGAAGAGAAATGTTCTCATTGTGAGATCTTACTCCCAATATCCTTACAAAACACAACAGCTTAAAGGTCAGCACAGCCTTAGAATTTCAACACCTACCTGAAAACGGAAAGGTCTCAGCATCGCCTCTAAGCAGATGGCAGTACCATCTTTAATAGCAATTGACGTCTCAGCACACATGGATCTACAGAATGCATACATTACACACCCAGTCTCACAATGGAGCACCAGTTCTGTAAGGTTTAAAGTATGGGGATGCGATTACTAATGTCAGGTTAAAACGTTTCTGGCGGCTTACATCCATTTGTAGAATGTTTGTGTATACTCACTGGTACACGGCTCAATGGATTAAGAAATGGACTATGCTGAGCATTATGCACTGGCTACATCCTAGCCCCAAGGCTTTTAAACTGTCATTGTTTAATGCTCGTAAGTTTATATGCAGATTTCTGTATTTTTATGCTACTATTTCAGAGAAGCTGTGTTTGTTGATCCGTTTTTAAACGTGATGATTGTTTGATGTTGATGTATGTATTTTTATGGTCATATATGGCCGAAATAAAGTAAATGGGGACTGAATTAGTATCGCTCAGTCTCCATGCATGGAGGTGTAGGTTGTGGAGATTTGGATGAAGAATACTGTCTTGTTGCACGGACAGCACGTCTTCCCACAGAGGTAGACAGAGGGGATGGCAAATGCTCAGCCGCAGCAGTTTAGACTAGCATAGTCTCTGAGCCCAGTCCAGGGCAATCGGGTTGATCTATGCTTGGTCTCTTCTGACCTTTGAGAGAACTTAGGAAGTAGCACCAATGGTGGTAAAGGCTAGGGGTGACCGGAGTCCCACAGAAGGTGGAACGCGTATTCCAGGGAGCCTTGAGGCATAAACACTGGAGTGAGGAAGTCTTGACGAAGAGCGTTCTCTGTGGTAGTGAAAAGGCCAACCTACTGAGCAAAGACACCTTGGAATAACTCCTGGTGCAGTTACTACCCTTGGTCGGCAAAATGGGGTCTGCTGAACTCAGAAAAATGGCATCTGCTGAGGTTGTTCACACTAGCCTTCAGAGATCATGCCAGGTAGTTAACAGTCAGTGAGATCTTGTGTGGTCTAACCAGAACCACAGTCTCAGCACTTACTGGCATAGCATCTGTGGCCCAGCACAATCCTACTTGTGGCTGTACTACATGGCGGTCATGTGGTCCATTACAGCTTTCTTAGGGACGCCATTGATAAAAGGCAGAGAGGCCTTGAAATCCAGCCATATGGCATGCAGCTCCAAATGGTTGATGTGGTGCCTCTGCACCACCAAGTACACCATGTTCTCCATCTTATCCAGGTGGCCTCCCGGCCCTGAGCTGATGCATCCATCACCACCATGGGCAGGTTAGGACGAACTGCTTGCCACACACAAGATTTGCTTCCCTCATTCACTATTCAAGGTCCGGGCCGCTCGAGATGACTCATTTGACATGCAGATATTTTCCCTGAACCACCCCCATTTTTGAGGCGTTTGAAGTTTGTGGTTTCATTGGAGACCCTGCAAGTGCCTGGGGGCATGAGGCACAGGACGAATGCATGAGACCAGCAGACCAAGCAGCATTAGAAGTGTCTGGGTCAGTAATGAACCATCGGAATCATATTCTGAACGCCCCTGATTCAGTGCAGGGGCAGAAAGGCTTTGAACACCACCTTGCACAGAACTGCCCTAACAAAGGGAATCCTCTGAACTGTCCATAGGTGGGACACTGGCTCATTGATGGAGAACCCAAAGGACAAAAGTAGCCTGTGACGCTTTAAAATGCCAGTTTTTGACATGTGGGAAGACATGCAATCCTGACCTGCGAAGATATGCCGTGACCATTGCAATCGCTTTTGTGAAGACAGGGGGGAGCGAAGTCAGCCCAAAGCTAAAAACAGATAATGCGGAGTGCTTCTTTCTCATGACAAATCCGAAGAAACACCCGTGGGACAGCAGGACAGACACATGAAAGTATGTGTCCAATTCAAGGACACTATCCAGTCCCTACGGCTGTAGAGTGGAGAGGACCTGGGCCAAGGTTAGAATCTTGGACTTGTCCTTCCAAAGGAAAGCATTCAGGAGTCTAAGATTCAAAATTGGCCTGAGGCCACCATCATTCTCGGGCACCAGAAAATAGTGGAAATAGCACCCACTGTTACTCTTTTTCAAATGCCCTTTTTTGCCAGTATTGACTAAACCGTTCTAGCAAGAATTGAGCTATATTCTGCTGAATTCTTGGTGAAAGCAGGAGGAATTGGAGGTGGTGGGGAGGCTTGACAAAAATAAGGTTGTAACCTTGGTGGGCAATCTACATGGCTTACTGGTCTGAGGTAAATGCATATTGTATGGGCAGGTATAATCACCTTCTGGACCTTACTGGCCAAAAGTGACTCGCTAAAGGGGAATGAAAGCATTTTGGTGGCGGTGGCAGCAGGAGAGAAGGACTAACCATGGTGTTCCCACCCCGTCCACTGCCACAACACCCACTGGAGTCTCTAAAGGCTGGATGAGCAGATGTCCTGTTTCCGATAGCTGTTCTGATGATAAGCCAGGCCCAAGGGGTTACGCCTGAACTTCCAGTATTGTTAGTGGAAATGGTGGCTCAGAGCTAGGAAGCCCGAGGAGTGAGCTGTAGCATGGCTATTTTTAATTGCTTGGGCCAAATCCGCCTTATCTCCAAACAGCCTGGAACTACTAAACGGCATGTCCATAAAGGATGTCTGCATATTCCTGAAGAAACCTGTGGCACATATCCAAGCATGTCAATGAATAACCACTCTAGTGCCAAGTGCAAGGCCCACACACTCTGTGGTATCCTGTGAAGCTCAAGGTGTACTTTGTTGCATCCTATTCATCATGGACTGTCTGACCAAAAATATTTTTTAACTCCTTTGGGAGGGCAGACAAGGTTTCTCTTACCATGCCCCAGAGGGCGTTGGTTAGGAGAACACCCTCATGTAATCGCATCAATATGTTTAGATTCTCTATCAGGTGGAGCTGCGGGAAGAGCATTCGTTTTTTTTTTGCTGGCCCCAGACAAACAAGGGTTACTGGTAAAGCACACAAAATCAAAAATGCTGAGTCACCTGGAGCCGGTCTGTGACTCCCAGGTATAGGGTGCTTATCAGCAGCAACAAGCAGACCTTCACCCACATCGCAGCCAAAGTGTCACTGAAGGGCAGTAATGGCCTAATGCAACTCCAGATCCGAGAACATTGTCAGAGCTGGATCTGGGATTAGCATCACCAAAGCCAGAGTTTCAGTTGGCCTTATAATGGTTGATTTGGCTTTTGGCAAGGAATGGTGGCATGGTCGGATACTCGCGGCAAATGCCTAATGGATAGCTGGCTCTGAGGAAGGTCCCTCTGGGGAAAGTCCAAATGGGGTGGTGATCCGTGGGGCCTAAAAGTACTCAAGGAGGATTTGGAAGAGCTGCAGCATTGCCTCCTTGAAGGGTCTTGAGGCATCACGGATGGCCAGGGAAACTCCCAGCGAACCGGTTCCAACTCTGGAATGAAGTCAGAATCGGATGATTGGCGCGGAGTCTGGGCTACACAAGCCCTCCCTAGAGCATGAGTGGTGGGGGGCGACTCCCGTCTGGACTTCCCAAGTTTGTGCTGAGACTTTGTCCTAGATCTACCATATGACCTGGACCTTGATTGAGACTGGGACTTTGAGTGGGAATAGGCCTGTGATTTGGAGGACAACTGTAATGTAACACTTTGCCTCCATCTCTCTGGATGCCTTCAGAAGCATCAGGGAGTATAATGTCTTTGAATCATGCTTGGATCCAAGACACCTAAGACTGACGACGTGTAGTTCCGTGACTGACATATGCTTCCTGAAAGTGCAACACGGATTGATGCAACTGCTACAAAAGGTTCTATATCCAGTCTGAAAAAGGGGGGAATTCAAAAGGTGAGCAGTCTACGGTTGAAGTAGCCATCAGAATTGAGCTTCCTACCCTGTGGGGTTGGCAGTCAAGGTTTACAGAGGTGGATGTGCTGGACAGCTGGCAAACCATCAGTATGGAGGATCTAATGGAGCCCAGGCTGGCAACCAAGCTAACATCTGAACCGTAACTTCATCACTCCCACGACGGGAGACAACTTGAGGGCTTCCTCTCTGTTGCACCACTAAGTCCTGGGGGTGTATTACGCAATATGGCATTTTCCTTTTTTGCGCAGGGCGCACCTTTAAAAATACAAAATAAAAAAATGGTGTACCCTGCACAAACAAGGAGAGTGTTCCATATTAGATTGAATACCCTACCCCCAGAGCAGCCGTTAAATTATCCACCCTGGGGGCAGCGCTTTCAAGTGAAGTACAGAGCAGCCGCTCTGTGTTACACTGTGCAGGTGGCAACCCGCCTGCCCTTTCAAAGAGGTGAGAGATCCCCTTGCAAGTGGGTCCATAGGACCCCCTTGACCCTCCTCCTGAGGGCTTCAATCAGGGGACGCACTGACAGTGCCCCACGCCTCCTGATTTCTTAGTTGCCTTTTCGCCTGCATCTATAATACGGCACGGTTGCAGAGGCAAAAAGATTTCCTTACTCGCATGGGACCATGCCCCCATGCAAATGACGTAACACCCTCTGATGATAGAGTTGGAGCTATATGTGTGCCAGCGCAACGGTATTACAGAAGAAGCTGCATGCGTCTGCTGCCCCATCTGTAATACCAAAGTGCCCCAGGGCTGCACAAAGCGGGCGCAAATGCTTGCTGCGTCCCCTGGGCACTTTGTGTAAAGCAGCCCCTGCCGTGGAGTAGCCTGACCTTGTTTTCTACGATCATGAAAGCCTTGACCCACAGCAGCGACAATTCTGTACCCCAGCATAGCCACCACCTCTGCTCAAGGCTGCGGTGCCAGCCATGGTGTGTGCACCTCTCAAACTCACAGGGAAGGAAGAAAGCACAAGAATGTGCCCAAAGGTTTGCGTTCACTGACACCAGTCACTACCTCTCCGCCGGGTCTGGCGCTCAGGGTTGAACTGATGGAGGCCACTGTTGGGCTGTCCTTCATTGAATGTTCTCTCTTTTCACCAGGTTAGATTTCATACCACTGGTGGTTTCAAGTCGCTTACCTGTGCAGGTAGGTGATCCCACCATACACTAACATTTGCCACCTGGGAGGCTCTAGGCCTCTATTTTCCAACCTGCAGTCAGGCGCGAGATGTATCCCGGTGCCTCTGTAATTAGTCTCAGAGATTGCTGGCGCCACCTTTAATTATGCATGGAGCGAAAACCCAAGGGTTTCCTGCCAGCGAGATGCATGCCCTGGGTCTTATACACGGAATAAATGAATGGAGAATCCAGGCCGCTCATTTCGCTCCCAGTCAAAGGAAAACAATTTGAGCAAAGCGCGCCTTCTCTTATCCGCTTACAAATCACTCTGACTGACAGGGGCGCAATCAGGGGCGCTGCGGCAGCAAATCACCGCCCTGGTTATTAGCTCGACAGGGCGGGATCCCTGCACGTGCCGAGAGCGCGGGAATCAAACGGCGGCACCTGCTGATCTCATTGGAACATCAGCCCATAATAGTGCGACCGCGCGCCTCCACGTAGAGTCACCAAATACCATGGGCAGCGGAAGTGACATCATACAGCCTGTGACCCCTGATAACACCGCAGGGGAGTGGTGTGTCCCACCATTCCCCCCTGAAAGGCCTACATTTCATTGTGAGTGACTGTAGTAAGGGGCACTGCTTTTGCACTGCAGAATGTAAACACCGCCACAGGAATCCGGAATCCACTGATAATGTGGAAAAATAACGTTGAACCCAGCTCACAGTATCCCTCGCATAAGATTGCAGATTCAAGGCGCTCATGTTCAGAAAACCTCTTTAGGATAAATTGTAGCCATGACTTCCTGTGTGACTTGCATGCTAAGAAGAATGTCATGGCTGAAGGACTGAGCTGCTGGACTCCAACAGCATCCATTGTGATAGTGTTGGGTCGTACTGATGCAATTACTGGAAGCAGAAAGACGGCAAACTGCAGATGTACAGAAATATTGTTTTGCCACCATATTGCTGTTTATGGCTACCTAAAATTTGCTCGTATCAATTATGCACAAATCGAATTTAAAGAATACTGCAGTCTCGTGGTGAAAAGCAACAAGTGACTGGGCGCTGCCAAGAAGGAGGGTCCTCTGGCCTGGTTCCTGGCTCATCTTGCTTCAGGCTCATTCAGATGTCATTACAGGCAGGGTAAATAAACTATTGGGGTTTGTGCTGCCAAGAGGCTGCCTCATAGCATTCTGTTGTGATTGGCTATCACACGCAGAGCTGCCTGGCTTCTCGGGGGCACATTCCTTGTCCTACATTACCAGTTCTCTGACTCATTCTTGATGTCAGAGGAGTCAAGGCCTTTTAAACTGTTTAACATTTTGCTGAAAGCACAGGGCTGCCCTGATACCTTTCTAAGTCTCGCTATATACAACTTTAGCTACTTGAGAAACCTCAGAGTACCAATACTTTAGAGCAGTGGTTCCCTAACTGTGGTCCGGGGAGCGATGGGGGTCCTTAAAGCCTACTCAGGAGTTCGGCGACTGCTTAGAAAATTAAATAGTATTAACAGATTAATCTGAACATTTTAATATGTTCTATAAATATGAAGATGTTTAAAATTGGAGGCTAAAGTTAAGTGAGTGTCCTCATTTTCATTCATTGAGACAGTGCAACTGCATCAAACAGAATGTAGTATAAACGACTAGTGGCCTCACCGGAATTTAGAAAAGGTCCAGCTTTTCCGATAAAATTTAGAATTTGTTTTATATTTGTTTCGGAATTATTAAATAAATGATTAAATACTTTGTGTATTTCTTTGATAAATGCTTGTATCTGTATTTTTTGTGTATTGTGTTTGGGTTCAAATCGTCCTAAAAGCTCCGGCTGGGGGGTCTCCTGCTTCAATAAGGACTCAGTGGGGGGTCCCCAGACTCTACTAGTGATCCATTAGAAGTGCCTGGGTTCCAGTAATGATTACATGGGGGTCCACTGGAGTCAAGACGTTGAGAACCACTGCTTTAAAGAGTATAATAAAGGCAACAGTGGGCTTTGGGTCAGCTCCTTTCAGCCCAGGGCTGTCATGTAGCTTTCATAGCTTGCCTGTGGTGGAAGGGCTGTCATTTCAAGCACTTGGTATTTTGTGGAAGTTTGCATTTCACACCACCGTTCCCATTAGGGTTTGGTGATAGGGCCGGTCTTCAAGTACTATTTTTTCTCGATGTCTTCTAGGCCGCTTGCTGCCCGTCACCCTATCATCCTTTCTCTTCTTTGTTCCTAATTCAGTTCACTCTATACTCTGTCCCCTGCCGTTGCTCTTCTCACTCCATCCTCTGTGCTTCCTGTTCCCCATTTCAGTCCCCACAATTGCTCCACTGCCCTCGTCACACTGGCCTGCCCCCTGGCCATCATCTGTCATCCTGCCTCAGCTTCTTGCATCATAGCCTCTTCCCCAGTTTCTTCTCCTCAATCTCCTCCATCCTTTCTTATTCCATTCTCATCTTGCCTCTGCCCTTCTCCTTCGATGCAGTCACCTCACCTGTGCACTTGCTGTCATCGATGAGTCCTTCCGCCTCATCCTCCATTGCCTCTGCGTGCCCTCTCTCATTTCTGCTCTTTTCAAACTGGTGCATACAACAAATGGATGGGAGCAATGCTTGAATTAATCTCAGCCACTGGTAATTACTGGGGGCCGCATCCCAGTTCATCGCTATTTTGCACAGTTTAGACACAGCATATGCAAATCAGGGTTGACCCTGCTCCAGAAGGAACAGTTCAGCCTGAACAGCTAGGGCAGGTCTTCCCTGAACCCAGTGGCGCAACGAAACTTGAGCCCCCCCCCCCCCCCCCCCCCACAAATTACCTGGAGGAGGGCCCCCTTCCACATGGACACAGTTAGGGGCCTGACTCTACTGTGCTGCAGGGGCCTTTGTTACGCTACTGCCTGAACTGGAACACAAGCATCCCAGGACCGGTTTCTCCCTTGTTCAGCCTGGTCAGTCAGGTATAGCTTGGTTCCGGTAACCATGTGCACTGGACGCACGTCTGGACCTGCCTGTCCCACTTAAGGCATCACAATGTAGCCTACAAAAAGTGATGGTTGGAATGCTTCTTACTCTATCATCATCTTTCCTCCCTCCGACCACCATTCATAATCTTGCCCTGCTACCTCGCCGGCATTGCTTCGTCCCCCATTCATTGCTCTACATTGCTTCCCTCTCCCCTTCCAGTCATCACTTCTAACATTCTCTGTGCAAATAATACCTGGACCCTTCGCTTCTATTTCCCCCCCCCCCACACCCGTTCTACATACTGTTGGCTATGGATTTATTCATTGTAAAAAACACAGCTAAGGAACTATATTCAGGTAGTCTATATGTGCAAGTGACATTTATTCAAGTGAGTCCCCCTCTGGAATGTACATGTTGAAAATAAAAGTACAGTTCATGTTCCCTTCCTTTTCCTTCATCAAAGCTCCTTCCACCACTCCGTTTGGCCTCTGCCTGGCCCTTCTCACGCAACATCCACCAAGTTTGTACACACAAGTGACTGGTCCCTATTAATATTCAGGTAATTTCTTCCAACACGTGCATGAGATGCATTCAGAACCTTCATAACGACTATCACCGGCATAAACCAGCATTGAATTATATATTTAGGCCTAAACAATAAGCAAAAATAATTAGACGTGTAGCAGTAATTATGCACATTTACATATTGAAGCTGCACTCTCTCAATGGGTTGTCACACTGAAATTAAAATCCCAGACAAGATTTAACAGCCTTGTTCCATTCCACTTTCAGATAAAAAGAGAGAGTTAAGGGCATCTGGTCTGATCACAATTCTGTAGTATCCTGAGGTTGAGGGGGCAGGGCGCAGGCAGTGGCGGAAGCAGTGCTTAATTTGTAAATAAAAATGTGCCGGTGCCCAAAGCCCTCCTCTGAGGCATTGCGGCTGCTGCAATTAAATGTGCGAACACAGAATACTGAGGCAGCGTAATCTTGAAGCCATCCCAGGCCTCTTTAATCCATTTACAGCCACTCCCTGCCCCTTCAGCTCACTCTTGCAGCTTTCTGCTTTCTCCCTTTGTGACGCTTTTTCGTTTTTCTCTTCCTCCATCTTTCCCATATGTGCCTTTTGCTTGCAGTAAATGCTTGAGGCAGAAAAATAAGTGCCGCCCCTCAAAAATAATTGCCGGTGTCCCCCACCGGAAACCACCGGCTCAAATTAAGCACTGTATGAAAGCTTAGTAAACCTATACTAAATGTTTAAGGCTTCGAATAGCCTACTGGAGCAGGCATTCGCGACTGACTCAATTGACCCCACAGGCTGAGGCCCAGTAGTCCCTGCTTACCTGGTGATCTGAAAAACAAGATCAGAGAGAATGTAATATTCTCTGTCCATTATAATCAAACATTTCTTAATCTTATAATTACGTGGCCTTAATGATCTTTGTTATGAATTACATGTCTGCTGCATGGAAGTTTAATGTAGGTCTGCTCCAAAGCTGTTTGGTCCTACTGGTTCTTCTGTTGCAGATTTGTATTATGTAGCAGATGCACATAGCAGGCCCTCCTGAGGGTTCAGTTACTGTGGGTCCATCATTAAGTTAATTTGAAAGAAGTTAGTTATCTTCTACAGTTTCTATGGCGAGGCCAGGAATTGGGTCTATCCTTTTTTTGCAGTCTGACAGTGTTTTCCAAATGTTCTTCCTGAGCAAATAGAGACCCTCATCGGTTAGATGCACCTATTACCAGATTTAATGCTACCCACAGATGCCAGATAATTACTATGTCAGCAGATTAATGTAAGACTCAGGAAGTCAGCAGAATTATTCAAAACAAGTGAGTGAATAACAGCACTGATTACATTCATCCCATATGGTTAATTTTTTCTGTTAACATCGACAAGCCTCCTCCTGCCTCATTTTCTTAGGAGCAGTCTTTCATTTGTATAGAGAGCTGTCATACTTAGAAGTTGTCGTTCATATATGCATTGGGCTCCTACGGTGTGCTTTGTGTGTCCCCTTGCACCTTGTATGCTCGTATGTAAATGTAGGGCCTTTTTTACATAATTTTGGTTTGATCATCCTTGCACCTCATGTGGGAAGGTGGTGGAGCCAACAAGAGTGTGGCAAGCAGGCCCAGGATTATTTAATTAGTGGTAAAGATCAATTATTTTGGCTATAGGTGTTACTGAAAAAGCCAAATGTATGGATTATTGAGACAACTCTGTGACATTGATTCCTGTGTATTGAACCATGAAGCACTTTGATCCTATTTTCCTAATGCTTATGCTGTTGAGTAAGATACAAAATGTCTCTCTTTATTTTTATACAGCCCTGAAGTGGTGAAGAGTGAACCGTATGGGGAGAAAGCAGATGTCTGGGCAGCTGGGTGTATTCTTTATCAGATGGCTACACTAAAGCCCCCTTTTTACAGTACCAACATGCTGTCGCTAGCTACCAAAGTACGCAGGTTTGCACACTTATTTCTTCTTAGCATTTTATTGTGCACACCATCCCAGGACTAAACTTTACATTGCTGTTACTTGTCATGCTACACAAATGTTGTGATCAAACTGGGGACGTCTCACTACCATATGGGGTTGGATTGACTTAAGGAGCACTGGATCACTAAACAGTTTGGTTTGTGTCTATAAAGGCTGAGTTCTGCCATAGTCTGCTTCCTGTTCATGACTTGATCACTCAATATGCTCGTCAGAGTTAGGATGAGCTGAATAGCTCAACTCACCTGAGCCTGGGGAAGGGGGATTGGATCACCCAGCAGGTAGGTATGACCTGGGAAAGACTAAATCAGTGAACTGTTATGTTGAGCTCTGGATGACTGGAACTCTCAGCGGTTAGCTTTCTGATCAGGAGGACTATCACTCGCTGGTTTGGTTGAAGAAATAAGGCATTCTGTTGGATACCTGTGACTGCAAATTTGTCACCTGAGAATATCCTCCAAGGTGCCAGACTGGATTCGGAGAATTTTGTAACAGGGAAGGTCCCGTCAAACAATCAAACTCTGAAATAAACTCCATGCTTAATAATAATTGTAATTACAACTGAGGCCAAGTAAACACTATGGGCCTGATTCTAACTTTGGAGGACGGTGTTAAACCGTCCCAAAAGTGGCGGATATACCACCTACCGTATTACGAGTCCATTATATCCTATGGAACTCGTAATACGGTAGGTGGTATATCCGCCACTTTTGGGACGGTTTAACACCGTCCTCCAAAGTTAGAATCAGGCCCTATATCCTGAGATTACGGTGTTCGAACTGCCAAAATGGGGAAGCACTCCAGGAGGTTATGCAAGACTAACTCACTAGACGACTTGTCATGAAAGTACAGACTCGTTTGAAAACTTGTGGGACAACAAAGTTTTGTGTTAATGAATACAGGCTCTTGCAGTGAGTACAATGTCAGATAATTCTTAACACTGCTGACAACTGGAGACTAGTCGTGGCAAACAATGTAACTACTTGCTAGCTGAAAACTCCTCTAACAGCATACAATAAGTGTAAACAGAGCAATAGCGAGGATTGTCCCTACCTTCTACATTGACTAAGATAGATTTCCTAAGAGTGCAATAATCTTTACATTATGCGATGATGTCACAGACGAATCTGGAATTTCCCCTGTTTGATCTATTAGCTTGAGGGTGGTCTTCCCCCAAATCTTTTTCCTTCTCTCTTCCTGTTTTGCTAAATACGTTTTTGTTGGCCTTAGGCCTTAGGACGCCGTGCACTTTACCACTGCTAACCGGTGCCTTAGTGCTTGTGCAAGACCAGGAGAAATAGAAGGGTTTCCAGGGCACTCCCAGCCTTTAGGTCATTTCCTATTTTAATCTTTGATTTATGGACCCCATCAGCATGATTTTCACTCTGGACCTAGCCATAGTCATTTCATTTTGTTAATGGGGTTTGTATGTTTAACCCTCATTTCTCTCTGTCTCCCTCTCTCTCTCTAAATATGTTTTTCTCTCACTCTCTTCCCACATCCCTCTCTCTTTTTCTCTCTCTTTCTCCCTCCCTCCCCCAGCTTGGAGTTGGTTGTTAAATGATGATAGAAATCCTCTAATGAGACTGAGGGTTAAAGTGGCCTCAGGCGTTTGTGAATGCTGTGGTCAACTGGTTCATGTACTTTTTTTGTTCAGAAAAATAAGACACAACCACTGACCTGTATTCATAGTCCTCTTCTAAAGCCTGGTAATTGCTGCATTTTCTGAGAGTCTAAAAACTGTAGGTGAAAGGTAATTAGTGTGAGATGTGGCTACAGCCTTAAAGAAGAACCTCCCATAATATAAATTTACTTAAAAGATCCCTTTGAGCTGGACAGGAAGCAGTGCCATTCCAGAACAGCCATCCCCTTTGTCAGATGTCAGAAGTGAAGGAAAGTGTCCACCGGTTGATGGTTCTGGCTGAATCGTGAGTGACATTTGATTTTATAGCATCAGCAGAGAACACATCTCATCCTTCAAAAAAATATTTGCATTAAGTTGTGAAATATTTTGCTGTCATCTGTTTTTTTTCCTCTCAAGACTGTCAAGACTTCTATCAATGTTTAGGGCTTGATGTACAACTCGGCGGACTGGTTACTCTGTCACAGTGGTGATGGATATCCCGTCCGCTGACATCTAAATCCCAGTCAAGATAAAGGGATTTAGATTTTGGCGGACAGGCTATAAGTCACCGTTGCGACAGAGTAACAATTCTGCTGAGTTCTAAATCAGGCCCCTAGTGCCAGAGCTAAGAAGAATCTGTTTTAAACTCCAACTGAAGCGTTAGAATAGGGGAGCAAGAAGCAACTACTGTGTTGAGAATATATTCTTAAGGAAATCCAATCCAGCCAGAGTTCCTCTTGGAAGGGGGATCATGTTGTTCTCCTTACACATGGGGTGGACATTATTGGATCCTGCTGCATCAAGTACATATTTAGGGAAGGATCTTTCTAATATGTTTGTTAATACAATAATGAGATGGTTTAATGCAAATCCATTTCTCATTGAGTTGCAAGTGCACCAGTTAATGGTTTCATTAAAAATATTGCCTGATTGCTAAAGGGGAAGCTTCTTCCAATTTACTTTATCACATCCCTTAGCTGTTATTATGAGCAAGTGATTGAGACATTGATTTATTTTGTGTAGAGTCATGCATAATTTTATAAATTCACACTAAATCTTCTAATTGGATGGAACAGCAACTGAACAACCCCTTGTGGCATATAGAACCTGATCACAATACAGCATCTGCAACAACTACCATCAGATCATAGTGCTGCCTGCTCTAAAAAAAAAACAGCAAAGCAGCTCAAGTGAAGTATGTGTGTTGCCTACCCACTTCTTAACTTCTTAAGGCTGTGCCAACTACTGTGCCATTAATTTCAGCTACTGGCCAGGGTGTTTTCTACTTGTGACACAGTACAAATGCATTTTGCTCACTTGTTCAGTAATCCATTCATCTGTATTCATTAGATGTGTTTTTCGTTATAGAATTCTCATCCATGACTGTTATTGAAATTCTCTTTAACACTATTTTTAATAGATAGTAGAGGCTGTCTACGAGGGAGTGCCAGAAGGAGTCTATTCAGAGAAGGTGGCATGCACTATTCAAAGGTAATTAATTAATTATAGTGATATAAACTAGCCTTAAAGGTGCTGTTGTCAGTTTTCATTTATGGGTTTACCACAGTAATTAGTTTGAAAAACCCACCAGGTCTAACTAAGCGGTTTGAGAGGTAGTTTTATTGTCTGTATAGCAGACTTTGATTCCTTTGTGACTCTCTTTCATCTCAGCATTTTCTTTCTTCTTTTCATTAAATGTAATATTTTCTCAATTTTTCTCTCCAAAAGCATCAACATTCAAAAATGTCAGTGAGTGATTTACAAGTAATTTTAAAGAGTTGCACCAGTATTCTTTTTTTGTTCTACAAACATTACACAATTAGTGTCGTTTTTCAATTCTCAATTTCCAATATCACAAATAATCATCATTGACATTACTATCTGTATTTTATTGATAACTTGCCTCACCTAATGAGGTATGACAACCCATAAGGAAAGTTAATTGTACCCATCTGTAAAGTTAAATTTAATATTTCGGGCATGGTTATTATGGGGTTACCTTTGAGACTGTTTAAGAGCTTGCTGGTTTTGATATCCTTTAGGGAAATAAACTAACTGATGGATCAAACATCTTGATAGAAATACTTTTTACAATCAACCTTAATCTAAAATAAATGTACAATACTCCAAATTAATTTATATTGTCTAATCAAAAAATATCTCATTCAATCATGAAAAACTTCATTGTAAAGTAGTAGGTGCTCCCAATATACGATGCAGTGAAAGTGCAAAAGTGTTATATACAATATTTACAAATGTGGTTAAAAAACATGTAGAGAGAAGAGCAAACTTCAGAAGGACCCCTTCAATCCAGGTGTCTTGAAGTTACTCATATATAATCCACATATAATATAGTCAACGTTTCGACCCTATATAAAGACATCAATCATTAGTGAGTCATCCTCGGGACTGAATAACTCTTTTAACTTTGAACACCTAAACAAACATAAAATAAAATATGTTTATAATACTCGTATTAATAAGCTCTTATTTGAGAGATTCCTATTAATTCATAGAATACGTCTCCTCTTTTTTCTGTAATAGATTCAATTTTTAAAAGAGAAAAAAGGAATAATATCACTTATTTCAAAAGGTCTTCTAACCTTATTAGTATTATCTTATTTGTTATTGTTTTTATCTTCTCCAATAGAGTGTCTTCTTTTATATCATCAACTCAATCTTTAGTAGAGAATATCTTTTCTCTTACTCACATATTTCCTGGTGTCAATAATTTACAGCCTCTTCCATTGGGCAAAACTCTTCCAGTACTTTATTATAATTACATAAATGCAAAAATAGAAAAATACATAGTTCTTCTTTTTATACTTCTTGTATGGAGATGCTCAAATAAATTGCAGTTCTGCTATTTTCCATTTAGTAATTTCACAAAAAATGGAGGCAAACCACATTCAGTGGTTATTCTTCTGCCATATATAAATAAAGGCATGTTTTCTATCTGCCTTAACCATCGTGTCAAAGAATATTAGTCTCCTTGGCTCCTTGGGACGTCAGCCAGCAACCCCCAAATATATGAACCATTATCTTTATCGCATTTATTACAAGGAAAAGGCATTGTCTAAAAACCTTCCCTTCGACTTAATCCGGCACTGCCTTTTGCCTACTTTGGGGTGACTTGCATGTAGTAAAAGAGAAGGTTTGAGCCTGGCAAGTGGGTGCACTTGCCAGGTCTAAATGGCAGTTCAAAACTGCACACCCAGGCACTGCAGTGGCAGGTCTGAGACATGTTTACACGGCTACTCATGTGGGTGGCACAATCAGTGCTGCAGGCCCACTAGTAGCATTTGATTTACAGGCCCTGGACACACACCGTGTATTGTACTAGGGACTTAATACTAAATAAGATATGCTAATCATGGATAAACCAAACACCAATACAATTTAGAAAGGGAGTGTATGCACTTTTGCACTGGTTAGCAGTGGTAAAGTGCCCAGAGTCCTACAGCCAACCCAAACAGGTCAAAATAAATAGGAGGAAGAAGGCAAAATATTTGGGGATAACCCTGCAAAAAAGGCCAGGTCCAACATTTACATTTTATAATTCTGAAAATGAATGTTAAATAGAAATCCTGTGACAGAACTGATTCTTATATTTGGGAAAGAGTAGGAGACTGGGTCTATCTTATTAAAGGAATATAGAGTTTCCATTTAACTATGATTTGATTGCACATTTTTACATTTCTGAGCCTAACCAAGTCAGTGCTTATTAGTGAAGTGCTCAACAAAAGAGGGGGCTGACAATTGGTATAGGTATGCAGTTGGTCACAAAAGCAGAACCATGAAAAGTTCCATGACACAGAATTTATCTAATGCCCTTTGTAGAGAGAGATTTATTTTGGGCCCTCTATTTGCAATCCTTGTTTACGCCGTACAGTGCAAAACAGCGCAGGGGGGCACATATGGCTGTGGCGGGTGGAGGCAGACACTAACCCTTGGAAAGATATCAGTCTATCCACGTCATAGAAGCTAATGTTGGCTTAACTGGATAATTGTATACATTGATTACCATGTAATCCAATTCTGCATTGGTTTAACCTAAAACAGCTCATAATTCAATATTGTTAGTTATATCTAGGTGAGTTTTGAATGCATATAAAAACAATCAGTTCTCAGAAATTTGAATGAAGTCATTGCTTAGTTGGCCTTTCCATTCTTATCATTCTCTTAATCAAGAAATTATAATACGGCATGCCAGTTTAAATATGTTATGTTAATGAGCTATTAATTTTGTCCACAAATAAAAGATGGGCATAATATAATGAATGCATTTAAGTGAAGGGCTTGCACACTTCAGAGGTCAGGCGTATATGTATTTTGTACCTTGATGATAGGCTAATAAGTCAGGCTTGTTGGAGTCAATCATAGATCATCTTCAGATAAGAGCCAAACTCCTGACGTCATTGGGCTTCACTATCACTGAGCCGAAGTCCCACCTGAGCCTTGAGCCAACGATCTAAATTGTTTGGGCAATCCTGACCATGGTGATGTTCAAGGCCTTTCTGCTGCCACAGCGACTCTAAAACATTTGGGATATGGTCTCAATACGTCAGGATCTGTCCTAGTCTTCGAAGGCGATTGTTCTGGAGCTTCTTAGTCTCCTAGCCTCGTACATCTTTATTACCCCAAAGGCCAAGTAGCACATGCAGGCCCTTCAATAGAACCTCATATTCCAGTGGGATCAGCATCAGTGCTGCCTCTCTGAACCTGTTCAGATCTTAAAGCAGACAGCTCAGGGTCTGCTGTGGTGGCTGGCAGATGCCAGACTGACCCGCAGCAGGTCACTCTCCCTCTGCCTCACAGACAGAGGCATCATAGCTGACTTTGGCAGGCAAATGAGTGGTGGAGATCAGGGTCCTCTGGTTTCTGGCAGAGGGCCTACTCTATATCAACCTGTTGGAGCTTCGAGCGGTCCACCTGATTCTCAAAGCCTTCATGCCATCCATTGAAACAAGACTGATGCAAGTCATCCTGGGCAACACTGCCGCTATGTGGCGCTATAACAAACAGGGTGGGGTCCTGGATCCTTTGTCAGAAGGCCCTATATCTTTGGAGGTGGCTGGACCAGTCAAACATATTCCTGGCCATCGTACGCCTAGCAGGTGGTGTTTGGAAATACACGTGTGGTGTCTCCTCCCTGATGGAGTGCATGACGACTTTGATACGTTGGCATTTATCTTGGTTAGATCTGTACGCCACCATCGAGAATGAGGTGTCAGCAGTTTTGTGCACTGGAGAATATTCTGCATCTTTAGCTTCATTTCAGCTGAAAAGTAGCAAGGGGTTCCTCTACACATTCCCACCACTACCTCTCCTTCCACAAGTTCTGAAGAAAATAAGGACAGACTAGGCACATGTTATTTTAACTGCCCTGGACTAAGCCATGAGAGTAGCATCCTGCATCATAAAACTGCACAACCTACACGTCCATGCGAGAAGATTAAATGGCAGCACCTGAATACATTTGATTTGCTGACTGATGTCTTTATTGCGGCAAAATCCATCACTGTGGGGATCTGGGAGATATTCATTGTCTGGTGTGGTGCCCGAAATACTGACCATTTACATGTCAAACTGTTTGTTCTTCTTCATTCTTTCATTAAACCTGCAAGGTCTTGCATTAGAGACAGTGAAAGGGTTTTTATTGGTACTTTCAACCTTTCTGTGTTATTGGACTGTGATCGGGTCGTCCCGATCACGGCCCCGACTGCAGCAGTTACTTCCGTGTCGTGTAAACCCGACACGTCATCTCCGCGTTCCCATGTTTCCATGGGAACGCTCTTGGAATCATTGCCGGGTTTCCCTGTTTCCAGGGTAACCCCTAAGGACTTCCGGGCCGGCGGGCTGAAAAACGACGTGGTGCGTGGAGACGGAGAGGGAGGAGCGAGAG
Organism: Pleurodeles waltl; assembly: GCF_031143425.1. Lineage (NCBI taxonomy): Eukaryota > Metazoa > Chordata > Amphibia > Caudata > Salamandridae > Pleurodeles > Pleurodeles waltl. The sequence continues at coordinate 1,041,046,502 of NC_090449.1, forward strand.
GAGACAGAGCAACGGAGACCACAAACGAACACGTCGGAACAGAGGAGAGAGCTCCTGAAGACGGGCACAAGAAGAAGAGCACTCACGGAGGAACGCCGGAGACGAGAAGCCCAGGAGCCAGCCACGACCCAGGAGGGTCGTGGCTTACAAAGGTACGGTCCCTCTGGGGAACGAGAGAGAGTGTACAGTTAAAAAGGGCACTGGGGAAGGGAACTGGGGAGGAGTGAGGAGGGGAGGAAAGTGGGAAAGGAAGCTGACTAGTGCATAATCGGGCACAGTGTGTCACAGTTCACTTCCACCTGATTGTGTGTACAGTGCACAGGCGTTCCCCACGCTACCATATCACCCCCTTATCTTCCCTTTTTCCCCTTTTAAAATAAAACAACAACCCCAGAGGTAATTCTTTACTTACCTTGGCGTTCTCCTTCTTTTGCCGGTAATTCACAGGAGCCATACGGGATACATAGGCGACATCGACCTAAAAGGCAAAGAAGAAGAGGAAGACACAGTTAGAAGAACTGAAGAACCCACCCAGAGACCCTAGTAAAACTGTAACTTTGTGAACTAAAAGAGAAAAAAAAGGGAAAACTCACAAATAAATCTCTCAATTTACCACTATAATCGCTCTGTCGTGTTTATACCGTTCAGCCTGGCACAGTGGTGTCAGAAGTGGGATGTTGTGAGAGCCATAAGGCTAACGAACGGTATAGACAATGAGCGAAAGTCCTACATTAGAGGACATGATTAAACAGCTGGCGGAAGGCCAACGCCACTTACAGTTGGTATGGGAAGCTCACCAGCGAGAGGCTAAGGAGGACAGGGAGGCATTACAATCCACCCTAAAAAGTCAAGCCACTATACTAGCTAACAACCAACTTGTACATGAAACGGCGATGAAAAAATTAACGGAGACAATAGCTGCCAGTAAAGTCCACCCTAATGTCCCCAGTTCGGTGCTCCAAAAATATCAGGAGGGGGAAGACCCGGACTCTTTCTTTACCAACTTTGAACGAGTGGCTTCCTCCGCCCAATGGCCTGAGGAAAGATGGGGACAATACATCGCACCTTTACTCACAGGACTCCTGCAGGCAGCTTACCAAGCAGCTAATCCAGGTGGGACGACACCTTACAAAGACATAAAGGATAGCATTTTGGAACGGGTGGGACACGATACCGAGTACTATAGAGTAAAGTTCCGTAAAGTGAAATGGGGACAGAATGAGGACCCCCGAACCTTTTATTTTCGGGTTAAAGATTTAGCGCTGAAATGGTTGGGTCCAATAGGAACTAGCAGAGAGGACGTCATAAAGACAATTATCCTCGATCAATACTTGGACTCCTTACCTACCACTACAAAAAATTGGATAAGACAACACCCAAAAGTAGATACAGACATGGCCATAGACTTGGCCTGTGCATACCACCGGTCCACCGATGTGAGAGGTATACAGCCCCGGTCTAACATAAAAACCATTACACCACCCACCAAACACTCACCGAGGTTTCCTTTAGAAGAACCGTTTTCCCGGAGACAAGGAGAAGGTCAACCCATGCAGGGCCCGCAATGTTTCAACTGTGGAGAATGGGGACATATAGCTCGCACGTGCCCCAGGAAATTAGAGGGTGTAGAACCTATGGAGATAGGAGTGACCCGACGTAGAGTCCTATGTACAGGAGAGGGAGACATTAAGTTTAAACAAACCATAAAAGTCAATGGACAGCCCCTCTGTGCTCTCATAGACTCGGGTTGCAGCCAATCCGTCGTTCGTGAAGATCTAATAGGTCCTATAGATAAGGAAGTTAGTCAATGGGTTAACATCTGCTGTATCCACGGCGACAAGGAACAGTACCCCGTTATGGTAGTGGAACTAGAGTGGGGTAAACACAGGGACTTTCTTCCTATGGGAGTTATGGACCAACTCATTGAGGAGTGTATCGTTGGTACCGACTATATACATTTTCAACAACTTTTAAATTGTACCCAAAGTCCGAGAGAGAACCTGGAGTGGGGGGCCGAGGCTCCTTTTTCCAGTAGCCTTTTTGAGTGTTCCCCACACCGCAGGAAACTTTCTCGCCGAGAGAAACGGGAAGAGACAGTGAAGTTTCGGGCTCACAAAGAGAATGAGCAGCCCATAAGACTAATAGCTGAGAATTACAGAGCACCCCTAAGCTTCCGTCAACAACAGAGAGAGGACCCTACCCTCACTCAGGCTTGGAAAGCCGCAAAAACTGAAGAAACAGATGAGGTGGGTCCCTATTTCTTGATACAAAGAAACCTACTTTATAGGGTTACCACTACGCGAACAGGGGATTGCAAACATCAATTAATAGTCCCAGAACCATATAGGAACCAAGTCCTTGTCCTAGCACACAACCAACCAGGAGGGGGTCATTTTGGGAGACCAGGAGTTTTTGCACATATTAGGAAATATTGCTCTCAATGTCCTAGGTGTCAGCTCACAGAACCCGGCAGGCCCAGGAAAGCACCCCTCCTACAGCTTCCCATCATCAACATCCCGTTTAGCAGGGTTGGAATGGATTTAATTGGACCTCTATTACCCTCCTCTAAAGGCCACACATATATATTAGTTATCGTAGACTATGCTACTAGATACCCCGAAGCCCTCCCCCTAGCGAGTATGTAGGTTGCTAGGAATTTCCCAAATCAAAACCTCTGTTTATCATCCCCAGACGGACGGACTGGTGGAGCGTTACAACCAGACCATCAAAACACTGTTAAAGAAGGTAGTCGAGGACTCTGGGAGGGATTGGGACCAAAAATTACCCTTAGTCCTTTATGCTATTAGAACCCACGAACAGGCTTCAACAGGACATAGCCCGTTTGAACTGGTGTTCGGTAGACAACCCCGTTCCCTTTTGGATATGGCTGTAGAAACCTGGGAGGAAGAAGGGGAGGAAGAAGGAAGGCCGTTGTTAGAATATGTTCAGAACTTGAAATCACATTTACGGGAATTATGGGAATATGTACGGCAACACCTGGAAAGGGCCCAAGAGACACAAAAACACTATTATGATATAGGAAGTAAATTGCGTACCTTTCATCCAAATGACCAAGTCTTAATAATGCGTCCCACGTCCGAGCAAAAACTGCTGGCGAGATGGCAGGGACCCTATAGGGTTATTAAAGCAATCACCCCTGTCACTTATCTCATAGAACTAAGTGTCAACCCCCAAAAAAAACAAATTTATCATGTGAATCTCCTAAAGAAATGGGAAGTAGCAGATGAGACTGACAGCCCAGTAGAGATGGGCCGATTTTTATCTCCCACTAAGGAGTTAGACGTAGAGCTGTTCCCCTGTGACAAACAAACCAAAGAAAATACACCCTCTGTCAATGCTTCTCTGACAAGCTCTGAGAAGGGCCAGTTGTATTCCCTGTTAAATCAGTACCAACATGTCTTTTCGGAGACACCCAGAAGAACCTCCTTGATCTGTCATAAAATAAGAACCACCCCAGGACAAATGGTTAGACTACGACCCTATTGCATTCCTGAGGCGCGAAAACATATCATAGAAGAAGAAATAAAGAAAATGATAGCCTTAGGAGTAATCGAGCCCTCTAATAGCCCCTGGTGCTCTCCAGTAGTCCTGGTACCAAAGCCTGACGGATCAGTCAGATTTTGTATTGACTTCCGTAAACTCAATGCGATATCCATGTTCGACACTTATCCTATTCCCCGAGTAGACGATGTCCTGGAGAAACTGGGAAGAGCTAAGTATTTATCTACATTAGACCTCACTAAGGGTTATTGGCAGATTCCCCTTTCCCCAGAAGACAAAGAAAAAACAGCCTTCTCTACACAATCCGGTCTATATCAATTTACAGTGTTACCCTTTGGTCTCCACGGAGCCCCAGCTACTCTTCAGAGACTAATGGATAGATTACTCAAACCCTTCCACACATTCTCTGCAGCCTACCTAGATGATGTCGTCATTTTTAGTGAGACATGGGGGGATCATCTTCACCACCTCCGTCAAATATTTACTACCCTGGCAGAGGCAGGGTTAACAGCCAACCCCAAGAAATGCATATTAGGAAAGACGGACATATCGTATCTAGGATACAAAATTAGCCATGGTACACTACAACCACAACCCACGAAGGTAGAAGCCATAAAGCAAGCACCTACGCCTAAAACAAAGAAAGATCTGCGTTCTTTCCTTGGTTTAGTGGGCTATTACTGTAGGTTCATACCGGGTTATTCCACTATTGCGGCCCCCCTTACGGATCTCTTATCAAAACATCACCCTAACAAATTGGTACCCTTTACAGAACGTCAAACGGATAGCTTCAAGCAATTAAAATCCTCTCTCACGGCGGAGCCTGTATTACAATGTCCTGATTTCTCTAAACCATTTCATCTGTACACGGACGCCTCTAATGTGGGGCTTGGGGCGGTACTAGCTCAACCTGACGAAGAAGGCAGGGATCACCCTATTGTGTTTATCAGTAGGAAACTTCTTCCCCGAGAATGTCACTACCACATCATCGAGAGGGAGTGTTTGGCCATTAAATGGGCAGTGGAGAACGTACAGTATTATCTTTTGGGCAGACCTTTTATACTGTATACAGATCACGCTCCCCTTACATGGCTTGCCTCTCATAAGGATTCCAACTCTAGGATTTTAAGATGGTTCCTTGAACTACAGCCTTTTTCCTTCCAGGTCTGCCATATACCAGGATCGCAACAGGGCCCTGCTGATTATTTTTCCCGATTTCCCTGCTCTTCTTCGGTCCTCAATCAGGACCGCTCTTGGGATGGGGTGTGTGATCGGGTCGTCCCGATCACGGCCCGACTGCGGCAGTTACTTCCGTGTCGGGTAAACCCGACACGTCATCTCCGCGTTCCCATGTTTCCATGGGAACGCTCTTGGAATCATTGCCGGGTTTCCCTGTTTCCAGGGTAACTCCTAAGGACTTCCGGGCCGGCGGGCTGAAAAACGACGTGGTGCGCAGAGACGGAGAGGGAGGAGCGAGAGGAGACAGAGCAACGGAGACCACAAACGAACACGTCGGAACAGAGGAGAGAGCTCCTGAAGACGGGCACGAGAAGAAGAGCACTCACGAAGGAACGCCGGAGACGAGAAGCCCAGGAGCCAACCACGACCCAGGAGGGTTGTGGCTTACAAAGGTACGGTCCCTGTGGGGAACGAGAGAGAGTGTACAGTTAAAAAGGGCACTGGGGAAGGGAACTGGGGAGGAGTGAGGAAGGGAGGAAAGTGGGAAAGGAAGCTGACTAGTGCATAATCGGGCACAGTGTGTCACAGTTCACTTCCACCTGATTGTGTGTACAGTGCACAGGCGTTCCCCACGCTACCATATCACCCCCTTACCTTCCCTTTTTCCCCTTTTCAAATAAAACAACAACCCCAGACGTAATTCTTTACTTACCTTGGCGTTCTCCTTCTTTTGCCGGTAATTCACGGGAGCCATACGGGATACATAGGAGACATCGACCTAAAAGGCAAAGAAGAAGAGGAAGACACAGTTAGAAGAACTGAAGAACCCACCCAGAGACCCTAGTAAAACTGTAACTTTGTGAACTAAAAGAGAAAAAAAAGGGAAAACTCACAAATAAATCTCTCAATTTACCACTATAATCGCTCTCAGTCGTGTTTATACCGTTCAGCCTGGCACATGGACCAACTAACCTTTTTTAAGTCACAAGTTGTAATTAACGGTTTCACCCACGCGTTTCACCTCGAAGCCAGTGTGATGTCTCAGTGGGACCTTAACTTGGTCTTGAATTTCCCTATGTGCATGTCCTTCAAGCATATGCTCACCTGCTCCTTAAGGCTCCTAACATTAGAACCTTTTTTTCTTAATGCTGTCACATCAGCCGGCTGGATGAGTGAACTGCAGGCATTCACGGTACTACCACCCTTCACCATCTTCTTTCTAGACATGTTTGTGCTAAAGGCACAGGCGTCCTTCCTCCCTAAAGTTGTCCATCTTCCGCATTGACCATTCGATAACTGTGCAAGCATTCTTTGCTTTGCCTTACCCCTCAAATATACTTCTTTTCCTTGATCCAAATAACATTTTTAGATCGACTGTACAGAAGACCATCAGGTAAGCAGCTTTGTTGGGTTTTCAGGTGCCAAGAGCAATAAGGTGGCACAAAGGAGTTACCATGTCAAAGTGGGTAGTCATCTGTATCAGCTTCTGCTATGCACTGGATAAAAAACAACCCTCCGACGGCCTAAGAGTCCACTCCACCAGGGTGAAGACCACTGCTATGGTGAAGGCACGAGGGTTGCCTCTTCTTGATATCTGCCAGGCTGCATCATGAGCATTGCTACATGCGCTCAAGAAACACTTCTGCTTTGATATCCAGGTCTGATGGGAAGGTCACTTCACCTGCACGGTTCTGTAGGACTTTTCTGTATGAGTCCACACACAGACCCTCCACGTTTGGAAGGTACTGCTATGGTATCTATTCTAACGATGAAGTGTACGTGGTTTTTAGTACACATAAGAAGACCAAGTTACTTACCTGTAGTAACACTCTTTCTGGTGGTTACTCTAGCTGCAGATTCCTCACTGCCTTTCTGCCTCCCCATTCTTTGGAGTCTGTTTAGCGTTTAAAAAGATCTCAAATTAAAGATCAGCACACTGTCACCAACAAGTTGTTCAATGTTCTGTGCCTGGAGGCACGGAATAAGACAGATGAATGAAACTGATGCCAGTGCGCAGTTCGGCTCTGTCAGTTCCAGGGAGGTTAGGGGTCAACGCAGAGCAACATCACACCACCTACCGGCGTGTGGGAGCACTGTCAAGAAAAACCTCCCGGTCCAGTCTGGCACCTTGTGATGTTCCAAAGGAGAGAGATTGACACTTTGAGTGTTAACCAGAATCAGTATTCAAATGAACATATCAAACTAAATGCTAAGGAACGATTGTGGTGTTGGTCACCACACGCTCAGTCATTTCGAAGGAACAGGTGCCACGCTGCCAGGGCTGTCTCAACAAAATATATCAAACATTATGGGAGAAGCACTACGTACATATTAATCCAAAGATCCAGAATAAGAGAACAAATAGATCTTGTGCAAGAGTCCAATTTGTTGGTCAAGATACCACAGACTACTGTATAAGTGTATTAACCCTTGTTCTTTATGTCCATCTTGTCAGACACGGAAAGGACATGGACACAGCCAATGCGTTTTCTCCCATGGTCAGCTGGACTTCTTCAAAGCTGATAAACCACAATAAACAATATTTAAAAAAACATGCAAGTACAAAATGCAATACAATAAAAAAAAAAACAGATAAAAGCACAGTAGCATGCAAATAGCCCAGGACTAATCAGTTTAGGATTTGGAAACTTAAACAAGTTCAGTCCTGTGCATGAAAGGAGCACATGACACATGTAATACAAGTTAAATTCATTAGTATATGCCCCAGTTTAACAGTGTACCAAGTATGAAGCTTCGTGTGTATGGTAGATATAACACAAAATATGATCTTACCCTTGTTCCTCCGTCAACATAGTTCTAGGCTAAAAGGACCTGCCTAATTTCATTTCTATTACACTTTTAATAGCATACATCTGTGTTCATTACAAAAGGTACACAGGCAAAAGACTAAAACACATTTACATCTTACCACAAAATTTGATTCCAACGTTGCATATATATAGTCCATAAAAGTTCTCCATCAATTTGGTAGCAGCATGAGACCCCTAGTAAACATATACGTATTGCTATGTGCAAACATTATGAACATTCTAAAAAAATAAAGAATGTGTACATTTCAACACAAAACTAATAAAAAAATCCACAGGTAGATCGGCACACCATCAATAGACCGTGTTCTGCACATCTCTAATAATCATGACAAGACCATCAAAAAAACGTATCCTCCATGGGGATTATCATTGTTTCACCATATGCCACAATATAACCTGAGAAAAAAATATAAACAAAAAAAATCTAGAATGCATCAGTTTCAGCACATAATCAATCACAAAATCCACAAACTCAATCACAAAACAACATCACTAGATATCATTCTGCACATATCAAATTGTCCTGGCAGAACGATCCTTTACTGCATCATAGATATTTCCTTAAGCCCTGATTCTCTAGGCATCTATATAATGAACACATTCTAAGAACTGCAAAGACAAATGTCAGATTCTCTTGTGACATCTGCCCAAATATTTCAAATAAATGTGCTAGGGGCTGGTTTGGTGAGTAATGTAATGCTGCAAACAAGATCTGCTGTTGGCAGACAGAGTGATGATCTAATGTAACGTGAAAGTCAATTGTGTGCAACGTCAGGATAGAAAGTGTGTCTTAGAGAAGATGCCTCTGATGAGCTATAATAAACTGCACTCCATCCTGACAAAAATGGTTTCACATTCAACAACAAAGGGTACATACAACATCTAACACAGCTAATCCTCATAAGGAATGTGTAATGTGTGTTGTAATGTATGGCAAACCCAATATTCCAATTTATATAGTGCAGACCCTCAAGATTATACTTTGTTTGGCAGCTAATGTACACCTTTCGGAACCGATTTTACTGCCATGTTATGGGAATTAGCCAAAAAATATGTCAGAAAGCATTGCAGGAAACAGGGCTTACCTTTAAGACTGCATGCGCAGTTAAGTGTTACTGCGTATCTGATAGAGACTTTTAGCTGCAGATTCCTTACCTATGAATTTCCCCGGGCATCAGACTGGATCTGGAAACTTTTGCTTAAGCAATACCCCTGCCGCACAATCGGGTGGCTCCATTCAGTTCTGTGTGGTATCATCGGTGTCATTGACGCAGGATGTGATGTCACGGCCACCTATATAGAGGCGCTACCCAGGTGCACAGACATCAGTTACTTTGTTCCCCGCCAGGAGCTCAGAGCCAGGAAAAGAAATGATGATTGTGTTACCAATCTAGGGCCCTGAAAGGGATCACCCTGACCCTAGCAGAGCGGGGAGGCGCATGGGTGGGTGTAAGGAATCTGCAGCGACCTATAGTCTCTACCAGATAATGGGTTACCAAAATTAAGTAACTTGTTCATATGATCGAGACTTCTAGCTGCAGATTCCTTACCTTTCAATAGATACCCAAGCCATATCATCCTGGTGGTGGGCTGTGGACACATTTTCTATACCAGGTGGTCCTGCAGGACCGAATGGGCGAAATGCCCGTCTCTGCAGACACAAATGTCTAGGCAGTAGTGTTTCACAAGCATGTGGGCAAAAGTGGTTCAGAAGTGGAAGTCCCAGGCTGATGCACCTCTGTCAAGAGGTTAGTCTTGACAGCCACTGAGGGCAGTTCGAGGTCAAGGACCACCATTGCATATGAAACTCTCTCCTCCGTACCCACACTGTGTGGAAAGAGCAAGCCAGAATCTGGAGAGTTTTCGAGTCCACCAGCCTCTGCTAGTTCATCATACCAGTCCATAGATCACTATTACTGGTGTTCTAAAGGGTCCAGTGACCCTTCTCAATCTCTCATGCCTGGCTGTTGAATAAAATGCCCAGGCAACATTCTGGCATGTATGGATGCTGTTGGCCCCGGAATCAGTGTTGAGCGATGCCTTTCCGGCTCTGGATCATCTGGAATCGGAATGGGGCTGGCGCCACCAGTGGGCACCGGTGGCCCAGGAAGCATTGACATTGTGATGGGCGCCGGAGAAGGTCGCATGGGTATGACCGGCGCCTATCTGCAATCAGATCCATGAGACTTCATCGGGCTGAGGCCGAAGCTGCGGAACCTGATGGGGCTTCCTCCGACCCCCGCAGGGGAAAAGTTTCCGGATCCAGTCTGACGCCTGGAGAAATTCAAAGATAAGGAATCTGCAGCTAGATGTAGTCTCTGCCAGATAATGCGTTACTCAAGGTAAGTAACTTGTACTTCGGGAAGAAAAGGCTGGTGGACCATGCAGACTGTCAGCACTGTCTGGAGAGATGCCTTGTTTGAGTATAAAATGCACTACATGGCAGCACCCCAACAACAAACTATATTTTCCAGTAGGCCGTGAACTCCAGTGTAGGTTGGAGATGCGGTGGCCATCTTGGATTTCTGTGTATAACTTTCTTTGCTTTGTAATTGTGATTCTACATTGCTGCTGCCAGGACCTCGCTACTCGTACCTAGGATTTCCTTTGCAAGTATTAAAGAACATTGGGAAGACAAAGACGTATTCAGAAAGTGGGGTAATATTTACCATACAAAAGTAAACGAATCCCTAGTAAGACCACATGGTCAAAAAACAAAGAGTGCTTTCCTAAAACTGGGGAGTGTAGTTTACATGTTGCCATATCCTCATTCGGTGCACTGTTCAATCTCACTGTGGAGTGTGTTACTGCCAGGTGACTGACAAGGGGTGAAAGGGTCTGAAACATTTTAAAAATGAAAAATAGGACTTGATTACATAAATTGCACTGTTATGTCAGTGGTGCTGGGGCAATGTTCAGAGTATAGGTGATGCCATCAATGTTACAGCACTTAAGTCATAGGGATTGTGAAAAATTCAAAGGACAAGTGTTGCAAATGAGCCAGGCCCATCCAACAGGAGACTGGTACAGATGGAGTATGTAGCCTGTGGTTCACTTTGGAGCACATGTTCTCAAATACATTATTAAAGCATGGTGGTGTAGTTCCCTTCCATTACCAGACGGCAGATTTTCCATTGAAAT